>NC_042990.1:32774782-33147282 GCF_901001165.1 Salmo trutta | reverse complement strand
CACAGACGGTACAAATCTTGCCTGTTCAGTGTAAACCACTTCGTAGTGAAGACGTGAATTCCAAAACTAGCTCATTATGACACAGTAATAACACACCACCAGTGTTCCGTAGTTAGTCTGAATGGTAGGCAGCAGTGGAATACCCACACGGCAGCCTGGTCCAAAGCTGCTGACAATCACAGAAAACCCAGAGAGCCCATTGGGGAAACCAGCACCCAGAGCCATTAGGTTCTCAAATGAACTTTGTGGAAGCGAGATCTCAAGGAGCCTCAGAACACAGGCAGGAGAGAATGGGGCTCAAATTTTTTCCACTTATCCTGGAATGTGACCTTCCCCAAGCCCAGTTTCTCTACACCGACCGCATATTTGCTGTTTGTTTTGATCACGCTCCCTTAGGGTGAAAAAACAGAAAAGGAGGAAGAGAAGGCAAGAAAAAGCGATGGAAACACTCACCGTCTGCCAGAACACTGCAGCAATTTCTTTTAAAACTATTCAGAGTGATGCAATGGGAGTGTTATTGGGTTTCACTGACAGGAAAACCGCAGGTACACACACACACACACACACACACACACACACACACACACACACACACACACACACACACACACACACACACACACACACACACACACACACACACACACACACACACACCTCAGTGTTGTGGGTGAGACACACAGTAACAGACATCCAAGGCCTCTCCAAAGAGTCTGTGCTTTTCAGACCGCTTCAGTGCCACTGTCTAAAGTCTTCCACAGAAACGGAGTGGAACCGTAATGACAGAACTACAGAGACACACAGAGGCATTTATCTTACGTAGGAACCCAAACACAAAACATACACACATAATAATGGGCCATGACAACACATTTACAATGGAGGCTCTGGGTGGGGCCCCCATGCAGGCAGGGCTAGGTTCAAAGCTCTGTGGCAGTGGGGCCCCTGCTCAGAGTATGTGTGAGTGTAATGGTGGGGACCCTGGGCAGGGCTCAAATTGGTGTGGCAGTGGCGAGTCAGAGGAACAGAGCAGGAAGACATTAAAAGGTCAACAAGTCTTAAGACTTTATGACGTCATCTCAGAGTTTCAGACAGAGAGGTTTTCCCTTTGGAATTTGTCTCGTGCCATTTTCAGTTTTGATGTAGAACAGGTGGAGGTCCTCCCTCCCGCCGAACCCAGTCTCAGTCTCGAGGCCCTGCCTGGTCTGATGTTCTTACAGAGTTTCGCCTGTCTCTCCGGGTACTGGCAACCGATCAGCAAATGATTATTACATGTTTTTTTACCCCTTTTTCTCCCCAATTTCATGGTATCCAATCGGTAGTTACAGTCTTGTCCCATCGCAGCAACTCCCTACGGACTTGGGAGAGGCGAAGGTCGAGAGCCAAGCGTCCTCCAAAACACGACCCTGCCAAGCCTCACTGCTTCTTGACACACTGCTCGCTTAACCCGGAAGCCAGCCGCACCAATGTGTTGGAGGAAACACTGTCCAGCTGGCGACGGAGTCTGCTTGAAGGCCCTCTGCCCGCCACAAGGAGTCGCTAGAGCGCGATGGGATAAGGAAACCCTGGCCGGTCAAACCCTCCCCTAACCTGGCCGACGCTGGGCTAATTGTGCGCCGCCTACAGTGCCTTAGACCACTGCGCCACTCAGGAGGCCCTACAGGTCAGCTACTAACATGCTCTGACTGAGCCCACATGGCCTTGTGAAACCTTCAGGTTTTCTTATGCCATGTATGGGACCAATCCCTTTGCGTTAATATATATTTATTTTTTTACGCGTGTCCATTTCCTCTGTCCCGGTACGACTTGGGAGACCTGGGAAAAACAGGACTTCAAAACGGGGGCAGCTGCAATCAATATAATGGTTTCCCAGGCTACTGCCAGTGTTAATTGATAAATGTGGTAAAGCGAACCAAGGCCAACATATTCCTGCTTTGCTTTTTTTGAAAGCGGAAATTCAAGAGTGGAAACAGATTAAATGGTGGGGGAGAGACTGAAATATACTTTGAGGCATTGGAGTTGTTCACCAATCTCATGCATGTGTGCAATATCAAAGCACCATACTTACTAGGACTGCTCCTTAAATGTATCTTCACATTTTTTGTTCCCTGTCAGCAACAAGAAGCTTCAGGGGAAACTAATGTCACTGCCCTCTGAATGGGCTTTCGTGGCAACAGCTAAAGTTGTCCATCTCTTTAGCTCTAGCATGCTTTCCAGGACAAAGGGAATGGAGAAACTTCATCTAAACACTAGAAAAATTACTTTTTTTTTGTCCTGTCAAACAATTTTGTGGTTTAAAGTAGTTGGCATTTATTTATTTCCATTTGGACCCTATTGAGAGTTGATTTCAAGACCACCCGAGTCATTCTAAATGTATATATGGTGTTCAGTGAGGAAACAAACTGCCATCTCTCAGAGCTACAGTAGACAAGTGGTTTGAAGTGAACTAATTGCATTGTATTCCCCAAACCCATTAAAAGCCTACTTACTCCCCATCGTGAACATGCCAAGTGTGTTAAAAGCCATACGGATCAGTCAACTCTTTGAATATTAGCATAATATTGGCCAATGACTAGTATGAGTGTTAGTGATTTCAATGCAAATCCTGGCACAATATTGGCCAAATCAATCCACGAGAGCAAACCTAACCCACAAACCAGGAAGAGAGGATATTCAAAAACCACCTGATTAGGTGGAAGAGGAAATGTAGGGTTAACGGCTAGAAATGCTAGACGATTTATAAACGACCTGGCATTTGATTCATGGCCATACATTGTGATAAACAACATAACACTTCAACAGTTGAGATGACTCCAACAGCTGAGGTACAAATATCTAGGGCCTAGGCTATAACATACACAGACATTATCAAGAACATGCGTATCACTCCGCTGTAGTGCAGACGTCTTAGTTCTCTCACGGTCGTGGTCGTCATCGTTCCTATTGTAATCTAGAGCATCGGATATAGCATTGCTTTGAAGACAATGTCAACATTTCTCAAATCACATTTCATTCACAATGCTTTCAGTCAGCTAAAACATTGACTGTTTCTGAGCCAGAAACCTTTTGTGACCATGTACACAGTGAAGCCATGAATGTTTAACAGGCTCAGACAGCAGTGCAGTACACTGTATCCACTGGACTGGAGACACAAATGGCACCTTATTCCCTATATAGTGCAATACTTTCAACCAGAGCCCTATGGGCCATTTGTCAAAAGTAGTGCTTCAGAGACCGATGGGCCCTGGCCAAAAGTAGTGCACTACATAGAGAATAGGGTGTAATTTCAGACAAAGGCTCTGATAGAAACACAGGTGTGCAGTGTAGCACAGCCCTGCTCTGACAGAGACTGATCTATAATCCTCCACTTTGTGATGGCTCTCGTCTGGGGTTGAGATGAGTAGGAAAACCCACATCCCTGCTTGCATTTATTTCAGAGGTTTTGAGTTCACCCTCCCTGACCCGGCAATGCAAAAAAGAATGAAGAGCGAGACTCAAACAAAACACACTTCAGACGCTTCAGGGAACACCAGTTTTAATTATAAAGAAATACTTGTAGCAGAAAGACAAAGATGTCGTGAAAAGCAGTCCGAAGGTTTTACAATTCCAACGAGGTTAAAAAAGGCTCATATATCGTAACACTAGTCTGATGTCATTGACAGTAGTCCTCAGGAACCTCAACTGGACATCCATTGTGTACACTCAGAGATTTACACAGATACTTATAGGACAGGGGCCTTCTGGGGGCCCACAACAGCTTTGTTCTCCATAGTTGTTTCTATTGGCAAGTTCCTTCTCTGGATATACAGTATATTTTGTCACAGGGGATGTCTGAAGGGTCCAAGCATTAGTGGTTCCGCTGCTATGAGGCAGCTGTACAGAACAGCTACACAGACGGAAATGGGCTTTCCTGCCCAGTCAAGATTTGACATGTTTTTACAGTCTCACACACACAGAGGCAGAGGCAGAGGCAGAGGCAGAGACAGAGACAGAGACAGAGACAGAGAGAGAAAGAGAGAGAGAGAGATTATGGCTGTGTGGTTGGTGTTCGGTGTTCGGTGTTCTCTTAGCTTGGACAAATACTAACATGGCTACTAAACATGAGGATAATATGCATGATATCAGGCACTTAATTGATTATTCCCTGAGGGATAGCCATCACAGGACAGGGGAGGAGTCTGGGAAGCATCTAAATACACACATATCTCAAAATCAGCCTCTGTTGGTCATTTGTTTTCAGGTGAGGCCGCAGGTTAAAACAAGCTGTGGTCAGGTACTTTAATGTGGTCTCTGGCTCAAGTCACACCATGTTCCCTACATAGTGCTCCACCCACATAAGGGCCCTGTTCAAAAGGAGTGCACCGTCTAGGGAATAGGGCGCCATTTGAGATGTAACCGGAGTTTTCCCTATTTCCTAAATAGTGCAGAGCTTTTGTCACTATACAGGGAATATGGAGTAATTTGACGTAACCAAGGTGACAGTAGAAATGGTTTAGGTGAAGAGGCGGATGGTGGCGTCGGCCCCTGAGGAGAACACCCATGGCTGGGTGGGGTGGAAGGTCACGTCTAGGACCCCCAGGTCGTGGGTGATCTGGTGACCCTTTAGTACCTTGACTGGAACAATGAGAGGGTTCTGGAGCAGGTCACTGTGAGAGAGGTAGGGGAAGAGGGAGAGATAACGAGAGAAAGATAGATGGATAGAGAGATGAGTTATGACATCAGAACACTGCAGAAGATGGAACACAGACAATATTATAAAGTTACTTTTTCTTCATTCAAATGCCGTTGAGGGTTATACTGTCTAAATAAAAGGTACAATACAGAAAACAGTCTGTACAATAGGCATCGACATTTCGGCGAGTTGGAAACATAACATTCCATCTTTGGATGTAATATAAAGAGATCTAATTAGAGGGAGACTGGTGAAGGGGTTGGATGGACAGATGTGTTGCCCTTACCCTTACTAAAATAGAGGTTTATGACCTAACTGGCTCTATGGTTGTGGATATGTGATGGAGGACAGCCAAAAATGGGTTCAGAGACATTGAGAGAGAGAGAGACTTGAGAGACAGACAGAAGAGAGAAGTGAGGAAGAGGAGAGAGAGAGAGAAAAGAGGTAATATTGTATTATACAGTAGGTGTGATGACTTACTTGTAGACCATGCCGTGACAGACGATCACACTGCCATCATCAGCACCAGAGGCGAATAGCGGGTAGTGTTTGTGATAGGCCACGCCCCTCAAAGCCTTCTTGTGGTGCCTGGGACAAAACAGACAATAAAACTTCAGAACCACTAAAACACAGATCTTACGAATAACCATCATTTAACAAAAACCCCATGTTCAGAAAATATGATTCATTGTCAATAATTCCAAATGAATAAGTGAATGGATGGTGTTCACTCACCGCAGCATCTTGTAGGGTTTGGTGGAGAGGTCCAGATCAAACCAGGCCAGTCTGCAGTCATAGCTGCCACAGATCAAGTTATCACCTGACCAGGAAGATTAAGGAGGGAGAATTAGAGATGGGTCAGAACAACTCTATATCCTGGATTCTCTAAGTAGCCGTAGATCAAAACATATTTAAACAATTTGATGGTCCAGATATTCCACACATCTCAGACTTCTCTATCAATCATATTAACACTTTGAATCCTTGAGAATGAACTTCAAATCAAACTTTATTGAAAGTGCAGTTCACCTTCTCTCCACACCCTTTACAGTACAACATAATTCTTCTCTGAGGGGGACCTGTGACCTCCGGTGCGGCACTAACCTCCAGGGTGAATGGCCATGCTGGAGATCCACTTGCAGTTGGTCATCAGCTTCTTGGTCAGCTCTTGCTTGATGAGGTTGTAGACGCGCACGTAGCGCTGCGTGGCCACGAAGAAGTAAGGCCGCAGCGGGTGGAAGGAGACGCACTGCACCAGGCCCTTGTTCTTGCGGAAGGGGTTCTGCGTTCGCCGCTTGCTCACCTGGTGGATGAGCACCTGCAGGTTGCTGCTGTTGTCAGGCATGACGCTGGCCAGGTAGTCACCCTTACCGTGCCAAACTACCTGCTTCACTGCCTGGAGGAGAGAGGGAAAAGGAGAGGGAGAGAGGGAGGGAAAAGGAGGGAAAAAGAGGGCGAGAGAGAGAGGGAAAAAGAGAGCGAGAGAGAGAGGGAAAAAGAGAGCGAGAGAGAGGGAAAAAGAGAGCGAGAGAGAGGGAAAAAGAGAGCGAGAGAGAGGGAAAAAGAGAGCGAGAGAGAGGGAAAAAGAGAGCGAGAGAGAGGGAAAAAGAGAGCGAGAGAGAGGGAAAAAGAGAGCGAGAGAGAGGGAAAAAGAGAGAGAGAGAGGGAGGGAAAAAGAGAGAGAGAGAGGGAGGGAAAAAGAGAGAGAGAGAGGGAGGGAAAAAGAGAGAGAGAGAGGGAGGGAAAAAGAGAGAGAGAGAGGGGAGGGGAAAAAGAGAGAGAGAGAGAGGGAGGGAAAAAGAGAGAGAGGGAAAAAGAGAGAGAGAGAGAGGGAAAAGAGAGAGAGAGAGAGGAAAAAGAGAGAGAGAGAGAGGGAAAAAGAGAGAGAGAGAGAGGGAAAAAGAGAGAGAGAGAGGGAAAAAGAGAGAGAGAGAGAGAGAGGGAGGGAAAAAGAGAGAGAGAGAGAGAGAGTGAGGTAAAAGAGGAGAGAGAGAAGGGAGGGGAAAAGAAGGAGAAGAGATGGAGGGGAAAAAGAGAGAGAGAAGAGAGAGGGAAAAAAAGAGAGAGAGAGAGAGGGAAAAAAGAGAGAGAGGGAAAAAGAGAGAGAGAGGGAAAAAGAGAGAGAGAGAGGGAAAAAGAGAGAGAGAGAGAGGGAAAAAGAGAGAGAGAGGGAGGGGAAAAAGAGAGAGAGGGAGGGAAAAGGAGAGGGAGGGAAAAGGAGAGGAGGGAGGAGAAGGGGAAGGTAGGGAGAAGGGGAAGGTAGGGAGAAGGGGAGAGGGAGGGAGTAGGGGAGAGGGAGGGAGGGAAAAGGAGAGAGGGAGGGAGAAGGGGAGAGGGAGGAAGGAGGGAAAAGGAGAGGGGGAGGGAGGGAGGAGAGGGGGAGGGAGGAGAGGGGGAGGGAGGAGAGGGGGAGGGAGGGAGGGAGGAGGGGAGAGATAGGGAGAAGGGGAGAGGGAGGGAGAAGGGGAGAAGGAGGGAAAAGGAGAGAGGGAGGGAGGGAGAAGGAGGGAGGGAGGAGCGGGGGAGGGAGGGAGGGAGGAGAGGGGGAGGGAGGGAGAAGGAGGGAGGGAGGAGCGGGGGAGGGAGGGAGGGAGGAGAGGGAGGGAGGAGAGGGAGAGAGGAGAAGGAGAAAGGGAGGGAGGGAGGAGAGGGAGAGAGGAGAAGGAGAAAGGGAGGGAGGGAAAAGGAGAGAGAGAGAGAGAGAGAGAGAAAAAGAGAGAAAGGAAAAGAAAGAAAAGGGGAGGGAAAAGGAGAGAGGGAGGGAGAAGGGGAGAGGGAGGGAGGGAGGGAAAAGGAGAGGGGGAGGGAGGGAGGAGAGGGGGAGGGAGGGAGGAGAGGGGGAGGAGAGGGGGAGGGAGGGAGGAGGGGAGAGGGAGGGAGAAGGGGAGAGGGAGGGAGGGAGGGAAAAGGAGAGAGGGAGGGAGGAGGGGAGAGGGAGGGAGGGGAGAGGGAGGGAGGGAAAAGGAGAGAGGGAGGGAGGGAGGAGAGGGGGAAGGAAGGAGGGAGGGAGAAGGAGAAAGGGAGGGAGGGAGGAGAGGAGAAGGAGAAAGGGAGGGAGGGAAAAGGAGAGAGAGAGGGAGGGAAAAGGAGAGAGCGAGAGAGGGAGGGAGGGAAAAGGAGAGGGGAGGGAGGGAAAGGAGAGGGGAGGGAGGAGAGGGGAGGGAGGAGAGGGGGAGGGAGGGAGGGAGGAGAGGGGGAGGGAGGAGAGGGGGAGGGAGAGGGAGGGGAGGAGAGGGAGGGGAGGAGAGGGGGAGGGAGGGAGGAGAGGGAGAGAGAAGGAGAAAGGGAGGGAGGGAAAGGAGAAAGGGAGGGAGGAGAGGGGGAGGGAGGGAGGGAGGAGAGGGGGAGGGAGGGAGGGAGGGAGGAGAGGGGGAGGGAGGAGAGGGGGAGGGAGAGGGAGGGGAGGAGAGGGGGAGGGAGGGGAGGAGAGGGGGAGGGAGGAGAGGGGGAGGGAGGGAGGGAGGAGAGGGGGAGGGAGGGAGGGAGGAGAGGGGGAGGGAGGGAGGAGAGGGAGAGAGAAGGAGAAAGGGAGGGAGGGAAAAGGAGAAAGGGAGGGAGGGAAAAGGAGAAAGGGAGGGAAAAGGAGAGAGAGAGAGAAAGGAAGGAGGGAGAGAGAAAAGGAAGGAGGGAGGGAGAGAGAGAAAAGGAAGGAAGGAGGGAGAGAGAGAGAAGGAAGGAGGGAGAGAAGGAAGGAAGGAGGGAGAGAAGGAAGGAAGGAGAGAAGGAAGGAAGGAGAAAAGTAAGGAAGGGGAGAAAAGGAAGGAAGGAAGGAGAGAGAAGGAAGGAAGGAAGGAAGGAAGGAAGGAGGGAAAAGGAAGGAAGGAAGGAAGGAAGGAAGGAAGGAGGGAAAAGGAAGGAAGCAGGGAGGGAGAGGGATAAAAAGAGAAAGGAGGAGATATTACTACTTACTATACACTATTATAGTAACACATTATAATACATGTTTTACAGTGCATCTAGGACTACAGCTAAGGTACATTAATCCAATGATAACCTCTCCAGACACTTGAAAATCTCCCTGCAGTTATTTTAGCTTCTATTAGTATTGTAGGCTTTCCAAATGCCATAAGCATTCTGTGACAATAAAATATATATTTGTTTTAATTGGGGGAAAAATAAAGAACTCATATTTCTTTCCATTTACTTGAGGAAAAAAGGCTAACCACAATCTACTCCGGTTTTGCCAATCCTGAAAGGCCTCCAAGCTACAGCTCACATGTTAGGTTTACTGGGGTAAAGACAAAAACGTTCTATGTCTGAACGTCATCACAGGGGTTCCCAGTATCTCCAGTGGAATATGTTTCTATCTGGTCCCTGTGACTTAAACCTTGGGCAGGTTCCTAGGGAGGGTACTAGATAAACCTTGGACAGGTTCCTAGGGAGGTACTAGATAAACCTTGGTCAGGATCCTAGGGAGGTACTAAGGATAAACCTTGGTCAGGTTCCTAGGGAGGTACTAGATAAACCTTGGTCAGGTTCCTAGGGAGGTACTAAGGATAAACCTTGGTCAGGTTCCTAGGGAGGTACTAAGGATAAACCTTGGTCAGGTTCCTAGGGAGGTACTAAGGATAAACCTTGGTCAGGATCCTAGGGAGGTACTAAGGATAAACCTTGGTCAGGATCCTAGGGAGGTACTAAGGATAAACCTTGGTCAGGATCCTAGGGAGGTACTAAGGATAAACCTTGGTCAGGATCCTAGGGAGGTACTAAGGATAAACCTTGGTCAGGATCCTAGGGAGGTACTAAGGATAAACCTTGGTCAGGATCCTAGGGAGGTAGTAAGGATAAACCTTGGTCAGGATCCTAGGGAGGTACTAAGGATAAACCTTGGTCAGGTTCCTAGGGAGGTACACGATAAACCTTGGTCAGGATCTAGGGAGGTACATGATAAACCTTGGTCAGGATCCTAGGGAGGTACTAAGCATAAACCTTGGTCAGGTTCCTAGGGAGGTACTAAGGATAAACCTTGGTCAGGTTCCTAGAGAGGTACTAAGGGTAAACCTTGGTCAGGATCCTAGGGAGGTACTAAGGATAAACCTTGGCTAGGATCCTAGGGAGGTACTAAGGATAAACCTTGGTCAGGATCCTAGGGAGGTACTAAGGATAAACCTTGGCCAGGATCCTAGGGAGGTACTAAGGATAAACCTTGGTCAGGATCCTAGGGAACCTTGGGCAGGTTCCTAGGGAGGTACTAAGCATAAACCTTGGGCAGGTTCCTAGGGAGGTACTAAGCATAAACCTTGGGCAGGTTCCTAGGGAGGTACTAAGGATAAACCTTGACCAGGTTCTTAGGGAGGTACTAAGGATAAACCTTGGCCAGGTTCCTAGGGAACCTTGGGCAGGTTCCTAGGGAGGTACTAAGCATAAACCTTGGTCAGGATCCTAGGGAGGTACTAAGGATAAACCTTGGTCAGGATCCTAGGTAGGTACTAAGGATAAACCTTGGTCAGGATCCTAGGGAGGTACTAAGGATAGCCTTTACCTTGAAGACGGTTAGGGAAGGGTACTAACTTTAAAGTAGTCATGAGAAGGATTGGGTGGGAGTGAATGAGCGAGTGAGGGGGAGTTGGGTTAGGTAGGGATTTAACTTGGATTGAGAGTGTTTCGGGGCCTTTGGGGTGGGTGAGGCAGGGCTTTCCTTTGGACAATGAGGACAGATTTTTTACTTGTCCAAAAGCTCAAGTAACACCATTTTCACATCATTGTATGAGGCAATGAACCACTTAAAATGCATTACTATATTTTATAACATAAAAAAATCTGACAAAATGTAGGCTAAACTCTGCCTTCAGGATCTTTGCATATTCAAGCCTGTCTGAAAATACAACACTGCAACCTTTAATAAGGCTTTCCTGGAGGATCATTGGGCAGCCTATAAAATATTGAAACATTTACAACCAAAATACTTTTTATATCTTTATAAATTCCCTCCTGGGCTCGGAATTAAGGGTGTCCAATCGTCCCTGGATTTGTTGGGGTCTACGGGAAAAAACTGACTCAGATCCAAAATTCATACAACCACTGCACATAAACTGTTAAAAAAAGCAATGAGGCTGATGCAACAGATCAGTCCTTTTAGCTTAAAATATTGAAAGTTGTATTTATTCATATTATAAATTCAACAACATGGCTGTAGGCTATACGCAAATGTTCCAAAATATAAGTAGTGGGAAAAGACTGTTCTCAAGAGCGGTGTCGTGTGACAGAAATTAAAAAAGAGGGGAGATCTAAAGATGCATCAACTAGCATGGGTCCCTAATTTGACTAGGATTATCACCAACTAGCATGGATCCCTAATATGACTGGGATTATCATCAACTAGCATGGGTCCCTAATATGACTGGGATTATCATCAACTAGCATGGGTCCCTAATATGACTGGGATTATCACCAACTAGCATGGGTCCCTAATATGACTAGGATTATCACCAACTAGCATGGGTCCCTAATATGACTAGGATTTTCACCAACTAGCATGGGTCCCTAATATGACTAGGATTATCACCAACTAGCATGGGTCCCTAATATGACTGGGATTATCACCAACTAGCATGGGTCCCTAATATGACTGGGATTATCACCAACTAGCATGGGTCCCTAATATGACTGGGATTATCACCAACTAGCATGGGTCCCTAATATGACTGGGATTATCACCAACTAGCATGGGTCCCTAATATGACTGGGATTATCACCAACTAGCATGGGTCCCTAATATGACTAGGATTATCACCAACTAGCATGGGTCCCTAATATGACTAGGATTATCACCAACTAGCATGGGTCCCTAATATGACTAGGATTATGCCTTTTGCTGCCGGACAATAAAATAACGTTGATTTGAAAACCAACATGAAAAATGCTGGTTTCTATGCCATATTAAGTATTTATAAAAGAATTGCCCAAAAATGTCTAGGATCATATTTTGGCTAGGCTACTTTGAAACAAGGTAAGACTCTTCAGAAAACGACAGAAAACGTCCAGGTTTTAAACAATGAAGTTAATGATTACACAGTTTCAAAATGCTGACCGTCTCCGATCAGACTCAAGGTGGGTGCTGTGCGGTGTGCCACAGGTACTGTCCTTTATTCTCTTGCGACCATTTGATATGAACAAACCACACCTCGAGTATGTTTAGATGTCAACATTAATTATATTTGTAAAACATGACTGGCGTTAAGCCTGTATTTATGTAGGCCCTAATTAAAAGGCTCATTAAAGTTATGCTACATTTTCTGGCGCCTCCCTCATGTCAGCATGGGTTTGGACAGGAGCCTGTAGGCAACATGCATATCACCTACACTTTACCTGTAGGCTTTCTGATCAGAGTAATTGTTTGATATTGTGATGCGTGATTTTTTTTTTACTTGGCCTTTCGGAGAATTTAAATCTATATTATTCTTGTCCAATTTTTTGGTGCTTTTCCCGGACAAGAGGACAAGTGTTAATGTCGAGCCCTGTGACAATAAGTCTGTGAGGGTAGGTTCAGGACTTACCTTGGGGTGGGGTGAGGGTTAGTCTGTGAGGGTAGGTTCAGGACTTACCTTGGGGTGGGGTGAGGGTTAGTCTGTGAGGGTAGGTTCAGGACTCTTACCTTGGGGTGGGGTGAGGGTTAGTCTGTGAGGGTAGGTTCAGGACTCTTACCTTGGGGTGGGGTGAGGGTTAGTCTGTGAGGGTAGGTTCAGGACTCTTACCTTGGGGTGGGGTGAGGGTTAGTCTGTGAGGGTAGGTTCAGAACTCTTACCTTGGGGTGGGTGAGGGTTAGTCTGTGAGGGTAGGTTCAGAACTCTTACCTTGGGGTGGGGTGAGGGTTAGTCTGTGAGGGTAGGTTCAGAACTCTTACCTTGGGGTGGGGTGAGGGTTAGTCTGTGAGGGTAGGTTCAGAACTCTTACCTTGGGGTGGGTGAGGGTTAGTCTGTGAGGGTAGGTTCAGAACTCTTACCTTGGGGTGGGGTGAGGGTTAGTCTGTGAGGGTAGGTTCAGAACTCTTACCTTGGGGTGGGGTGAGGGTTAGTCTGTGAGGGTAGGTTCAGGACTCTTACCTTGGGGTGGGGTGAGGGTTAGTCTGTGAGGGTAAGTTCAGAACTCTTACCTTGGGGTGGGGTGAGGGTTAGTCTGTGAGGGTAGGTTCAGGACTCTTACCTTGGGGTGGGGTGAGGGTTAGTCTGTGAGGGTAAGTTCAGAACTCTTACCTTGGGGTGGGGTGAGGGTTAGTCTGTGAGGGTAGGTTCAGAACTCTTACCTTGGGGTGGGTGAGGGTTAGTCTGTGAGGGTTAGTTCAGAACTCTTACCTTGGGGTGGGTGAGGGTTAGTCTGTGAGGGTAAGTTCAGGACTCTTACCTTGGGGTGGGTGAGGGTTAGTCTGTGAGGGTAGGTTCAGAACTCTTACCTTGGGGTGGGGTGAGGGTTAGTCTGTGAGGGTAGGTTCAGGACTCTTACCTTGGGGTGGGGTGAGGGTTAGTCTGTGAGGGTAAGTTCAGAACTCTTACCTTGGGGTGGGTGAGGGTTAGTCTGTGAGGGTAAGTTCAGGACTCTTACCTTGGTGTGGGTGAGGGTTAGTCTGTGAGGGTAGGTTCAGGACTCTTACCTTGGGGTGGGGTGAGGGTTAGTCTGTGAGGGTAGGTTCAGAACTCTTACCTTGGGGTGGGGTGAGGGTTAGTCTGTGAGGGTAGGTTCAGGACTCTTACCTTGGGTGGGGTGAGGGTTAGTCTGTGAGGGTTAGTTCAGGACTCTTACCTTGGGGTGGGGTGAGGGTTAGTCTGTGAGGGTTAGTTCAGAACTCTTACCTTGGGGTGGGGTGAGGGTTAGTCTGTGAGGGTAGGTTCAGGACTCTTACCTTGGGGTGGGTGAGGGTTAGTCTGTGAGGGTAGGTTCAGGACTCTTACCTTGGGGTGGGTGAGGGTTAGTCTGTGAGGGTAGGTTCAGGACTCTTACCTTGGGGTGGGTGAGGGTTAGTCTGTGAGGGTAGGTTCAGGACTCTTACCTTGGGGTGGGGTGAGGGTTAGTCTGTGAGGGTAGGTTCAGGACTCTTACCTTGGGGTGGGGTGAGGGTTAGTCTGTGAGGGTAGGTTCAGGACTCTTACCTTGGGGTGGGTGAGGGTTAGTCTGTGAGGGTTAGTTCAGAACTCTTACCTTGGGGTGGGGTGAGGGTTAGTCTGTGAGGGTAGGTTCAGGACTCTTACCTTGGGGTGGGTGAGGGTTAGTCTGTGAGGGTAGGTTCAGGACTCTTACCTTGGGGTGGGTGAGGGTTAGTCTGTGAGGGTAGGTTCAGGACTCTTACCTTGGGGTGGGTGAGGGTTAGTCTGTGAGGGTAGGTTCAGGACACTTACCTTGGGGTGGGTGAGGGTTAGTCTGTGAGGGTTAGTTCAGGACTCTTACCTTGGGGTGGGTGAGGGTTAGTCTGTGAGGGTAGGTTCAGGACTCTTACCTTGGGGTGGGTGAGGGTTAGTCTGTGAGGGTAGGTTCAGGACTCTTACCTTGGGGTGGGTGAGGGTTAGTCTGTGAGGGTTAGTTCAGGACTCTTACCTTGGGGTGGGTGAGGGTTAGTCTGTGAGGGTAGGTTCAGGACTCTTACCTTGGGGTGGGTGAGGGTTAGTCTGTGAGGGTTAGTTCAGGACTCTTACCTTGGGGTGGGGTGAGGGTTAGTCTGTGAGGGTTAGTTCAGAACTCTTACCTTGGGGTGGGGTGAGGGTTAGTCTGTGAGGGTAGGTTCAGGACTCTTACCTTGGGGTGGGTGAGGGTGAGGCGGTGGCCATTGTCGTGCTCTGGGCCCTCAGACAGAGCCCACGTAACAGCCTGCTCCTTGTCCTCCTCTGGGGGCTCATAGGAGGTAATCAGCTGGTCTGTGGAGCTCACCACCAGCCTGTCTCCCAGAGCTGGGTTCAACAGCAGCACTGTTCTCTCACTGAGGGAGAGGGGGATGGAGTGATGGGGAGAGAGAGACCAAGAGAGAAAGAGTCAGAGTGACAGTGGACTATAGGACCCTACAGGGTTATCTAGAAGTCAGGTTGCTCAAGTCACGATAATGTCACAGCAGTAAAGAGGAAATGTCCTCTCAAACTTTGTTGACAGCGGCATCAGTAGTACCACATACTAACAATTATAAACTGGTTGCAGTGGTTATTGGTTAACCTCTGAAACTACACTATGAAATCATTCGGTCTGTGAACACATACAGTATACTGTATGTTCAGTGATGAAGACACAGAGGAGAACTCAGGACATAGGAAAGAGTAGAGCTACCATTAGGAGGAAAGAGACTGTTGGAGGAGGAGACTTACAAGCACACAGCCACCAGGCAGACGGCCGGGTTGGGGTTCCACGCCACGCTCTTCACAGCTCCGCCCACCTCCAGCGTCTTCATGCAGCGCCCCGTGTTGACCTCCCAGAAGCGCACCGTACAGTCGTCTGAGCCTGGAGGGAGAGAGAGGGGTCAAAGGTCAGACCACCAGAGTCAACAGGGGGCCCATAACAGCAATGTGTGTGACTGTGTGTGCCCTGGCAGAAAGTGTGGTCTCTGGACGCCGGGCCTCGTTGAGTTACCACAGCGTGAAAGTGTTAAAGTAGCCCATAAATAAACCGGGAGAGCTCAGAGCTAGCAGGCTGACTAACCTATATGAGAGGGGATCACAAACTAATGGCACAGGGGTAGAGGGGGATTGGGCCTGGTTTGTGTCACTGCTTAGACAGGGGTTCGTTTATGGGAGACTGTACGCGCGTCCTAACTGGTATCCTATTCCATACGAAGGGCACTACTTCAGACCCTACGGGCCCCGGTCAACAATAGTTCCCTATATAGAGAATAGGGTGCCATTTGGGATGCAACCTGTGTTGATTAATAATAATGTGATACACAGTAATAGTAGGAGTTCAGACATTACCTCAGGGTAATGTAGCTCATCTTTATATAGCAAAAATAGAACGTAAGCCTCTTCAATACATTATCAATTAACTGTGTGTGTGTCTGTAAAGTTGTATGTTTGTGTGTGGTTCACATGCGTTCAAAAGTTATCCATTTGTGTGTATTTCACGTGTTCAAAAGTTATCTTGCTCTCTCTCTGTGTGTGTGTGTGTGTGTGTGTGTGTGTGTGTGTGTGTGTGTGTGTGTGTGTGTGTGTGCGTGCGTATATAAGCAGACATACAGAGGGACGGTACAGATGTCCTGGGTTGCCCGCTGCTCATCAGCTGAGTGAAAACAGACCCTCATCCTGAACGCAGCTCTCGCTCCCTCGCTCTGCCTCTCCAACTGCCTGTGAAACCACCGCTGCTGCCTGACACATCATTGGCCGATCTGGACCCACTAAGGCCGCGCTCCAATTCCCTACATCGTACAACCGTATGGGCTGCTCTGGTAAAAAGTAGTGCACTATGTAGGGAATAGGACTCCATTTAGGCATAATGCCTTCTGGGAGTGCGTGTGTAACTGATGTGAAATGGCTAGTTAGAGGTGCCGCGCGCTAATAGCGTTTCAATCGGGTGACGTCACTCGCTCTGAGACCTGATGTAGTTGTTCCCCTTGCTCTGCAAAGGCCGCGGCTTTTGTGGCGCGATGGGTAACGATGCTTCGTGGGTGTCAGTTGTTGATGTGTGCAGAGGGTCCCTGGTTCGAGCCCAGGTTGGGGCGAGGAGAGGGACGGAAGCTATACTGTTACACGTGCAGTATCACTGGAGAGCACTGCCAAAAGATAATTTGCATTCAGGTTGACATGTCTTTTCTTTGCCATAGTGTCTACTAGCCATGGAGCAGTCATATTCAAATAGATCTTTCTAGAATCTTTGGCAACCTCCTGTACTGGTCTGCTTTTGCTGTTTGGTTTGCCACTACACCTCTGTTAGGAGCCAACGGAGCACTGACATTTCTAATATACCTTTTCTTTGGACAATACTTTGGCATGAATGAACCCCTGCTTATGTTTGTCTCCCTTTTCCTGTTAGGGGGTTTGTTTGAGAAAGAAAGAGTGAAAAAAAGAGGTCCCAATCAATACCATATCTCTCCTTACTGCTGGCATAAAATAAGGAAAACTGTGAACCCGAAGGCACTACGCAAACCAACCACCTTCGATAACACCACCGACGCTATGCTACTCCAACGTATGAGCGGGAGGCAGTAGTAGTAAAATAAAATGTCTTATTTTTACTTTTATACCTGCATGCTCCATAAACGCATAGGAAACAAGGAGGGGGCTCCAGACCGGAGGGTGGAGTGTAATAACTCGGAAAACCATAATCACTTTTTAAGTACTGAGCCCTGCGGCAGCGACGGATATAGAACTGGACGGACAGGCCCGACCCGGCCCGGCGGTGAGGTTGTGTCCAGCTTGCGGTTTAGAGAGAGAGTATGAGTGCGAGACCAGTCCGTCTGGCAGCGCATAGCTGTGGTTCAGCCGGTGGATTGGCCGAAGGGTCGAGTGAGTCGCATGTGGACACATTGGAAACTCAACACTTGTGTTTGAGGAGAGGGAGAGGTCTAAAGGCTGTAAAACTGGGTTAAGAACTCTCCTCGTCTTTTCTATTGAGGGGACTTCCTTAAATGCTAGGTCAATGTCAATGGTTTACTCAAATACATAACTGGGGCAGATCCAAGAGTTTGGAGTACACTTACTCACCTACTTGAGAATACGAGAAGGATCTTTTTTGGGTGGGGCTACGGACATCAATCTGACATAAATACAAGGCTGTGTCACTGGACAGGATAAGAACATTTAGCAAAATTAGAGAATAAAACTAAAACGGACGCGTGGTTTGTAACATCAGAGCACAGTTCAAGGCACAGTGGACGAGTGCAAACCACAATGTTAGTCAACAGACAGGAGCAGCGCTATTGGTCAGCACGATCAACTGACTCAGGGCGGAGGGAATGACGGACTGAGGACTTTCTAGGGCACCTTGGTTTGAAAGCCATGTAGTAACAGCATTATTCTTCTACTAGCTAGGTATATTCCGCTAAAGAAGGTTTCAATCAAAGCACAAACAAATAAGCTAGTGAACGTCATTGGCTGCCATTATAACCAGTTAGATTCACCAAACCTTTGGAAAACTGACACGCTGCTAATTTATAATACATTTACACACCAGAACAGTCGTGTCGCAGTTTGAAGATCCATCGATTCAGTACGCTCCCTCTGTCAATTACATTTTCTTTTTATCAATATACTTCAAATTCGCAGACTTACCAACACAGTGTCAAGTTACTTTTCAATGTGTTCCATGAAAACCTGTAACTTTGTCGCTATCCACAAGTAAAAATGAGCAGGGTTGCACAAGAAGCATCCAGGTAAAATATCAATGATAATTGCTTGCGCGACCTGTTGCCAATTCGTTGGGGAATGGGGCTTTACAAGGTGTCGAAAGCATTTGACAGGGATGCGGCCCATGTTGACTCCAATGTTTCCCAAAGTTGTGTCAAGTTGGCTGGATGTCCTTTGGGTGATAGACATGAAAAACTGTTGAGCATGGAAAAACCAGCAGCGTTGCAGTTCTTGACACAAACCGGTTCGCCTGGCACCTACTACCATACCCCGTTCAAAGGCACTTAAATAATTTGTCTTGCCCATTCACCCTCCACGTCTCAAGGCATAAAAATCCTTTATTAACCTCTCCTCCCCTTCCGCTACACTGATTTGAGTGGATTCAACAAGTGACATAAGGGATCATAGCTTTCACCTGGTCAGTCTGTGTCATGGAAAGAGCAGGTGTTCTTAATGTTTTGTACACTCTGACAAGGACCCTCACAGAAACAGTCAACTAACTCACAAAAACATGACAATCAGTTAGTTTATGGTGCCATCTTGGTAGTGGTGCCGTGGTGGGTGTCATTTCCCTCTGGTTCTCAGGGCTGTGTTCTTCCTGTTGTGACCTCACAGAGGCCTCTGTCCCTGGGCTGCCCGCCTGGGACGGACCACTCACATGTCCACAACCAGCCCAGATAATTTGTAGTTGTGTTCCAAAGCAACACTTGTGTGTTCTTTTACAAGAATGACTAGCTATATTCAGCTGGGTTTGATGTTGTGGATAGGAGAAAGAGAGAGACAGAGAGAAGGGGACTAGCTAGGGGAGTTAACCTAACCTTAGTGTCTATGATGTCCCAGGTCCTTCAGAACAAAAATGTGAGGGGCCAGCTCTGGCCCAACCAGATGTGGTTAGTAAAAGGTGGGCTACATTTCTGAGACAAACCTGTTCCATACATAGGATTCCGTAGTTCCATAAAAAGCCAGTGACATTCTAATCCCAACCCGACCAGCGTGTGGAGGAAGGCATTCCGTCCTTCCCGGTCCTAACCACCAGGGAAGGGTTGAAGGTTCAGCCCTATCCAGAGTTCAGAGGGAACGCCACCCGCAGGGCTGGAGCTGGAGGAGCTGCCACTGCACCAAGTTACCCATTGTGGCCACATCATTAGTATGGAATGTGGAGCCGGGAACACCAGAACCCCAGTTTGTTTACTGCTGGGAGTGTGGGTGTGAATATACTGTACACAGAGTCAAGCCCGAGTCCAACCCAGGATGATCAGTACAATGTCCCACGTCTGTGTCTCATAACGCTCTATTCCCTCCATCAGGGTTTCCCAACCCTGGTCCTCCAGTACCCTCAACACGGCACAGTTTCCCAACCCTGGTCCTCCAGTACCCCCAACACTGCACAGTTTCCCAACCCTGGTCCTCCAGTACCCCCAACACTGCACAGTTTCCCAACCCTGGTCCTCCAGTACCCCCAACACTGCACAGTTTCCCAACCCTGGTCCTCCAGTACTCCCAACACTGCACAGTTTCCCAACACTGGTCCTCCAGTACCCCCAACACTGTACAGTTTCCCAACCCTGGTCCTCCAGTACCCCCAACACTGCACAGTTTCGTTGTACCTCTTGACAAACACACCTCATTCAACTCACTGAAGGCTTGATAATTAGTTGACAAGTTCAATCAAGTGTGCTTGTCCAGGGTTACAAAAGAAATGTGTACTGTTGAGGGTACTCAAAGACCAGTGTTGGAAAACACTGCCCTACACAGTGCACTACTTTTGACCAAAGCCCTGTGGTTGTACCTATGGGCCCTAGTAAAATGTAGGACACTATATAGGGAAGAGGATTCCACTTGGGACTCTGACTATAACAGTTGTAAGAGGTTCGGAATGCCTCTAACATACATTTTTTGTTGCATACTTATAAAGTGTATAAAAGTCACTCCAGTCCTGAAAGAAGAGAGGGCATGCTGGGTGTGGGGTAGGTCATCGTCATGTTTTACAGTTTTGGACGTCTCCAGAAGAATGTATGACACAACCGACAAATGATTTCACAGCATTACTTTGGTTTCCTGTTACAAGTTTTTTTTTTTTACATGGGGACATTGTCTGGCTGTGTTTTTACTGCTGTTGGCCTTGGTAGCTTCTTCGTAATAATATTTTCCAACTTTATCGTGGTTGAGTTAGTGAGCAGTGAGTACAGGCTTGGTGTGGTGGGGTTGGCGTTAGCCCCCTGCGCTAGCTAGCACTACCCCAGACAGTCCCCTATTTGGAGACAGGGTGGGTCAAAGAAACAGCCATCATTAAAAAGCACCACACACTGATATGGAATGAATTATCTGTCAACCCTCACACAATAGGAAAACAAATTGAAGAAGGGGGGAGCTGCAATTCCTGGGAGGTTGTCAACTGCCATTTTTACTGTGGGAAAGAGGGTTTTATGACTGGTTTAATATATTTTACAGCAATACAAAAGAGTGGCGCTGACTGTAGTGGTTTTGCATATGGGCCTTTATGAATCCTTTATTATGGACGGCTTAACAGATATTGCCACTAAATTGCTGCCAGGCAGCCTCGCTCGCTCACTCACTCACTCGCTCGCTCACTCACTCACTCGCTCACTCTATCCTTCCTTCTTCACCTCCCTCTCCCGTCTTTCTCTGACTAGCCCACGTCACCCCTCTCTCACTCCTTCCTTCACTTGGAGGGCCTAGTACTAGTGTGAATGGAAACGTAATCAAAACAGGTGCTATTGCCACCATGTTGTAGTCATCCCTGTAGGCTACTGACCAGTCTATTCAGTGCTGATATTAAACTACAGACCATACAGTAAAACATCCCTACAGTATGACTATGGCTTGGGGAATAGAGATTTCCATGGCTGTCAGAAGAGTAAGGCCAGGGAATAAAGTTCTTAAACAACATGTAAAGTGTTGGTCCCATGTTTCATGAGCTGAAATAAAAGATCCCAGAAATGTTCCATACGCACAAAAAGCTTATTTCTCTCATTCTGTGTACACATTTGCTTACATCCCTGTTAGTGAGCATTTCTCCTTTGCCAAGATAATCCATCCACCTGACAGGTGTGGCATATCAAGAAGCTGATTCAACATCATGATCATTACACAGTGATGGGGACAATAAAAGGCCACTCTAAAATGTGCAGTTTTGTCACACAACACAATGCCACAGATGTCTCAAGTTGAAGGAGCATGCAATTGGAATGCAGACTGCAGGAATGTCCACCAGAGCTGTTGCCAGAGAATTGAATGTTAATTTCTCTACCATAAGCCGCCTCCGTCATTTTAGAGAATTCGGCAGTACGTCCAACCAGCCTCACAACCACAGACCACGTGTATGGCGTTGTGTGGGTGAGCGGTTTTCTGATGTCAACGTTGTGAACAGAGTGCCCCATGGTGGCGGTGGGGTTATGGTATGGGCAGGCATAAGCTGACAACGAACACAATAGCATTTTATTGATGGCAATTTGAATGCACAGAGATACCGTGACGAGATCCTGAGGCCCATTGTCGTGCCATTTATCCGCGAAGGAGAAGTGTTGTGCTGCAGGTCACACCAGATATTGACTGGTTATCTGATCCACGCCCCTACCTTTTTTTTTAAACATATCTGTGACTAACAGATGCATATCTGTATTCCAAGTCATGTGAAATCCATTTATTTATATATATATATATATATAAATGGATTTCACATGACTTGGAATACAGATATGCATCTGTTAGTCACAGATACATACATAATAATAAAAAAAAAAAGGTATGTACAGTGGGGCAAAAAAGTATTTAGTCAGCCACCAATTGTGCAAGTTCTCCCACTTAAAAAGATGAGGCCTGTAATTCCAGAAAAACTCATTGTAGGGTTTTCAATGAATTTATTTGCAAATTATGGTGGAAAATAAGTATTTGGTCAATAACAAAAGTTTATCTCAATACTTTGTTATATACCCTTTGTTGGCAATGACATAGGTCAAATGTTTTCTGTAAGTCTTCACAAGGTTTTCACACACTGTTGCTGGTATTTTGGCCCATTCCTCCATGCAGATCTCCTCTAGAGCAGTGATGTTTTGGGGCTGTCGCTGGGCAACACGGACTTTCAACTCCCTCCAAAGATTTTCTATGGGGTTGAGATCTGGAGACTGGCTAGGCCACTCCAGGACCTTGAAATGCTTCTTACGAAGCCACTCCTTCGTTGCCCGGGCGGTGTGTTTGGGATCATTGTCATGCTGAAAGACCCAGCCACGTTTCATCTTCAATGCCCTTGCTGATGGAAGGAGGTTTTCACTCAAAATCTCACGATACATGGCCCCATTCATTCTTTCCTTTACACGGATCAGTCGTCCTGGTCCCTTTGCAGAAAAACAGCCCCAAAGCATGATGTTTCCACCCCCATGCTTCACAGTAGGTATGGTGTTCATTGGATGCAACTCAGCATTCTTTGTCCTCCAAACACGACGAGTTGAGTTTTTACCAAAAAGTTATATTTTGGTTTCATCTGACCATATGACATTCTCCCAATCCTCTTCTGGATCATCCAAATGCTCTCTAGCAAACTTCAGACGGGCCTGGACATGTACTGGCTTAAGCAGGGGGACACGTCTGGCACTGCAGGATTTGAGTCCCTGGCGGCGTAGTGTGTTACTGATGGTAGGCTTTGTTACTTTGGTCCCAGCTCTCTGCAGGTCATTCACTAGGTTCCCCCGTGTGGTTCTGGGATTTTTGCCCACCGTTCTTGTGATCATTTTGACCCCACGGGGTGAGATCTTGCGTGGAGCCCCAGATCGAGGGAGATTATCAGTGGTCTTGTATGTCTTCCATTTCCTAATAATTGCTCCCACAGTTGATTTCTTCAAACCAAGCTGCTTACCTATTGCAGATTCAGTCTTCCCAGCCTGGTGCAGGTCAACAATTTTGTTTCTGGTGTCCTTTGACAGCTTTTTGGTCTTGGCCATAGTGGAGTTTGGAGTGTGACTGTTTGAGGTTGTGGACAGGTGTCTTTTATACTGATAACAAGTTCAAACAGGTGCCATTAATACAGGTAACGAGTGGAGGACAGAGGAGCCTCTTAAAGAAGAAGTTACAGGTCTGTGAGAGCCAGAAATCTTGCTTGCTTGTAGGTGACGAAATACTTATTTTCCACCATCATTTGCAAATAAATTCATAAAAAATCCTACAATGTGATTTTCTGGATTTTTTTTCTCATTTTGTCTGTCATAGTTGACGTGTACCTATGATGAAAATTACAGGCCTCATCTTTTTAAGTGGGAGAACTTGCACAATTGGTGGCTGACTAAATACTTTTTTGCCCCACATACACGTGTATATATGTATATACACGTGTGTGTGTGTGTATTACACACACACACACACACACACACACACACACACACGTGTATATATACACATACACACATACGTGTATATATATATATATATATATATATTTACGTACATACATATACACACACACACACACACGTGTATATACACACACACACACACACACACACACACACACATATAGTATACACACATACAGTACACGCACATATATATAAATTGACTGATTTCATTATATGAACTGTAACTCAGTCAAATCTATGGAATTGTTGCGTTTATATATTTGTTCAGTGCATTTCATAAATGTATATTATTCTCAATATGTCCTGAACTTTTCATACTGTATAGTTACGACAATAATTGACCTATTCAGACCAAGTTACACTGGCCTTTGTCCTGGTGCTGAGTAGAGTTCAAATCTCCAGTCAGCAATACCTCATGACTGTGGAAAGACAAAGCCACCTTCATTTTATATGGCTGGGGCCCTTACTTCATATCTGACAGTGTCCCCCAGGCTCAGAACATATTAAACTGAGGGAAACTAGCCAACACTGAGTGAGCAATCTACAGACCCTTCTTCCCTCACCTCCATGTTATTAAATTCACATCCATGTCTATCAAGAGTTAGTGCTTTGAATCGTACGTTGTTTTCCTGGTAAGAATCTGTAGTCAATGTGTATAATTACATCTACTTCTAACGGCTACTCTTCATCACCAAAAGGAGAACAATTAGGGATGACTTTCTACATCAGGGATCCTCAACTGGCCGCCCGTGGGCCAAACTGGTTTTCAGAGACAGACTGTAAAAACACCAGGAAATCAGCTGTAAGTGATTTTAACGTAGGAACACTTCCCAAGTGATCCCACGGATAATAGAGAGAAGTGATCATATACACATGTAACCAAGGTATGACAAATGCTTATGTTTTAGTCAAATATATCAGTTTGGGCTTCTTGCGGTCAATTTGCATTTTTAGAAAGGATTTTTAATTATGTTCCAGCCACCCCCCGACCACCCACTCAAGAAAAATAATCGTCCCGCGGCTGAATCTAGTTGATGATCCCTGTTTTACATAGTACTAACATTCACAACCCAAGTAAAGTCTTAGCCTACTGTTCTCTGACTGACCGTGGAGAACAGCCAGCTAGCCAGAAGTTAGAAAAGACAAAGACTATTTAAGTCTAAGATGGATGAGGGGAAAAGGAGACCGGCTAGGAAGCTATCTGTGTTTGATTTTTCCTTCTAGATATGTGCCAGGCAGTAAGTAAGGCCTGCCCCTCCCTCCCTCCCTCCCTCCCTCCCTCCCTCCCTCTCTGACACTGCCTGGAACACACAGTCATTATGACATCATGGCTCACACTTTCGGGACGATTTAAGCGGTCAGTTAACTACTGACTCAGAAACAGGCATAATAAAGAAATGGAGTGCCAGCAAGACAGTTTGCTACTGACTAAGAAAAAGGCAAACTGATGAGCTAGCCAAACGGCAGCTGAGTCAGAGATGTTACTACATCACATGAAAGATGAATAGGGAGAAAACACTGACCTGAGACCAGCCATTGGCCAGTGGGAGACGCACTGATGGAACGCACCAGACTGGTGTGGCCAATGTACACCTGTTGAGAGGACACATCATTATGATTGGTACTGACTTAACTTACTTACTTAGGATCATCACCCCACCATGTGACATAGCAAGACTTTCTAACAAATACATGGAAGTCTTCCATCCCAGGTAACTCAAGCTAGCAGTAAAATCAGATTTAAAAAACATAAAAAACAACATCTCAAAGAGGACTGTGAAAAGACACACACACACACACACACACACACACACACACACACACACACTATTCTTAGTAATGTAGTATTGTAATTGCGTAATAATGGAGAAATGTACATTTGTATAATGCACAATGTTTTGTTTGATGTAATGTTTCTCTGTTTGGATCCCAGGAAGAGTAGCTGCGGCCTTGGCAACAGCTAATGGGGATTCTAATGAAACAATAAATGATCCTGTATTTTAATGCTTATCCAGAAATGACAATCAGACCAAACATGTAAGCAATTTTCTGAGAATGGTGGTGGATCATCTGACATAAAAAAGGGGACAAGTTGATGAAAAAGCTTTAAACAAAAAGGTTAAAATCCAGGCATGTCACATGATTGCGCAAAATACAGGACCTTACAATGAGGTACACTTCAAATAAAATATTCCCAGTGGTTCCAGTGGTTGACCTACCAGGGACATGGTGGTGGGGAAGGGCTGCAGGTCCTTGGGTTTGGGCAGCTTGGGGATCAGATCTTCTGGATTCACATTCACCTGTGGAGACCAAGTGAGATGAAGAGTTGAGGAACGAGTTGAGAACCACCCAATTGAACTGACCATAGATGGGTCCTTCAAAATGAGCATCTTCAAATCAACGTCCTATTTATCCAGACATTCAGGGTCTGTAGTCTCACCCTCATCTTGCGTTGGCGGGGGCACAGGTAGAGGTCAAGGCAGCGTTCAAATCGCTCGTGGATGAAGCGGGAGAAGGCGGGCACGGCCCTCAGACAGGAGTGTTTCTGGGGGAGGAACGGGAGCTTCCTGTCCTCTGCATCCTGCTGCTCCCACGCCATTCTCTGACAGGGGGATAAAGAACCAATGGTGGGTGAGTATACTAATGACTGGCTTGTATACTGGTTAATGATTGGTCTGTGTACTGTGACTATAGTTACAAGGAGGGATCTCGGGACCAAAATGCTACAGTTATTCTATGCTACCAATTGATCTGCTACTGTACACTTTTAGCCAATTACTAAGAGAATGAGGTTATTCATGATGTTGCAAAAAAATATCTGTCCAAGTATGTGTGTGCAGCATGTAATGCATTCCAACAAAGACTTTCATAATTCCGCATAATGAATGAACTATTTACCTCTTCCTCTGTGAGCAGGTATTCAGGCGGTGGGTTGTAGGACTCCTCGTGTCCAGGCAGCCTCATCTTAGGGGCGGGGACATGCATCTTGTGGCGCCCCAGGATGGCGTTGGGGTCCTCCTTGGCCCACAGGTCGTAGTACTGAGGGGTGGTCTCTTTGGGCTTACGGGGCTTGATCCAGCCCATCTTTATGGCATGGACCAGCTTCGACACCTGGGAGAGAGAGAGGACAACAGCAGTGGTGAAACTTAAGTCTGTGTGTTCGCACAAATAATAATAATGTCAAAAAATGTAGAGAAGGTATCGGTGGGTTAATAAAGCTATGGTTTATAATGCAGGGGGGGGTCTCATGGTATCGGTGGGTTAATAAAGCTATGGTTTATAATGCAGGGGGGGTCTCATGGTATCGGTGGGTTAATAAAGCTATGGTTTATAATGCAGGGGGGGTCTCTAATGGTATTGGTGGGTTAATAAAGCTATGGTTTATAATGCAGGGGGGGTCTCTAATGGTATTGGTGGGTTAATAAAGCTACGGTTTATAATGCAGGGGGGGTCTCTAATGGTATTGGTGGGTTAATAAAGCTATGGTTTATAATGCAGGGGGGGTCTCTAATGGTATTGGTGGGTTAATAAAGCTATGGTTTATAATGCAGGGGGGGTCTCTAATGGTATTGGTGGGTTAATAAAGCTATGGTTTATAATGCAGGGGGGGTCTCATGGTATCGGTGGGTTAATAAAGCTATGGTTTATAATGCAGGGGGGGTCTCATGGTATCGGTGGGTTAATAAAGCTACGGTTTATAATGCAGGGGGGGTCTCTAATGGTATCGGTGGGTTAATAAAGCTACGGTTTATAATGCAGGGGGGGTCTCTAATGGTATCGGTGGGTTAATAAAGCTACGGTTTATAATGCAGGGGGGGTCTCATGGTATCGGTGGGTTAATAAAGCTACGGTTTATAATGCAAGGGGGGGTCTCTAATGGTATCGGTGGGTTAATAAAGCTACGGTTTATAATGCAGGGGGGGTCTCATGGTATCGGTGGGTTAATAAAGCTAATGTTTATAATGCAGGGGGGGTCTCTAATGGTATCGGTGGGTTAATAAAGCTACGGTTTATAATGCAGGGGGGGTCTCTAATGGTATTGGTGGGTTAATAAAGCTATGGTTTATAATGCAGGGGGGGGGGTCTCTAATGGTATTGGTGGGTTAATAAAGCTACGGTTTATAATGCAGGGGGGGGTCTCTAATGGTATTGGTGGGTTAATAAAGCTATGGTTTATAATGCAGGGGGGGTCTCATGGTATTGGTGGGTTAATAAAGCTACGGTTTATAATACAGGGGGGGTCTCATGGTATTGGTGGGTTAATAAAGCTACGGTTTATAATGCAGGGGGGGTCTCATGGTATTGGTGGGTTAATAAAGCTATGGTTTATAATGCAGGGGGGGTCTCATGGTATTGGTGGGTTAATAAAGCTATGGTTTATAATGCAAGGGGGGGGGTCTCTAATGGTATTGGTGGGTTAATAAAGCTATGGTTTATAATGCAGGGGGGGTCTCATGGTATTGTGGGTTAATAAAGCTATGGTTTATAATGCAAGGGGGGGGTCTCTAATGGTATTGGTGGGTTAATAAAGCTATGGTTTATAATGCAAGGGGGGGTCTCTAATGGTATCGGTGGGTTAATAAAGCTACGGTTTATAATGCAGGGAGGGTCTCTAATGGTATTGGTGGGTTAATAAAGCTATGGTTTATAATGCAGGGGGGGTCTCATGGTATCGGTGGGTTAATAAAGCTACGGTTTATAATGCAGGGGGGGTCTCTAATGGTATCGGTGGGTTAATAAAGCTACGGTTTATAATGCAGGGGGGGGGTCTCTAATGGTATTGGTGGGTTAATAAAGCTATGGTTTATAATGCAGGGGGGGGGTCTCTAATGGTATTGGTGGGTTAATAAAGCTACGGTTTATAATGCAGGGGGGGGTCTCTAATGGTATTGGTGGGTTAATAAAGCTATGGTTTATAATGCAGGGGGGGTCTCATGGTATTGGTGGGTTAATAAAGCTATGGTTTATAATGCAGGGGGGGTCTCATGGTATTGGTGGGTTAATAAAGCTACGGTTTATAATGCAGGGGGGGTCTCATGGTATTGGTGGGTTAATAAAGCTATGGTTTATAATGCAGGGGGGGTCTCATGGTATTGGTGGGTTAATAAAGCTATGGTTTATAATGCAAGGGGGGGGGGTCTCTAATGGTATTGGTGGGTTAATAAAGCTATGGTTTATAATGCAGGGGGGGTCTCATGGTATTGTGGGTTAATAAAGCTATGGTTTATAATGCAAGGGGGGGGTCTCTAATGGTATTGGTGGGTTAATAAAGCTATGGTTTATAATGCAAGGGGGGGTCTCTAATGGTATCGGTGGGTTAATAAAGCTACGGTTTATAATGCAGGGGGGGTCTCTAATGGTATTGGTGGGTTAATAAAGCTATGGTTTATAATGCAGGGGGGGTCTCATGGTATTGGTGGGTTAATAAAGCTACGGTTTATAATGCAGGGGGGGGTCTCTAATGGTATTGGTGGGTTAATAAAGCTATGGTTTATAATGCAGGGGGGGTCTCTAATGGTATCGGTGGGTTAATAAAGCTACGGTTTATAATGCAGGGGGGGTCTCTAATGGTATTGGTGGGTTAATAAAGCTATGGTTTATAATGCAGGGGGGGTCTCATGGTATTGGTGGGTTAATAAAGCTACGGTTTATAATGCAGGGGGGGGGGGGTCTCTAATGGTATTGTGGGTTAATAAAGCTACGGTTTATAATGCAGGGGGGGGTCTCTAATGGTATCGGTGGGTTAATAAAGCTACGGTTTATAATGCAGGGGGGGTCTCATGGTATTGGTGGGTTAATAAAGCTATGGTTTATAATGCAAGGGGGGGTCTCTAATGGTATTGGTGTGTTAATAAAGCTACGGTTTATAATGCAGGGGGGGGTCTCATGGTATTGGTGGGTTAATAAAGCTACGGTTTATAATGCAGGGGGGGGTCTCATGGTATTGGTGGGTTAATAAAGCTATGGTTTATAATGCAGGGGGGGTCTCTAATGGTATTGGTGGGTTAATAAAGCTACGGTTTATAATGCGGGGGGGTCTCATGGTATTGTGGGTTAATAAAGCTACGGTTTATAATGCAGGGGGGGTCTCTAATGGTATTGATGGGTTAATAAAGCTACGGTTTATAATGCAGGGGGGGGGTCTCATGGTATTGGTGGGTTAATAAAGCTACAGTTTATAATGCATGGGGGGGTCTCATGGTATTGGTGGGTTAATAAAGCTATGGTTTATAATGCAGGGGAGGGGGGTCTCTAATGTCTGTAAACCTCCAATTTCAGAATCCCCATTTTAACAAAGAGACAGAGAGACAGACAGAGAGAGAGAGAGAGAACCTTCTCCTTCTCTATGAGCGAGGGGATGAAGCTGCGTTTGTCCTGGGGCCTGTTGGTCACCGGATGGATCATGACCTCGTTGGTGAAGAAGTCCACTGACGGCTAAAAGAAAAACAGAGTTTATGAGAGCGAAAAGGAGAGAGACATATCAAAAGCTGTGGGAAGTTTAACAGACAGACTGAACTAGAATCATTGGACCACCAAAGGCTCAAGACAGGTAGCAGCTGATGACAACATGACTGACTGACAGCCTGGGATTTTTCTTTATTTTACAGTTCTGGTGTTAAAAGTTTAAAGATTTGTTTTTGCTCCTGACAATGTATATTTTTTAAACATTTGAGTTATTTTGCAAACGCTCTTATACAGAGCGACTTACAGTAGTGAGTGCATACATTTTCATATATGTTTGTACAGGTCCCCCGTGGGAATCGAACCCACAGCTCTAGTGTTGCAAGTGCCACACTCTACCAACAGACACACGGAACCAAGTGACTCATCTGTCGCTTGCTTTGCAGTGATCGGTTTAGTTTATATGCTTCTGTAATACCACTGGCATTAACACGAGACAGAGAGCTGAGCCATTACATCCATGACACCATCTAGGTTCCAGACACTACAGCAGTGCCTTCACAATTCAGTGTGTGTGTAACCCAATTAAAACCTCTCCAGCAAACCCTGCTTATTGCAGTACAGGACAACCCTCTCCTCTCCAGATGTGGGTTCAAATACTACTTAAATTCTTTAACAGACTGAGCATTTGCGCCAGTCTGCCTGCAGTGCCAGGTGGACGGGGTTTGCAGTTGTGGGACATTTCAACTGGTTCCATTGCAACAAGCAAGCTCATTCAATCACAGCTAAAGTACCTGAAATGTATTCAAATTGTATTTGAACCCATGTCTGCTTTTGACCGACTTGTTCCAAGTGGTGAAGAGAGCAGGGAGTGCAGACGAGGTTTGGGTTATGTTAGGAACGTAAGTGGTTAATGGACTGAGGTCTAGTTTGCCCTCTCTAATGGCGGGTATGCTGTAGTCATTATCTGCTCAGTCATTGAACAGAGCCACCAGCCGTCGACACGTCAAGTCAAAACTGGGTCATATTCCCTACACACCAAACAGGGGACGGACGAACTGAAACAGGGAGGGAATACTTAAAACTTTATCCAATAAGAAACGTTTGCCATTGCAAAACGTTTTGCTACGTTTTGCCCTGATGAATAAGACCTTGGTGCCGAGCAGACTTGAGAACAGTCATAACATGACCCGAGTCTTTACCTCGTACTCATTGAAGTTGACGTCGCCGAACTGGCCCTTCTGAAGGCGGTGCACCAGGTCCACCTGCTCGTCTGACAGACGGATGTCTGAGGCTGTCGTCTTGTCATGGACCGTACGCCTGGTGGAGATGGAGGGAGGGAGAGAGGGAGAGAGAGAAGCCAGGTGAGAAAACAGGTATACACATCCTCTTTTGTCACAGAAGTATACGAGAGAGAGAGCTCATCTTCATCCTCTCCTCCTCCTCATCTCACCAGTAGTCTGGGTTCTCCATCTTGTCCAGGAACTCATCCAGTTCATCTTTGTTCCTGATGGGCTTAAAGATCTTCTTCCCATCCAGGTTATAGCCGATGTGAGGATAGTCCTGGTACCACTCCATGGGAATGTTGCCCACCGTGTTACGAATGTCCTGGGAGAGAAAGGAGAGAGACAGAGAGAACCGTGTCAATAACCGTGTCAAAAAACACTTGAGGACGAAATGTTTGTCTTAGCATTAGACAAGCTTGCACAAGGGCTGTTACAGTCCTTCATATCACTTCTCATAGAACCCCTCTGGTCTAGTGGAATACGGAGTGGATAATTGTACTCTGGGAATAGAGTTTTTCTTTACCCTCATGAATAGACCCTCAGGCTGGACTGGCCTGCAAACACTCTCACCCTCATCATCCTTTTCCTCCATTCATCTATGAATGCTATTGGCTGGATGAGGCCTGGGACGGTAAGGTGGGTGGAGTACAGGGCCTGGCCTGGATGGTGGAGTACAGGGCCTGGCCTGGTGGGTGGAGTACAGGGCCTGGCCTGGATGGTGGAGTACAGGGCCTGGCCTGGTGGGTGGAGTACAGGGCCTGGCCTGGATGGTGGAGTACAGGGCCTGGCCTGGTGGGTGGAGTACAGGGCCTGGCCTGGATGGTGGAGTACAGGGCCTGGCCTGGTGGGTGGAGTACAGGGCCTGGCCTGGTGGGTGGAGTACAGGGCCTGGCCTGGATGGTGGAGTACAGGGCCTGGCCTGGATGGTGGAGTACAGGGCCTGGCCTGGATGGTGGAGTACGCTCTCACACACACGCTCTCTCTCACACACACACACACACACGCGCGCTCTCACACACACGCGCGCTCTCACACACACGCGCGCTCTCACACACACGCGCGCTCTCACACACACGCGCGCTCTCACACACACACACACGCGCGCTCTCACACACACACGCGCTCTCACACACACACGCGCTCTCACACACACACGCGCTCTCACACACACGCGCTCTCGCTCTCACACGCGCACACACACACGCGCACACACACGCGCACACACACACGCGCGCACACACACGCGCGCACACACACACGCGCACACACACACACACACGCGCGCGCACACACACGCACACGCGCACAGCTGAAAGCTCTCAGAAGTAGTGAGCCTCTCTTTAAAGTGGAGCCTGCACCTGTGAGTGATTTCAATAACACCCCTACCAGATCCAATTAGAAGGGAGTGGGCAGCGGTGGCATGCTTTTTCTCAAAGCCAGCTGGGGAGACCCTCCCACACACACTGTCCATCCTCAAAGCCCCCACTCAACACACACACACACAGAATGGGCATTGGCACCAACTCTAGCTCCAGGTGACCCTTGAGAGGTTGAGAAGGTTGTGTTGTTACGACTATAGCAACATGACAGTCAGGAAGCAGAAACAGAATAAATACTATTGTGATACTTCCTGTCTGGAAACACAATCTAACTTGCTGGTTGTTAATGGGTGACCTCTATAAAAGGTCACCCTGCCTTGCTGGCTGGCTGGCTATGTCCAGACCTCTAGAGAGCTATCACGCCGCCTCTGGAGACAGAACTACATGCTACTGCAAAAACAAAACATGTAGAATGGTTCCGTGTGGTGGTTTGCTAACTCTACGCCTAACCTTAGCCCTTCACCTAGCCTTGTCTCACACACACACAAAACTACACACACATTCTCCATATACACTGCTGCACTTCATATGGGCTCCCGAGTGGTGCAGCAGTCTAAAGTGCTGCATCTCAGTGCTAGAGGCGTCACTACAGACCCTGGTACGACTCCAGTCTGTATCACAACCGGCCGTGATGGTCAAGTCCAACCAACCCCAGTCCCCCTGGCCTGTGTCACTGTCACCAATGCCTCCCTGCTTCACTGGGGCCTGGAACAAAGAGAGAGTAACGGGGCCAACGACAGACAAAATGTTCCATTTGACGAGCTCCAGAATCACACAGACGACTTCTGGGCAAGAGAGAAAGTGTTTCTGTCCGAGGGATCGAGTTTCGCCAAAGAGTGGGCTCTCACCTCCTCCAATGCACCAAGAGAGGAAGCTAGCGAAGCAAATGAGATTCAACGAGATGGGTTAGATTCGTGATTTATGCATTATTGTTTCCAACGTGTTGCCAGAATGTTAACTCCTGTTTTCTTAATCTCAACTTTCAAACACAACCGTTTATTTTGTTTTACTATGGTAAGGATGACTCCAATACACTGATATAACACTACAGGGACAAAGAAAAGCAAACAGACTAGCAGGCCTACACGACAACCCAATAAGCTGGAAATAATACATTTTAAATAGACTTAGAACAAAATGATTTGATCCCGGGGTTGACAAGAGACACAAGGAGTTAGTACGCTAACAAACAACGAGAATCAACAAAAAAACAGAAGAACTGAGATTGCATACTCTACCATCACACAGTCATGTTGCCAAGAACTATTCTTATATTGACCGCCGAGGTTATTAGCTGGCTTTACTCAATGTTTTTTTTTTAGCACTTACAAAAGGCTGCCTGTTGTCGCCTGGCTGGCTGCTGTTAGGATGGGATTTCAGGACTGAGTGTCAGACTGTGCTGATGGGAGTAACTGTTGGACTGGTCACTGCTGTGGGCCTGAGAGGACTTTGACTGTCACAGCTGGACAGTGTGTGTGGTGTGTGCATGTATGTACAGTTGAAGTCGGAAGTTTACATACACTTAGCTTGGACTCTGGATAAGAGCGTCTGCTAAATGACTTAAATGTAAATGTAATGTAATGAGTCATTAAAACTCATTTTTTCAACCACTCCACAAATTTCTTGTTAACCTATAGTTTTGGCAAGTTGGTTAGGACATCTACTTTGTGTATGACACAAGGAATGTTTCCAACAATTGTTTAGAGATAGATTATTTCACTGTATCACAATTCCAGTGGGTCAGAAGCTTGCATACACTAAGTTGACTGTGCCTTGAAACAGCTTGGAAAACTCCAGAAAATTATGTCATGGCTTTAGAAGCTTCTGATAGGCTAATTGACATAATTTGAGTCAATTGGAGGTGTACCTGTGGATGTATTTCAAGGCCTACCTTCAAACTCAGTGCCTCTTTGCTTGACATCATGGGAAAATCAAAAGAAATCAGCCAAGACCTCAGAAAAAAAATGTAGACCTCCACAAGTCTGGTTCATCCTTGGGAGCAATTTCCAAACGCCTAAAGGTACCATGTTCATCTGTACAAACAATAGTATGCAAGTATAAACACCATGGGACAACACAGCCGTCATACCACTCAGGAAGGAGATGAGTTCTGTCTCCAAGTGATGAACGTACTTTGATGCAAAAAGTGCAAATCAATCCCAGAACAACAGCAAAGGACCTTGAAGATGCTGGAGAAAACAGGTACAAAAGTATCTATATCCACAGTAAAACGAGTCCTATATCGACATAACCTGAAAGGCCGCTCAGCAAGGAAGAAGCCACTGCTCCAAAACCGCCATAAAAAGCCAGACTACGGTTTGCAACCGCAAATGGGGACAAAGATCGCATGTTTTGGAGAAATGTCCTCTGGTCTGATGAAACAAAAATAGAACTATTTGGCCATAATGACCATTGTTATGTTTGGAGGAAAAAGGGGGAAGCTCGCAAGCCGAAGAACACCATCCCAACCGTGAAGCACGGGGGTGGCAGCATCTTGTTGTGGGGGTGCTTGCTGCAGGAGGGACTGGTGCACTTCACAAAATAGATGGCATCATGAGGAATTTAAAGTACGTGGATATATTGAAGCAACATCAAGACATCAGTCAGGAAGTTAAAGCTTGGGTGCAAATGGGTCTTCCAAATGGACAATGACCCCAAGCATACTTCCAAAGTTGCGGCAAAATGGCTTAAGGACAACAAAGTCAAGTTATTGGAGTGGCCATCACAAAGCCCTGACCTCAATCCCCAGAAAATTTGTGGGCAGAACTGAAAAAGCACGTGCGAGCAAGGATGCCTACAAACCTGACTCAGTTACACCAGCTCTGTCAGGAGGAATGGGCCAAAATTCACCCAACTTATTGTGGGAAGCTTGTGGAAGGCTACCCGAAACGTTTGACCCAAGTTAAACAATTTAAAGGCAATGCTACCAAATACTAATTGAGTGTATTTCACGTATTCACGTATGTATTTCAAGTGCAACTTCTGACCCACTGTGAATGTCATGAAAGAAATAAAAGCTGAAATAAATCACTCTACACTATTATTCTGACATTTCACATTCTTAAAATAAAGTGGTGATCCTAACTGACCTAAGACAGGGAATTGTTACTAGGATTAAATGCCAGGAATTGTGAAAAACTGAGTTTAAATGTATTTGGCTAAGGTGTATGTAAACTTCTGACTTCAACTGTATGTATGTATGTATGTATGTATGTGTGTATGTATGTATGTATGTATGTGTGTATGTATGTGTGTATGTATGTGTGTATGTGTGTATGTGTGTATGTATGTATGTATGTACACACACACACTACTTTCTAAACGTTTCACCCGATATGGATGACAGTTCGCACTTTACCTATTCATTGTATCATTTCAAATCCAAAGTGCTTGAGTATGGAGCCAAAACCACAAACGTGTCACTGTCCCAATACTGTTGGAACTCACTGTATTAAAACTTTACACATTTCCTCTCAGGTTGATTTATTCTTTACAATGTTTTAGCTAGTGTGTCACAGCCATCCCACCCAAACCAGTGTCTTAATGAGATGACAACATCAAACAGACACCTCAGCGTTCTCACAGATCTTACAATTGAGTGCAACTTGACACCCCTCGTTTTCAGTAAGACCTGCTCTTAAAGAGGTCCTTCTGACCCCCTTCATTTCCAGGGTGTATCCGTGTGTGTGTGTATGTGCGTGCGTTTGTGTGACCACCTCCCTCAAGACGGCGGCCACACCCTTTCTACCACAACACTGGGTAAGTCAACCAGCCTGATCACTGTACAATCATGACTATTATCAAGTCATCTATCATACGAGAACTGAGAATGTTTAGCCACCTCTTTCTGTAAAAACATGATGCCAACACTTCTCACAGGCCTATGGGGAGAGACACACAACATGAGGACGGGTGATGACAACTTGAAATAAGATAGGACCAACTGGCCAATCATAACTGAATCATGACTTCTATGGTACTTGGTTCAGCTCCCAGTAATGGTATAGGGTGCTTCCAGACAAACTGATGCATCCAAAACTCAGCTAAACTCAGCTAAACTGAGGAACGCAGCACTACCATCCAGCGGTGTCCTTGTTGTATGTGTTTTGTTCTGAAACTTGTCTCAGGAAGCAAAGGAAAATCATGAAGCAAACAAACATGCAAACCTGGGTTTAGAATAACAACGGTCAAGAACTTGAATGAGACAGCATTTCCAATGAGAAAAGCATTGTAGGCGTGCCATCATCCACAACGCTGATTATGCTGACCATGATGCCAGGCCGCCAGGGCTCATGGCTGACATGGTGGTACAAAGCCTGCCATAGTCAGGCCAACAGACGCCACTAGGTCCCAAAACCTCAACCGTCAAATAAAGAGAAAGAGAAAAAGAGAGAGAAATAAAGAGAAAGAGGGAAAGAGACTGAAAACAAAGAAAGAAGACAAAGAGGGAGAAATTAATGGTAATCATTCAATACACCGAGTCCCTTAATCAGTTCCCCCCAGCCTGCAGCTTTGGTTAGGGCCCCCAGCCTGCAGCTTTGGTTAGGGCCCCCAGCCTGCAGCTTTGGTTAGGGCCCCCAGCCTGCAGCTTTGGTTAGGGCCCCCAGCCTGCAGCTTTGGTTAGGGCCCCCAGCCTGCAGCTTTGGTTAGGGCCCCCAGCCTGCAGCTTTGTTTAGGGCCCCCAGCCTGCAGCTTTGGTTAGGGCCCCCAGCCTGCAGCTTTGGTTAGGGCCCCCAGCCTGCAGCTTTGGTTAGGGCCCCCAGCCTGCAGCTTTGGTTAGGGCCCCCAGCCTGCAGCTTTTGAGGGGTAAGCTGGTGCTCCTGTCAGAGAGCAGACCAGCTGCGGTTGGTGGAGGGAAATCCAGGTCTGTCTCTCTCCATAATGAAGGAGGGAGCGCGTCTCACATTTTCCGCTCCTTTGTGGAGCTGACCTCTTCTTCCTCATAGTGGCTGAAATTCCTTGGCTGCAGGAATAACAGGAGGATTGCAGCATGGAATGTGGGTAAGAGCATGACTTCATCCTTCATTACAAATAGAAAGATATGCCCTTAGGTGCCTTGACCATCAAAAAATACCTAAGATAATTTATCTTCCCTCACTGTTGAATGTTATCCCAGTGATGACATAGTCTAACGCAGTCAGTGTGCATTTGAAGGTCATTGATTGATAGTGGTCTACAGATCAACACAAATGTGGACACAGAGGATGGCCAAAAAGCAACTGAAAGTGAAAGCTGGAAGGCAAAGTAAAATCACTACAGTCCACCAATATTGGAATAGCCTAATATGACCCGTTTCAGGAAGCTAGGCGTATGTCGCATGTCACTACTTCACAGGAGAGGCATTAGATTATTTTTTTTTATCAAAATGGCAGAAATGCCTTCTGGAACATGCACACTTTGATGTGCCTTAATAAAAAATTTAAAAAAACTTGTATTCCATCTGTAAATACAAATAAAATTGTTAAATTACGAGCCTAGATGGTTTAGCCACAGAAAAAGACTGGAACCTAGCCATGATTGAGAGAATGGCTGGGCTGGAAATGCCGGGAGAGGAGTTAGTGTAACCGATGTGAAATGGCTAGTTAGTTAGCGTGGTGAGCGCTAATAGCGTTTCAATCAGTGACGTCACTCGCGCCGAGACCTGAAGTGGTTGTTCCCCTTGCGTTGCAAGGGCCGCGGCTTTTGTGGCGCGATGGGTAACGATGCTTCGTGGTTGTCAGTTGTTGATGTGTGCAGAGGGTCCCTGGTTCGAGCCCAGGTTGGGGCGAAGAGAAGGACGGAACCTACACTGTTACATTAGGATTAGTCTGCCATGTAGCATGCTTCTGTCTATCATGTGAGCTGCTCAGTACGTGTTGATAGTCCATTCTACTTCAGCATTTTTTAAAGATATAATGTTAGCCATTGCGAACTACTAAAGTTAAGCTACTTTTCGCAAAAACATTGATGCTCTGAATTTAGCAGGTGCTATCAACAGATCAGTTGGAAAAAGTTGTGATGGGCTACTTTCTGCATACCCCACGGTCAGTGTGAACTGGAGGGACTTGACAACACTGACCCAACAAGATGCAGCTACAAAAAAAGCGGTGTTAAATGGTTCCAGTCTGTCGTGCAGCATTCATCCATGAAAACGGGTAAGAGTCCAGCTTCATTTTCAGATAGTATAAGTTTCTAATTTTGTCAGAAAGTTGTTTTCATGGCAAGTTAAAACGTACTGTTAGCTAGCTAGTGAAAGTTAGCTTTCTGGCTTGCTAGCTAAGGTTACATGTATGATCTATGTTGTACTATTATTTGAATCAGACAGCTATTTGCATTGCTAGTTATAGCCTAATGTTCGCTAGATAACATTGAACGTAGGTGCTTATTTTTAGATAGCTGTAGTACGAATCTGCAGGTATGGCAATGTTTGTATTGGTAGTAGTCGGAGTTGGGATTATTCCGGTTCATTGTTTAGCTAGATAGCTACATGTCTAAACAAGAGACTCCATTTCACCAGACGATTACATGACCCATCAAGTTAGCGAGGTGTGTCTGGAGGTGATTACAGCCATCTATTGTATTTCATGAACGTCTAGAGACAATAGTGACCCATCCACTTAGCTAGATGTGGCTAGGTGTTGTCTAGAGACAATAGTGACCCATCCATTTAGCTAGATGTGGCTAGGGGTTGTCTAGAGACAATAGTGACCCATCCACTTAGCTAGATGTGGCTAGGGGTTGATTATAGCATTTATTGACCCATCAATTTAAAAACAAGTGTCTGGGTAAACATCATCTAATAATTATAAAACATTTTTTATCTGGACACGTTCTGTTTTTGATATTGCTACCATCAGTGGTGTAAAGTACTTAAGTAAAAATACTTTCAAGTACCACTTAAGTAGTCTTTTGGGGTATCTGTACTTAACTATTTATATATTTTTGACTACTTTTACTTCACAACATTCCTTAAGAAAATATTTTACTTTTTACTCCATATACTTTCCTTGACACCCAAAAGTACTCGTTAAATTTTAAAAGCTTAGCAAATTCACGCACGTATCAATCAACCATCCCTGGTCATCTCTACTGCCTCCGATCTGGCGGGCTCACTAAACACATGCTTCGTTCGTAAATTACGTCTGAGTGTTGGAGTGTGTCAAATCAAAAGTCCCTGTCTTTCCGTAAACTAAAATATGGTTTTCTTAATATAAAAGGAATTTGAAATGATTTACACTAACTTTTGATACATAAGTATATTTTAAACCAAATACTTTGACTTTTACTCAAGCAGTATTTTACTGGGTGACTTTTCCTTGAGTCATTTTCTATTAAGGCATCTTTACTTTTACTCAAGTATGACAGTTGGGTACTTTTTCCACTACTGGCTACTATATGCAAGTAAACATTTCACTGTACCGTTCACACCTTCTGAATCCTGTGCATGTGACAAATACATTTATATTTTATTTGATATAGTGTGAGTTTACCAGAGACGGTAATGTGAACAACCACATGACCTGCACCAAAGTCCGATTAGGATATAGGCCAAGGACCAGTGTATTTTTACCTGGAGTTTTTCCTTATTATAGACTACTACTTTTACCACTTTCTTGAAACCTTTGGTTGTTTACTAGACTATTCACTTTGTTTAGCACATGGCCTCACATGTGAATCCTTAAAGAGCTGGGTGAGGTTTAAGAGGGTGTGAACTACACGGACTGGGTGTAGACAAAGAGCGCTTTAGTAGGTATACCAAAACATTCAAGAGGGCAATAATTACTTTCCCATTGTTCCTCACCTGCAGTATATGATTTATAGCTCAGAGTCTCTATTTTTCTCCAATGTAGAAAATCTTATTTCAAATGTTGCTACATAGGACCGAATCCAGAAGGTGGGTCACAAATAGAAAGGTGGGCACATAGAGCTACCATTTTATAAAGGGGTGTGGATGGATTTTTTTAGAAAAATATGAGAAATGGGGCATCTGAACAAACAGAATACAAAGTATGAGGACCAACATGATGGGACAATTTATATAACAGTACCCAGGCTTCCTCCCAGTCTGTCTAGCTGATAAACAAGAACACATTTGGTTTGTGTCCCTTTTTCCTGTTGGTCTAAAACAAAAATATAAAATGCAACATGAAACAATTTCAACTATGTTACTGAGTTACAGTTCATATAAGGAAATCAATCAATTGAAATAAATTCATTAGGCCCTAATCTATGGATTTCACATGACTGGGCAGGGGTGCAGTCATGGGTGGGCATATGCCCACCCACTGGGGAGCCAGGCACAGCCAATCAGAATGGGTTTCCCCCACAAAAGGGCTTTATTACAGACATGAAACTGAGGAGTATTTCTCAGCTGTCTGGGGGACTGGTCTCAGACAATCCTGCAGGTGAAGAAGCCAGACATGGAGGTCCTGGGCTGGCCTGCTTACATGTGGTCTGCGGTTGAGAGGCTGGTTGGACGTACTGCCAAATTCTCTAAAACGTCGTTGGAGGCGGCTTATGGTAGAGAAATGAACATTCAATTGCACATTTTAGAGTGGCCTTTTATTGTCCCTAGCACAAGGTGCAGCTGTGTAATGACCATGATGTTTAAATCAGCTTCTTGATATGTCACACCTGTCAGGTGGATGGATCATCTTGGCAAAGGAGAAATGCTCACTAACAGGGATGGAAACAAATGTTTGCACAGAATTTGAGAGAAATAAGCTGTTTGTGAGTATGAAACATTTCTGGGATCTTTTATTTCAGCTCATGAAACATGGGACCAACACTTTACATGTTGCGTTTATATTGTTGTTCAGTATAGAGTAACACTAGAGAATCAAATCACATTTTATTGGTCACCGAATACAACAGGTGTAGACTAACATGAAATGCTTACTTACATGCCCCTTCCCAATAACGCAGAGTTAAAAAGTCAATCATATTTGCTAAGGAGAGTGGGTGTGGGGTGATTGATTTAGGATTTACAGTAGAGGAGATGTGTGTGTCTGATTTAGACACTAGAGAAGCAGAGTGTGTGTGTCTGATTTAGACACTAGAGAAGCAGAGTGTGTCTGATTTAGACACTAGAGAAGCAGAGTGTGTGTGTCTGTGTCTGATTTAGACACTACAGAAGCAGAGTGTGTGTGTGTGTGTGTGTGTGTGTGTCTGATTTAGACACTAGAGAAGTAGTGTGTGTGTGTGTCTGATTTAGACACTAGAGAAGCAGAGTGTGTGTGTGTGTGTGTGTGTGTGTGAGATTTAGACACTAGAGAAGCAGAGTGTGTGTGTGTGTGTGTGTGATTATGACACTAGAGAAGCAGAGTGTGTGTGTGTGTGTGTGTGATTTAGACACTAGAGAAGCAGAGTGTGTGTGTGTGTGTGTGTGTGTGATTTAGACACTAGAGAAGCAGTGTGTGTGTGTGTGTGTGTGATTTAGACACTAGAGAAGCAGAGTGAGTGTGTGTGTGTGTGTGTGTGTGTGTGTGTGTGTGTGTGTGTGTGTGTGAGATTTAGATTACACCAGCGGACGAGGAGACTTTTCTGTGCATTCTTGACTAAATCCCAGTGTTCCTTTCCTCTAGTCAGACAGAAATGACATCACTAATGTACCCATTATTCCACTAGGCAGAGGGAGAAAAAAAAAACTCCATATTGCTCACTCACAACCACTTATTTAAATGGACTATAACCTGAGTCTGTCTAGACAGAGGGGGGAAGCAGACTGGCTCATTGCTACCAAATGCATCAAAGCGCTCCAATGAGCCTCTCTCTTCACGCCTACTAGTGCTTTCCACAGAGTGAGCACGGCTCCAAGCCAGAGTGAAGCTGAAGAGCCCTTCGAAAAACCAAAACAGCTATAGCAACTTTTACATACAATTTAAGTTTTTACTGAGTTACAGTTCATATAAGGTAATCCGTCAATTGAAATAAATTCATTAGGACCTAATCTATGGATTTTACATGACAGAGAATACAGATATGCATCTGTTGGTCACAGTTAGCTTTTTCCTTTTTTTAATTAGAGGTGTGGATCAGAAAACCAGTCAGTATCTGGTGTGACCATCATTTGCGTCATGCAGCGCAACACATCTCCTTCGCATAGAGTTGATCAGGCTGTTTATTTTGACTTGTAGAATGTTGTCCCACTCTTCAATGGCTGTGTGAAGTTGCTGGATATTGGCGGGAAATGGGACACGCAGTCGATCCAAAGCATGCCAAACACGCTCAATGGGTGACATGTCTGGTGAGTATGCAGGCCATTGAAGAACTGGGACATTTTTCAGCTTTCAGGAATTGTGTACAGATCCTTGCGACATGGGGCAGTGCATTATCATGCTGAAACATGAGGTGATGGCGACAGATGAATGGCACAAAAATGGGCCAGGATCTCATCACGGTACCTGAAATTGCCATCAATAAAATGCAATTGTGTTAATTTCCTGTAGCTTATGCCTGCCCATACCATAACCCCACCTCCACCATGGGGCCCATACCATAACCACACCTCCACCATAACCCCACCTCCACCATGGGGCCCATACCATAACCCCACCTCCACCAAGGGGCACTCTGTTCACAACGTTGACATCAGAAAACCACTCACCCACACAACGCCATACACGTGGTCTGCGGTTACGAGTCTGGTTGGACGCACTGCCAAATTCTCTAAAACAACGTTGGAGGCAGCTTGTGGAAAATAAATGAACATTCAATGCTCTGGCAACAGCTCTGGTGGACATTCCTGCAGTCTGCATGCCAATTGCACGTTCCCTCAAAACTTTAGACCGCTGTGGCATTCTGTTGTGTGACATTTACATTTTTACATTTTAGTCATTTAGCAGACGCCCTTATCCAGAGCGACTTACAGTAGTGAATGCATACATTTCATTTCATTTCATACATTATTTTTCTGTGCTGGCCCCCCGTGGGAATCAAACCCACAACCCTGGTGTTGCAAACACCATGCTCTACCAACTGAGCTACAGGGAAGGCTAAACTGCACATTTTAGAGTGGCCTTTTATTGTCCCCAGCACTGTGTAATGATCATGATGTTGAATCAGCTTCTTGATATGCCACACCTGTCAGGTGGATGGATTATCTTGGCAAAGGAGAAATGCTCACTAACAGGGATGTAAACAAATTTGTGCACAACATTTTAGAGAAATAAGCTTTTTGTGCATATGTACATTTTCTGGGATCTTTTATTTCAGCTCATGAAAACATGGGACTAACACTACACATGTTGCGTTTCTATTGTTGTTCAGTATAGTTTATAGTGTTGTTCAGTATAGTTTATAGTGTTATCACAATCAAAAGCATCAACCTTCTGGCTAGTAGAGCATTAGAGGATATACAGACTAGTAGACCGACATGATTATCTCTTCTATCGTGTAAACAATTACATGTAACTGTATTGATCCTTCGGGGGAAATTAAGTGGTCAGTGGTGCCATCCTGAATTTGATGTCAGAGGGGGTCATGACCTTTAGGCTCTCATTTATCTCTGCGATAGTAAGACACTCTACACACACGTACATTGTAATATTGTTGTATGGTGGTATTATACATTTTGTATTGTAGTTATGTAGTGGTGTAATACATGTTATATGTACTGTTTTCTTTTTGTTTTGTGTGTAATTTAAGTGCCTTCATGTGTTAGGGCCCCAGGAAGAGTAACTTCTGCCTTGGCCGCAGATAATGGGGAACCCTAATATATACAAAAATACTAGCCTTATTACTTTCACCCTCTCTGGTTCTCTCTCTGCGATGGAAAGACACTTGCTTATCACTCGTCTGAAAGAAGGAATGACAATCTAAGGTCACAGGGATGGCTGATGTCTCAGTCCAGTCAGTCCTTCCTCCAATCCACTGTGTGTCATAGGGAATGAATCAGCCCCGTACCCAATGACTCAGTGGAACCAGCAAATCATCAACACATGTATGTGACTGTCCGTTAGAAATATCTCAGTCTGAAGATTCATTCAACATTACTGTTCAGTCTAGCTCGGGTTGCACAAGTCTGGCTACAGGTTTCCTGATTTCACACTTATTCCCCCCTGATTCCAGGAATCCTAAGGCCAGGATTTCATGAAAATCTTGTAATTTTGGAATAAATGTTGAACTCTACCTCTAGCCTACATACTATGTCTAGTGAAGAACGAAGGTCTATGTCCATCAATGAGACGGAGGTCAGAGGGATAGTGTTTCTGTCTGCAACAGAGCCACATCACTAGACAGAATAAAATTCCCTTTACCGTATGACCCGAAACCAACAAACCTCTTTAGCTACCCTCCCCTCCCCTCCCTCCCTCCCCTCCCTCCCTCCCTCCCTCTCTAGCCAGGCTGCTGTCACTTGGGACCACTAGTCTGGAAGTTGTTTTTGGACCAGGAGCCACATTCCTGGAACACGTGCAGCATTCCCAGCTCTCCGGCAAGGCTAAATCCTGGAAGCTGAATTTTTTGTTGTTGAGAATTCTCAAAAATAGCTTCCCTAAAAATAAAGTGACTGGACTGTAGGTAACTGAGAAACTGGTGAACAAACTCTGGCTGGAGACAATAGTTCCCGCTTGACATCACTTCTTCCCAACAACTCACCCAAGTAAAGTCCATTTCTCCTTTTGGATCCTGTAGGCTGTAGCCGGACTTGCTGAGTATAGCAGAGTAGAGAAGCCTGGATTTTAGACGAGTGGCTCTGCATATGAGAGATGCTTCTGCTGGTCCCTGGAGAAAAGTCTAAGGATTCTCCCGGGGGTGTCCCATCCCCTCCCATCTCTCCACCCCTTCGCACCTTCCCAAGTCTCTCCCCTAAGAGGATGTAGCCGTGTAGCCGAAGCAGGTTTAGCCATACGCTCTGCTCTGCTCCAAGACGCTCCCTCTGCCATTGTCACAGCCCTCCGGATCGCTGTCTGTCCGTCGCAGTCAGAAACACACGTCTGAACATGGCTGCCCACTGCTCCTTCACTGTAACAGGTCTGTTTGATTTATCTCTCCACTAAGTGATTTCAGACCCGTCTCAAAGTCATCGTGCAACACAGTGACACTGTCCAGATGACTTATTAGCAATAAAAACACCACTCAGCAAGTGGATCCATTGGTTCCCCAAGTTTTTAGTTAGATTTTTTGGACATCATTTTTTTAACCTTTATTTCAACAGGGATGTCAGAGACTAAAGTCTGTCTATTTTGCAAGCGAGCCCTGCACAATACAAAAACAAACATCAATTGGCAAGTATAGATAAATATACCATCCTCTCAATTAAAAAATGGTTCTGCGGCTGAATTTAGTTGATCCGTTAGTCTAGTGGATCCATTCATAAAACATTAAATTGACAAAACTTTGTTCCGGTTCAGCAAACAAATTGTTATGCTGACTTTAACTACTACAGAACTCAACTGATCCTGCAGACAGTTTCTCAAGTCCAACCCACTGGTCAGTGTTTCTGCACTGGAAAAATGTTCTGGACCAACTGGCGTCATGGTTCTGGACCAGCTGGCGTCATGGTTCTGGACCAGCTGGCGTCATGGTTCTGGACCAGCTGGCGTCATGGTTCTGGACCAGCTGATGTCATGGTTCCGGGCCAACTGGCGTCCTGGTTCCGGGCCAACTGGCGTCCTGGTTCCGGGCCAACTGGCGTCATGGTTCCGGGCCAACTGGCGTCATGGTTCCGGGCCAACTGGCGTCATGGTTCCGGACCAACTGGCGTCATGGTTCCGGACCAACTGGCGTCATGGTTCCGGACCAACTGGTTCTGGACCAACTGGCGTCATGGTTCTGGACCAACTGGCGTCATGGTTCTGGACCAACTGGCGTCATGGTTCTGGACCAACTGGCGTCATGGTTCCCCAATAACGACAGGGGCACATCATGATAACCCAGATAAGATGGATGTTCTGAGAACTAAATTATCTCATGATAGTTTGTCAAACTAAGCTGCTTTCCTGATTTAACAGGTTTAAAAAAAAAAAAGGGACAGATAGTGTGGAGGGGCCCATATGAAGGACCACAGGAATCAGGACCAGACCCCTAGCTAGCTAATGCTTTCACCAGCTGACGAGGGGGTGGAGGGTGGATGTGCTGGTTTGTGTTGCAGGTTTTGCGGTCCCGGTTCCCTGGGCCCTGTACAACCACAGAAGTCTATTAGCAAAGTGTGTTTGATATTTCAGACATTTATGTCTGTCTCTGAGGCTGAGGAGAACGAGACCCTCCGGGGAACAGAGGAGAACGAGACCCTCCGGGGAACAGAGGAGACGAGACCCTCCGGGGAACAGAGGAGAACGAGACCCTCCGGGGAACAGAGGAGAACGAGACCCTCCGGGGAACAGAGGAGAACGAGACCCTCCGGGGAACAGATAGAGCTGCTGTCTTACTGGTTGTCAAGTGACAGACAGTTACTGTAAAAGACAGACAACCATAGAGAAAAGCAAGTCAACAGCATTAAATCATATCCACATTATCCTACTAAAGACAGTGTTTTTTTTAAAGACAAAAAGCAATAATTTTGATAATTTACTGTAGGAATGTTACATTAGGCCCTAAACCTGTAAAAATCAGCGAGGCAATCTTTTTGTGAGAAATTACACTGGTCACTGAAAACATTTATAAAGTATTAATAAACTACAAAACGCTCGCTAAAGATTAGGGACAGCAAAAATACTTTAATGATTAGTAAACTTGAATGATTAGTCATCTCTTAAATAATTATGAATAGATCCACCATTGAGCACAAAAACAACACTTGTAATTTCTATGTAGAATATTCTGTAACATCTGTCAGTGGGAATGATGATTAATAAATGGTGACATTTTTTTTATAAATGTCTTATATATGGTATATTATGGACCCTTAAAATAAAGTTTTCCATGCCCCATCTCCATCTGATCAAACAATAATGACAGTCCTCGCTCCGCAACACTACGCTGGCCTGATGGAAAAACAATCACACATTTCTGCTCATTTTCTTTTCAATGACAAACAACTTTATTAGATGGGGAGGATTTGTTTATTCAAAGCCACTGTTTCAAATTGTCACAAATGTCCACTTTTATTTGTATTTTAACAGGAATGTCATTAAAAAAATGGTTTTAAAAAGGGACATCGCATGCATTCCTCTTTAGTCTTCCGCTCACGCTCCTGTGGCCTTCTAATGAGAACCATGAGCATCCGTCTCCACCTCGACTGCACCTGTGACCATGTTATCCAAGCATTCAGGATAAACCGAAATGGCCTTGAATGTGCTCTCTATGCATTTTTAGTCTCCTGATCGACCTGTGCGTTCTGTCATTAATATGCTTTTGCTTCTTAACAACCAAGATCTGAGGCTGTCATGTCCATGACACATTTAAACTTGTATTGCCTATTGTGAATAACAGCCAGTAGGCTAGGCTGCACAGTCACATGCAACAGTTTTTACTGACTGCAGTGTGTAACATAAAGAAAGCCCTGTATGAGCAACTTTAAATTGGGATTGGATGGATTAGAGTAACTAGTGAGGGGGTTTGAACTCCCAAAAATTGCTCCGCTTGCTTGGAACGGTCGGTCATCTTGTTCACGCACAAAAGAAACGAGTTAAATGAAATGAACTACATTTAAATGATTTATTGGGGCAAATTATATTGTATAAGCAATATGAGTACAGAGCTTTAAAGTTTGCAAAGTGTTAGAAAACTTAAAGTCCTGACATTTTCAGATATGATTTACAATTGTGTCTGCGGCCTCCACATTTTTCCCCTTCCCAGTTGCTGAAGTGGGTCTAATTATACGGGCAGTGCCAGGCTGGTTGGTTTGGGCAGGTCCTCTTTGGTCAGTTCAATTGACGTCACACATACAGTAGCCATCTATGGAAATGCATTGAAGCTGAAGATTATGTACATTCATGGTTACTTGGAGATATGGCTGGTTTTCCGCCTGGACGCAGATTGAGCCTAGTCTTGGACTGAAAAGTAAATGGAAAAGCTCCAGTAAAAAGTTCACTTAAAATGGGTAGGAGTTGGAGCCCGGCTACCTTCTGAAGCCCATTCTTCAGCGTATAGCTAGATATTGTCACTGGTAACAGGCATGTGCAGACACAGCAGCCTGCCTCAGCCTCCTCCTCTCTCCACAAATGTAGGTTTGCATTTCCCTCTAATGGGATCATTTATAATCCCAGTAATCTTTACTCTACTAAAGGAATCTAACCACCCCTACACTTTCCACTCAGCCCATCCAGAACAGGATGATGCGCCTGCTGAAAGAACATGTGCAAACGCGTGTTACTGTGTGTGTGTTACTGTGTGTACGATGTGGCTGTGTGTATTATAATGTGTGTGGAGTGCGCCTGTGCGATGTGTGTTATAGAGTGCGAGTGTGTGTGTTGCATGTGAGCGAGCGAGCGTGTGTGTGTGGCTTCTGTGACTGGCAGCAGCACGCAGCCCATTAGAGTTGTCGCTTACAGCCACCACTAACAGCCTCTGGAAAAATGAAACTGGGCAGGTCCCAAGAAGCATGCATCAATAATAGGTAAAAATCAACACGGGCCTAAAACACTCCAGGGGGAAAAGATTTTCACATTACTACTTCTCCAGGTCCATTTAAGGGTCTGTTGCTTACAGCAAGCAAGATCCTTCTGGTAAGAGATAAGTTGCTGCAGTTTGGACAGAAGAACAGTGATGCTACATACATGTATCACTGAAATATGAAAACCTCCACCATAATTAATCTCCATGACTGAGCCATTTAGCTGTGCTTTGAGAGTTTGTTTCAATTTTCTCTTGAGATCTCCACAATATATTTTGCAGAGGAAAATGAATGGTGACTTTGGGTCCTTGAAATGGCGCTACTAAAATCGGTGTTATTCTTATTAGCCTTATTCTTAATTGAATACATGTAATTCCTCAATATGATAACATGTATTTATGAGCGATCTAAATAAAGCCAGCCTAAGGTTAAAAAGATACAGTTTAATGATCAAGAGTGTAACAGGGTAGAGTGTTCCATGGGTGACTGGACAGAACACATCCAGACGATTAGGTCCAAATGTGGTCCCCTCTTCTCCATCTCTCATTATTACTAGACCTTTAGACCAACAGAACTGAGCAGTATTGCTCTGGTTCCCTTGTATTTCCAGCCTGTTTATATGCTTAATGGATTGTAAATGTACCCGAGAGAAAACACGCCATAAAAGAAAGAAAAAGGGTCAGAAAATAACACTTTAACGACGGAAAAGCAGGAGTAAGAACAATTTCAAACCCGAGAACAAAAGGTCCGACCTAATTGCATTTTTTAAGTCATTTTTTTCCAGGGGTTTGAACTTACCTCGTCCCCATTGAATAAATTAATTGAAGTCATGGTTTGTTGTGACCCTAACAGGTTCTCTGCCGTCCCACTCTGTACTTTATTTTATAAGCGCAGCTGCTCTCGCCGCTATGTCGTCTGGGTTACATTAGGAGCAGTACTGAGGCTGAGCTGGGAGACTGAATGTGATACAGCCAAGGCCCTTTACTCGGCTCTGGCCCGTCCAGACCAGACAGACACCCACAGGTCCAGCAGCCCACAAGAGAGAGATAAAGGAAAGAGAGCACGTCGCACCGGACAGCAGCCTAAGCCTCCTCTCTGATGGGCCGTTTGGGGCCAGCTGTGGTCAGGCACGGGGGAGAGTGGGAGTCGTATCTGACTCCTGACAGGACTCTGGCCTGAGACAAACCCACGCGAGGGGGCTGGTGTCTGGCTAGAGGGAGGGAGGTCTGTGGCGGGGGGAATGGAGGGGGTTGAGAGTGCTTTCAACAGATGGGGGACTGGATTAGATGTCGCACCGTGGAAGAGGAGGTTATGGAGCTAATGACTGTCAGATGGCAGACTGACTGTATTTCCCCTTTAAGGGGGGAAGGAAAGAGTGGGAGGGCCGCTCTGTGACAGGGAGATAATAAGCATTGTCATTTGTTACTCTGCATGTCAGCATTTATGAGGTAACAAAACGAGACATCTGAAGAAGAGGACCTAAGTAGGGCTGCAGAGCCTCAATGAATGCCGTCACGTTATAAGACGATTCCTTCCCTTGTTAATTGAGTGCTGCCAGATAAATGGCCCTCTGTCTGTGACAGCAAGACAGGGGAGCATTAGCTCAACCCTAAAAAGAGATCATGGATTGTATTGGTCAAATGAAAACCTTCTGAACTTAGTTACTCATGAACTGAATCATATGCTACAGATGACCACAGTCAGACCACATGCATTTGATCTGATGTTGGTCATCGAGTGCCAATTTCAAGCACTATGAATCCATCAAGAGGATTAAAAGATGCATTTAGCATTCTGAATAAATGGTGCCCATTTCTCTTTACTGTAAAAACGATCATAAATATTTAGTGCTGAAAATTTGGAGGGGAAAACATTCACGATTTACGACCTTGCTTGTTTGGGGACCCACTGTTAGACATATCTCTGTCAAAATAAATTGCAACGAACAACGGACAAATAAGTATATAAAAATACCTCAATCGTCATTGACTTATAGCCTACTTATCTTCATGGAATAAGACTAATACTGTATTTCAGCCTATGAGGGCAAATTGATACTTTTTAGTCTGCAGAGAGCATTATAAAACGTTGACTGTTAAATCCATTCTATTTCAAAATTGGTTTCACAGGGAAATAAAAAACGAAATCAGACAACTCAAGATTTTATTCCAATTGCTTTGACTGGGAGAAAAAAAAAGGAACCGTGTATTTGGAACAAGATGTCCTCCGATTAGCCGGTCTTGTTCCAAAGATGTCCTCCGATTAGCCGGTCTTGTTCCAAAGATGTCCTCCGATTAGCCGGTCTTGTTCCAAAGATGTCCTCCGATTAGCCGGTCTTGTTCCAAAGATGTCCTCCGATTAGCCGGTCTTGTTCCAAAGATGTCCTCCGATTAGCCGGTCTTGTTCCAAAGATGTCCTCCGATTAGCCGGTCTTGTTCCAAAGATGTCCTCCGATTAGCCGGTCTTGTTCCAAAGATGTCCTCCGATTAGCCGGTCTTGTTCCAAAGATGTCCTCCGATTAGCCGGTCTTGTTCCAAAGATGTCCTCCGATTAGCCGGTCTTGTTCCAAAGATGTCCTCCGATTAGCCGGTCTTGTTCCAAAGATGTCCTCCTATTAGCCGGTCTTGTTCCAAAGATGTCCTCCGATTAGCCGGTCTTGTTCCAAAGATGGGCTAATCGGAGGACATGTTTCAACATGAGGAAAGTGTTTATTTACTGCTGCAAATATAACAAACATCCCTTCTTTAATAACACATTACAACTTTTCCTTCCAACCATTACAATAGACAACATCTCTCTATTGAATTCAGGAGTGGATATAAATATGAAATATGCCATTTGTATGTCCCAACCTTGTTAAAACAAGTTCAATCAGCAGTGACATTGACAAAACGATAAACATCTTACCTAAAGCTCTAATGAAATGTAGAAAATAGGACTTAAAAAAAATGGACAGTAGGCTACATTGTACGTTCAGTAGGAGAAGCCAGTAAGGGATTGTCCCTGGTAGAACTAGGTTACTACAAAGAATTAGACAAAAGGAGCGTCACTGTCCTTCCTGGAAATGACCTGTCCTCTATAGACCAGCAGCCCTGTTAGACTCCAAGTTACAATCAGGAAGAGGCTGACGGCACAGGCTTCGGTCGGCTCAGACCAAGGGGGGAACCAGACTTGCCATTTAAGTGGATTTACGGCATCCCCAAAACCAGAACGGCTTTAGGGTTTTTTTGAATCACCATTATTAAATTGAATATCAAAGCCATCAATTTGTGAAGAATTGTTAAGACAGATGAAGAGAGACCACATCATTAAATAGGACTAGTCAGACTAGCCGTCTAGCCCTGAACTGACGGACCGGTATAAAGGATATGAATTATAAGGACAAAGAGGGGAGAGGGCTGCTCACAAACTTTAGAATATTCAGACAAGATTAGAATGTTTGGTTTGTCACTTGAAGGACTTCCTTAATAATTTGACCAGTGAAATTAATTTGATATTCTTTCAACTGACACAATTGAAAGCAGTTGGATGATACCCCTGGGAAAATGTTAGAAAGTACTGGGTACATCCGAAGTTAATGTTTGTTACCAAACAGTTCGTAACCCTATGAGAATGACCCTGTCAACCCTTACAATCTGTCCCAGTCTGTATGTAAACATTACGTATAGTACTGTGAGTAATTGAGAATTTTCATGCTAGATGAACAATCTGTTTAATGCCCGTCTGGTGTCAGGCAACAGGAAAAAAATCTCTGGGGCTTCTGGAACATTAAGAATTGGTTTGTGAGTTCAAATTGCTTTCAGTAATGAGTAAACATAACCATCCTCAATGTTTCAACGTCCAATCACACAAACAGCAGGGCTGACATCTGTCATATACAGTAGATTCGGAAAGTATTCAGACCCCTCAACTTCTTCCACATTTGATGTTATGTTACAGCCTTATTCTAAAATTGTTACAGCCTTAAATAAAAAAATATAAATCTATACACAATACCCCATAATGACAAGTGAAAACAGCTTTTTAGACATTTTTGCAAATGTATTAAAAATAAAGCACAGAAATAGCTTATTTACATAAGTATTCAGATCCTTTGCTATGAGACTCAAATTGAGCTCAGGTGCATCCTGTTTCCATTGATCAGCCTTGAGACTTTTCTACAACTTGGAGTCCACCTGTGGTAAATTCAATTGATTGGACATGATTTGGAAAGGCAAACACCTGTCTATATAAGGTCCCACAGTTGACAGTGTATCAGAGCATGCACTGTCAAGTCTCTGAATGTCCTTGAGTGGCCCAGCCCGAGCTCGGACTTGAACCCAATCGAACAACTCTGGAGAGACCTGAAAATAGCTGTGCAGCGACACTCCCCATCCAACCTGACAGAACTTGAAAGGATCTGCAGAGAATAATGGGAAACTCCTCAAATACAGGTGTGCCAAGCTTGTAGTGTTATACCCAAGAAGACTCAAGGCTGTAATCGCTGTCAAAGGTGCTTCAACAAAGTACTGAGTAAAGGGCCTGAATACTTATGTGTTCAAAATAAAAACCTGAAATCACATTTACATTTCCCAAAAAATAAAATACATTTTATTTATTTTTTAATTCGAAAAACCTGTCTAAAAACATTTTTTTTTCAATTCCATTTTAGAATATGGCTGTAATGTAACAAAATATTGAAAGTCAAGGGGTCTGAATACTTTCCGAATGCACTGTATTTGTGCAAACCTAACAATTAATCTTGAGAAAGGTTCTTCCATTCGTCTTTCTGCCACGGGATGATTCAGTGACAAACAGGTGTGCTAGGCAAACTACCTGACCTATAGTCCCTCTGGACCAGATTGTATATTTTTGCTTCAAGCAGCATGACTAAATGGATCCAGTCCGGGTTTAACACAGGAACTCATAAATGGAAACAACTCACTCCCACCACAGTGTGGTGGAACCAGTATAGACACAGTAACAGCATCAGTCTTGTGGGGGTTGGACCTAAACTAGAGGAGCTGTGTAGACACGGTGACAGCATCAGGTCTTTACAGTGGGAGTAAAGTCCTTTCACTACCTAAATAAAACACCAAAACAAATCACTCTGTCATAGGGAGGAAAACATTGATGGAGGGAAGAGATGGAGCTGAATGATGACACATTGTCTAGCTAAGTAAGAGGTTTCAGCTCCCAGCCTGACAGCATTGGGGGTAATTTAGGGGCTATGCACCAAATTTAGGGAAAGAAAAAAAGATGAGGAAAGGGATTCCCACTTTGAACCGCTGACATTTAATCCATCTTGAACTTTGCAGGATTTTTATGGGCTTCTTATGAGACACCCGGTGTGTGTCCAGCACTCACACACAATCTGTCAGTAAGAGAGAAAGCCCAGAGCAGCCGCTCCTCAACACAAAACAACCTGACTCCCTCGTTCACGCACTGGTTTCAGGAAGATTTATTTGTATTCATTTATTTTATTGTAAGTATTGTAAGGGTTCAATCAGGAAGATCTAGTATTGGAAGGGTTCAATCAGGAAGATCCAGTATTGGAATGGCTAAAGCTGCATTATGTAACTTTTTGGGCAACCTGACCAAATTCACATAGAAATGTGATATCAGAAAGTATCCATACCCCTCGACTTATTCCACATTTTGTTGTGTTACAGTATGAATTCAAAATGGATTAAATTGATTTCTCGCTCTCACCCATCTATACCCATAATGACAAAGTGAAAACTTGTTTTTCTATATTTAAGCAAATTTATTGAAAATGAAATGCATAAATATCTAATTTACTTAAGTATTCGCAACCCGGAGTCAATACATGTCAGAATCACCTTCAGCAGCGATTACAGATGTGAGTCTTTTTGGGTAAGGCTCTAAGAGCTTTCCACACCTGGATTGTACAATATTTGCACATTATTGCTAGGCAGCCATGTTCAAGTCTTGCCATAGATTTAAGGCGATTTAAGTCAAAACTGTAACTAGACCACTCAGGAACATTCAATGTTGCCTTGGTAAGCAACTCCAGTGTATATTTAGCCTTGTGTTTTAAGTTATTGTCCTGATGAAAGGTGAATTTATCTCCTAGTGTCTGTTGGAAAGCAGACAACCAGGTTTTCCTCTAGGATTTTGCCTGTGCTTAGCTCTATTCCGTTTATTTTTATCCTTGCCATACCTAGTCCTTGCCGATGACAAGCATGTTATGATGACACATAACATGATGCAGCAACCACCGTGCTTGAAAATATGAAGAGTGGTACTTCGTGATGTGTTGGATTTGCCCCAAACATAATGCTTTGTATTCAGGACATAGTACATTTCTTTGACACATTTTTAGCAGTTTTACTTTGCTGCCTTATTGCAAACAAGATAAATATTCTAAAACATGTTTTATTCTGTACAGGATTCCATCTTTTCACTCTGTCATTTAGGTTAGTATTGTGGAGTATCTACAATGTTGTTGATCCATCCTCAATTTTCTCCTATCACAGCCATTAAACTCTGTAACGGTTTTAAAGTCACCATTGGTAACATGGTGAAATTCCTGAGCAGTTTCCTTTCATCTCCAGCAATGGAGTTAAGAAGGATGCCTGTATCTTTGTAGTGACTGGGTGTATTGATACATCAAAGTGTAATTTTTACACATCTACCAATAAGTGCCCTTTGTGAGGCATTGGAAACCTCCCTGGTCTTTGTGGTTGAATCTTTGTTTAAAATACACTGCTCAACTGAGGGAACTTACAGATAATTGCATGTGTGGGGTACAGAGATGAGGTAGTAATACTGAAATCATCACAGAGTGAGAGTCCATGCAAATAGTTAAGGACATTTTTACTCCTGAATTTATTTAGGCTTGCCACAACAAAGGGATTGAATACCTATTAACAAGACATTTAAAACGTATTTGTAAAAATAAAATAAAAACATAATTCCACTTTGACATTATGGGGTATTTTGTGCATAGGCCAGTGACATAAAATCTCAATTTCATTCATTTTAAATTCAGGCTGTAACACAACAACATGTGGAAAAAGACAAGGGGTGTGAATACTTTATTTAACTAGACAAGTCAGTTAAGAACAAATTCTTATTTTTCAATGACGGCCTAGGAACAGTGGGTTAACGGCTTTGTACAGGGGCAGAACGACAGATTTTTACCTTGTCAGCTCCGGGATTTGATCTTGCAACCTTCCGGTCCAACACTCTAACCACTAGGCTACCTGCAACCCCTACTTTCTCAAGGCACTGTATCTGTCATTGAAATTAAGTCTACAAAGTGGTAAATCTTTTCTGTGTGTGCTATTTCTATGCTTCCCATTCTTAAGTTTCGTTTTTATGTCTTTTACGTTCAGTTTTGTACACCAGCTTCAAACAGCTGAAAATACAATATTTTTGTTTATTGAAAAGATATTTCACAGTGGTAAAACAATTCGCTACATTGCTTGTTTTGTCACAAACTGAAATTAGGCAACATTTTAGAATTTGGTGGAGCGATTTCTGCATATTCCACCTTTAAATATGGAAGATCCAGTATTGTAAGTGTTAAAAATAAGGAAGCAGAAAGTTGCAGATAGTAGATCCACACTCTGCTGGACTCCCTCCCTCCCAAAGCTCCCACAGCCAGCTGGGACATTTGCATACGGAGTGAAGGAGGGAGAGAAAGAGGGAAGGGGGAGGTAGCACCAGACACTCCCACTGGCTATAAAGCACAACCATACTGAAACGTTCAGACAGAAACCACACGTGGATCTGAGCACTGGGAGAGAGAGCAGGAGGGAGGGTAAGAGAGAAAGCGCGAGGGACAGATGTGGAACTGAGTTGAGGGAGACAGACGATCTGAGAGGAGAGAGCAAGAGAGAAATAAAGAAAGACCAACCATATCCTAAGAGGACCTGAGAAAGACACAGTGAAACCTGCCATTCAGCCATTTGGTTTCGGTTTTCCCACCAAAGGAAAAGTCCAAACTCTACATGGGACTCTAATGACAGAGGAGCCTGTGATACTGGACTGTAGTGCACTGGCAGCTAAGGACTTAGGAAAGTATACTGAGGTAAAACTTGTAACTTATTTCCTGTGTTATCATTTAACTGTCCATGCATGTGTGAGCAGCAGTGGGGAGTCCAGGTGTCACAGTAGTAAACAAAGCCCAGAGCAGAACTAGAGTTAGCTAATTGGTGGAACAGCAGAGCTCGAGTTAGCTAATTGGTGGAACAGCAGAGCACGGTAACGTTGACGATGTCCTTCGCCATGGTGCGGCCGGCGCCCAGCCGGTACCTGTACTCCGACATCTCCATGCTGTCTGAGGACGAAGAGAACGGCAACGAGAGCTCGGGCTCCGACGAACGCTCCTTCAGGCTGGACGCCAGAGGTTATGACATAAAGGTCGGGGGCCGCAAAAGGAAACCTGGAAGCGTCGGAGCGGGCCGTCTGGGAGGGGGTCAGCTTCCGCCCCAGATGTCACACCTCCAGGTCTCAGATGGATCCATCTCTCCGACGAGCGGGCTGCCACGGCAACGCAACGCAGCTAACGCTCGAGAGCGGGACCGCACCAACAGTGTGAACACGGCCTTCACCGCCCTGAGGACCCTTATCCCCACCGAACCGGCCGACAGGAAGCTGTCCAAGATCGAGACACTGCGGCTGGCGTCCAGCTACATCTCCCACCTGGGCAACGTGCTGCTGGTTGGGGAGATGTGTGGGGACGGGCAGCCCTGCCACGGTGGAGCAACCTCCTCTGCTCACTACCTAAATCACCATGGATCGCCAGGCCGCGACGCAGAGAACTCACAGCCCAAACAGATCTGCACCTTCTGCCTCAGCAACCAGAGGAAAATGGTGAGTTGAGTTTGGCTGTAGATGTCCCATCTATCCTCACCATGCATTTGCCATCGTGTCACAACTAGGACAACAAAACACCACACAACTCCAATCTCTTCAGGGCAGTAATATCCAGCAAGTGGGAGTTTTACTTATGACGCTTCATGGTTTAGTGAATGGTTGTTCCTATATGATTCTTTAAAAACATTTCAGACTAAAAAAAGCTTTCAAACTTACTCGAAGACAAGCAACCTTTAGAAAATTTCACCCACAAAAAAAGAAACCTTTTCAAAATGTGAATTTAAAGAGTATAATATGGTCTCTGCTGTCCCAAGGAGTAAGAGAACAGCCCCTCAATACTCCGAGACAGTGAGATGAGGAGGCTCAGTAGGCAAGCTTCAACTAAACCTAACAGTTAGACCCAACTCCAAGACAATTCTCCCAGACTTCTCAATTTGGTGCCGGCATTCAGTAGCACTTCCCATTGTCTCTTTGGTCTGAGTAGTGAGAGACCGACTGAACCGAGGCTAACGGAAAATTAACAAGGTACTGTCACAGTGAACACAAACACATCCATCTCTCTTCCTCAGCATACGCCTGGGCAGACTCTGGCTCATAAAGCCAACACCACACCGAATTCAAAATAAAACCCTAAATCACAGCATGGGAAACAATAACCAAAACCAGAGGGGGAAACTGTAATTTCAACTCACAAGAGCAAAGCAGCTTTCAAACTTGAAATACACCATACGCCCAAAATAATTAGAGTCAACCATGACACTGGAACATTTTTGGTTCGGTATATAACCACCACAATATGTATTCTACCCTCAGAAAACTTGAAGCACGTCCAAAACCCATTTCATTGAAAAAAGCACAGATGAAAAAGCCCGGAGTCTACAATGTATTTAGAGCTGAATGTGGTTTGAGTGATTTGTTAGGCCTCTAAAATGACAAATAGCCTAAACTTAAAAAAAGAAGACACTTGACTTACTTTTAGCTCCTGGTGGAACAAAGTCACAACATAAGATTATGGTTACGCGCTTACCAAGAGGTAGATGGCAGGTCCAAAGCATTCTGGGAACATCTGCTGTATTGCCAAATCTGCCAGTGAGCCATTCTGAGCGATTTCTACACACATCCTGTTTTGACCTAAGGCTCTTCTTAGGTCTCCAATTAATAACAATGTTAACAACCGTCCCCCTCCGGCTTCCAAAATAAATAATGATGAAGACTATAATGACTTGTCATTCTGGACAACACCACCAGCTCACTAGAGATGATGATTAGCACATCCACAGAACCCTACCGTATTCTTCACTGGTTCATATAATGAAATGTACTGGAAATGAGCTATTTTTCTTTTATGATGAAAGAAAGTGATAAGTCAACTCCTGACCCCGGACAAATCTAAGAGAAAAACTATGCCCTACTCACAAGTGTAATAGCACAAGCCCGCTCCCCCATGAACCATATCTGGATCAACCTAGTTACAGTGTCGCCACAGAGTGAATCATAAATCAATCCATCAAACTAATTCAAGTTAAAGCCAATTATTAATGTAATGCTCTGCAGACGCCTTCCAATTTATTCACGGCTACAAAAGGCCTTTAAAAGAGCATGGAGGCAACAGAGATGCAAGAGTCTCACAATGAATCAAATAAAAACTAATGGACAACATTCGCCTTGACTGGAAGCAATTCTATTCCTCCATTTCATTGATTTCAGTGAGGCAGAACAAAGCAGCAAATGAGATAATGGCAGTTTGCGTTTTCTGAATGAAAGGCCCGTCTATAAGAGGGCTGAGCCGGGACGATATCTGAAACAGATTGGGCCCCAGCTTTGTAGTTGAGGCTTCAGAATCGAAGCGACCCGCTCCAAACCGCACTACTCTCTTTACCCGTACTTAGCGCTCATTACCCGTACTTAGCGCTCATTACCCGTACTTAGCGCTCATTACTCTTTACCCGTACTTAGCGCTCATTACCCGTACTTAGCGCTCATTGCTCTTTACCCGTACTTAGCGCTCATTGCTCTTTACCCGTACTTAGCGCTCATTACTCTGTGAAAGGCATTACTCTTTACCCGTACTTAGTGCTCATTACTCTGTGAAACGCATTGCTCTTTACCCGTACTTAGCGCTCATTGCTCTTTACCCGTACTTAGCGCTCATTGCTCTTTACCCGTACTTAGCGCTCATTACTCTGTGAAAGGCATTACTCTTTACCCGTACTTAGTGCTCATTAGTCTGTGAAACGCATTGCTCTTTACCCGTACTTAGCGCTCATTACTCTGTGAAAGGCATTGCTCTTTACCCGTACTTAGCGCTCATTACTCTGTGAAAGGCATTACTCTTTACCCGTACTTAGCGCTCATTACTCTGTGAAAGGCATTGCTCGGCCAACACATTTCTTTATACTTTCTAAAGAAAGATGAAAATAAAATGAGGAACCCATTGAGGTATTGTAGAACACATTAAAATGGACGGAACGCTTTGTTGCCAAAACAGTTTCCCAATTCTGACAGAACAAATTGAGGACAGGATGGTGAAGAAGTACACCACTCCAGAGTTGTTGTCTGATCTAGAAGATGCTTCATTAATAAATGAGCATAGTGTTCGGATATCACCTGTTAGTGTTTTGGACTCAACGTGCTCCAATGTGGTCTTTTATAATCTACTCCTCGGATCAGTCATCATATCAAACATTTTATATCAACAGAGAGACACAAAGTCATACATTCACACTGAATTATCTAAGCTTTTTCCTGCCACTGAAGTCAAAGGCAAATTTGTGTAAAAAAACACACACACACACACACACACACACACACACACACACACAGTTATCAATTAGTGGCTAACAGATGTGTGTGTTTGTGATCTTATCAGATACAATGTTTTCCAACTGGCACAGATTTCACTTGCTTGGACTGAGTGGAATATATAATATTCTATGTAACATAGACGAGCTAAATATCTTATGCTTACACACACACACACACACACACACCCCCCCCAATATGAGTCAGACCATCACGAAACATTTTACATCTTCCATTTCTATTGACAGCTAATTCATTGTGTAAAAGCACACTTCAACTACAGCCCCCATAAGTAGACATAAGTCAGAAATTCACCAAAATTGAGGCCGTTTCTCCCCCACCCCCTCTTTCGTTGGGGGCTGCAAAGCACAGTCCGTTAGAAAAGGGAGCATTCCTTCTCCCTAATAGCTGTAGCAGGTGAAGACAGGGGTTATGAAGGACGGCGAGGGGATTGCATAACGGGACACACAGGGGCAGACAAACCCTAGTCAAATGGACGGTACGTGTGCAGGAACGGTTTTGAGGAGTGCAGGGGAAAGGACTTGGCGAGTTCTCTCTGTGTACTGGGACTGAGGGTAACCCAATGGATTACTAATTGAGTATAGTCAGTCAGCCTCAGAGTCCACTCCCAAAGCCATGCGCTAGCCTGGCAGCCCAAGGCTCATATGTACTGTAATTATCTTGAGTTCCTTCATTACAGCCATATGGAAGTTATTAGAGCAGCGTTTCTCCCTGCAACAGGAGCCAATCAGTGTGAACATGTAACACATTATGAAATTATCCAGTGTGAACCAAACAGTGGGCTGAGGAGCAAGCTAGAACAAAAAGAGCACTTGAAATATCTCATCTTCAATCTACGGGCCAACTGTAAAATAATCCCATGTGATAATAAAAATTGACACTTTCACTCACACCCACCCACAAACATCCACCCACAAACACCTGTCCAACAAGTTGTTCAATAATACGCAATATCACGTCCAACTTTTGTCCAAAGACAAAACAGAGGGTGTAAAGAAGTCACACAGAATAGTTAGGATGAACAGAAGAGGGCTGCGTTTAATAACCCAAACAGATGAATCGTCTGTTAGGGCTTGAGTTACATGTCTGAAAATCTACACACCCACACGCAGGCCAGCAGTGAGAGCAGCTGACAAGTGCCTCCATTGTAATCTTGAACCAATCTGCCAACGTTACCCGTCAGGCCGAGACCAAACCAAATATTTGCCTAAAGAATGAAGCCTGAGGTGACAACTGAGGAGAGAAAAACAGATCGGCTTCTGTGTCTGTGGAAATGTAATATGTTGTGTTGCTTGTGTTCGTGAAAACAACAAAACCTTCCCATGTCATTAGATACTGTACAAACAAAGTGGAAGCCTTTTAAAAATAGGAGAGAGAAAAAGCTGCAAGTTCAAATCAACAAAGCCTCACGTTTCACCTGCTGCAGCAGAATTAGCCCTATACATCTTTACAATGTGTTATACAGGATATGAAAAACAAATGTTAAACAAAAATCCTATTAGTTGGGTGTAAGTGATCCCTGGAGCTGAAGAATTTGCGACTTTAAAGTGGCACTAAAAAATAAAATAGAAAAAAAGCCACAGACATCATACCTCCCCATGGCAATGCTACAGCCCCAGACCACACATCCATCCCCAGTCCACACATCCATCCCCAGTCCACACATCCATCCCCAGTCCACACATCCATCCCCAGTCCACACATCCATCCCCAGTCCACACAACCACATCCAGTCCACACAACCACATCCAGTCCACACAACCACATCCAGTCCACACATCCATCCCCAGTCCACACATCCATCCCCAGTCCACACATCCCTCCCCAGACCACACATCCATCCCCAGTCCACACATCCCTCCCCAGTCCACACATCCATCCCCAGTCCACACATCCACATCCAGTCCACACATCCATCCCCAGTCCACACATCCATCCCCAGTCCACACATCCATCCCCAGTCCACACATCCCTCCCCAGTCCACACATCCCTCCCCAGTCCACACATCCCTCCCCAGTCCACACATCCATCCCCAGTCCACACATCCATCCCCAGTCCACACATCCATCCCCAGTCCACACATCCATCCCCAGTCCACACATCCATCCCCAGTCCACACATCCATCCCCAGTCCACACATCCATCCCCAGTCCACACATCCATCCCCAGTCCACACATCCATCCCCAGTCCACACATCAATCCCCAGTCCACACATCAATCCCCAGTCCACACATCCACATCCAGTCCACACATCCATCCCCAGTCCACACAGCCTCCACAGCAGCCTGGACCAGTGGGCATTATCCAGGCTGTATCCAGGCTGTATCACATCTGGCCGCGATTGAGAGTCCCATAGGGCCCAGCGTCGTCCGGGTTTGGCCGGGGTAGGTAGTCATTGTAAATAAGAATTTGTTCTTAACTGACTTGCCTAGTTAAATAAAAGGTCAAATAAATAAAACATAAAAAAAACACTCATTGGGGGTTAGACTAGAACTAGGCCAGACTGACAGTAGCGAGCAGTGTACTCACTCAAAGGACAAATGTCAGACTTTATACAAAAGAAATTCAACAATTTATTTTCTTTACTTACCTCATCAATAAGTGTATTGTAAAATTGTTAGGAGTTAGAATCAATCCAGGAAATGTATTCTTCACATCAGTGTTTTGCATTGTTGACTATAAAGAGCTGACTAGAAATTCTAACTGTTTTTCTTCTTACTTTCAGAGCAAAGACAGGCAAAAAAATGCTCTAAGAAGTTAATATCTGGAGGACGACAGAATATGGACCAGAACTGTGGACCAAAAACTTGACACACTTACAGTGTACATAAATATCAAATCGGTATTTAATTATATGCCCCCCAAAAAACATTATTTTTTTCTAACTCAGAACTGCTAAGTTTAGTTTCTGAAGAGGTAATCATGTTTGATTGAAAGAGACGGTGGGACTTCTTGGACGGTGGAAGCATGCCCTGACTCAAAGGGGGGTATCAAGAATAATTTCTCCTCTAAAAAAAAAAAACATTCTACACTTCCGATTCCATGACCTCACAAAAGACTTGAAGAGAACACCAAAAATGTCTTATTGTTTCTTTACCGGAGAACGTCTGCATACGTAGACTGATAATGCTGAAACCTTAGAACCACAACAGCCTCTGCACGAGACGGACTCTGAGAAGCGCCACAGTTACTTAAAGGTGTGGTAAGGAGGGACTTTAAGGACAAGGGAAGGCCAAACAGGAACTGATGATTGGCTATCAGGTTACTTCCTGGAAAATGACCAAACTGTTCCACAAGCCAAATATATAACAGCTTTCACTTGAAATGTGTTCTGGACAGTGAGTTTCTACCCCCATGGACAACTGCCTTTCTCCTGAAGATGATAGGACAACATGCAGCGGCTTGATGCTATTTGATATGCTGTTCAATGATGCTTGTGTTAAAATTCATGTGAATAAATAAATATGCTTATGAATTAATTACATTTATTTCAAACATGTAAGTTTTCTTTATTTTATTGTTATTTTGCAATACCCAAAATTAAATTTCTAGATATTTGAAGTCTGGCCCTTAGGGCGATAAATCTTTTTTTGCTGATGGGTTTGACGATGTACTGTATGGAACACTAGTACAGGTCAAAACAAACACCAATCAGGTCAAGAGGATCTTATAGCACTACAAACAGCTATAAAAACAGTGACGTGATAAGGAAGGAAGCACAACCTTCTCTCTCTCCAGCTAGATTACCGTCTTTCCCACACCTCACTACTCACGCACACAGCTGTTCACTCAAACCCTTATTATACTGGAGAGATAACTGAAATGGGACTGGGATTTTTCTAAGACCACATCTAGCTTCTTCAACAAAAATATCATATTGCAACTATTGAAAACTAGACTGGCCAGTAAAGAACTCGACAACTGAAACAAACAGAACATTTGTTTTTCGAATCAGCCAGGTGATTTGTGCAGCCTCCTGTTAGTCCGTAGAGACAAGAGTAAGCTCCTGTCTCTACAGACTAACACACTAAGGAGGGAGGGCTACAGGGTGCCACAGCCCAGGAGTAAGCTCCTGTCTCTACAGACTAACACACTAAGGAGGGAGGGCTACAGGGTGCCACAGCCCAGGAGTAAGCTCCTGTCTCTACAGACTAACACACTAAGGAGGGAGGGCTACAGGGTGCCACAGCCCAGGAGTAAGCTACTGTCTCTACAGACTAACACACTAAGGAGGGAGGGCTACAGGGTGCCACAGCCCAGGAGTAAGCTACTGTCTCTACAGACTAACACACTAAGGAGGGAGGGCTACAGGGTGCCACAGCCCAGGAGTAAGCTCCTGTCTCTACAGACTAACACACTAAGGAGGGAGGGCTACAGGGTGCCACAGCCCAGGAGTAAGCTACCGTCTCTACAGACTAACACACTAAGGGGGGAGGGCTACAGGGTGCCACAGCCCCGGTTGCTAGGGCCTTTTAACCTCTTTGGTATAGGGGGCAGTATTGAGAATTTTGGAAAAAATATGTTCCCATTTTTAACTGCCTCCTACACCAACTCAGAAGCTAGAATATGCATATTATTGTTCAGGTTTGGATAGAAAACACTCTGAATTTTCTAAAACTGTTTGAATGGTGTCTGTGAGTATAACAGAACTCCTATGGCAGGCAAAAACCTGACAAGGCTTCAAGCAGGAAGTACCCTGTCTGACAAGGAGTCGTGCGTCTTACCTCTTTTTATTGAAAAGTAAGGATCTTAGCTGTAACGTGACAATTCCCAGGGCTCCAATAGGCTCTCAGAGCCCGCGAAATAACTGAAGGTTTACGAGGGAACCTCAGGTTGAAATATATTATCGCCTTTTGTAAGTGGATGCTCGGAGGACCTTTCAATGATGCGCGTGCATGAGTCGCTTCTGAGGAGAAATTTTATTCGGCTGTTTAGGCTCAATGCATACTCCCGGTCGGAATATTAACACTTCTCTATGACATAAATGGCATAAAAATTGGTTTTAAACAGCGGTTGACATGCTTCGAAGTACGGTAATGGAATATTTAGACATTTTTGACACGCCAATGCGCCATGCGCGACACCGCGAAGAAGCATTCTAGAACTCACGAACAAAACGTCGCTGTTGGAACATAACGATGGATTATTTGGGACCAAACCAACATTTGTTATTGAAGTAGAAGTCCTGGCAGTGTATTCTGATGAAGAACAAGCAAGGTAAGAACATTTTTCTTATAGGAAATGTGATTTTGGTGGAGGCTGAACTGGGTGGGTATCTAAATAGCTAGCCCTGTAATGCCGGGCTATGTACTTAGATTATTGCAAAATGTGCTTCATCCGAAAAGCTATTTTAAAATCGGACATATCGAGTGCATAGAGGGGTAATGTATCTATAATTCTTAAAATAATTGTTATGCTTTTTGTGAACGTTTATCGTGAGTAATTTAGTAAAATCACCGGAAGTGTTCGGTGGGAATGCTAGTTCTGAACGTCACATGCTAATGTAAAAAGCTGGTTTTTGATATAAATATGAACTTGATTGAACAGACATGCATGTATTGTATAACACAATGTCCTAGGTGTGTCATCTGATGAAGATCATCAAAGGTTAGTGCTGCATTTAGATATGGTTTGGGTTTATGTGACATGATATGCTAGCTTGAAAAATGGCTGTGTGATTATTTCTGGCTGGGTACTCTGCTGACATAATCTAATGTTTTGCTTTTGTTGTAAAGCCTTTTTGAAATCGGACAGTGGGGTTAGATTAACGAGATTCTTGTCTTTAAATAGCTGTGAAATAGTCATATGTTTGAGAAATTGAAGTTATAGCATTTCTAACGATTCAAAAATCGCGCCACTGGATTGAAGTGGCTGTTACGTAGGTGGGACGAAATCGTCCCACATAGCCCAGAGAGGTTAAGGGTCATCTGTGTGGGTTAGCGAGGGATGATTGGATCATCCCCCAGCCCATTCCCACCTTGCACCCACCAGTGTTCATTTTGGCACTCTTTTTTTTAAAGATTTACTCTAGTCTAAATCATTTTGACTGAAATGCAATTAAGTCTTAAGTCACATTTTTGATATTTGAACAATGACAGTCTAGTTATTGGCAAAATGATGAAAACAGTGGGCCATGTGTGTCAACTTAATGTCCTTTAATTTTAGTCACATCACATTTGCATTGCCTCACGAACCTTTAGTAAACAAAATCAGACTTATGTGCACAAACATATGTCCTACCAACATATATTCCTGAATAAGATCCTATTCTTCCCAACAGCAGCAATGGGACAAACATATAGGAAGAATATTATAGAAGAATTATCTGGCCATGGGAATTCCTAATTTCGGCCCACATCACATACAAAACAAACATACAGAGCGAGAGCGTGCGAGAGAGCAATCACCAGCAAACTACTGGCTAAGTAGTATGGGTTGCACCTCCATCACTCGGTTGCGTCATTGACATTGTTATCCATGTTCCCCAGACGCTGCAGCCACATTTACATCCACAAGTAGGCACGGGAGCTAATGGCTCAACGTGAGCTAATGGCTCACCGGGTGCTAATGGCTCACCGGGAGCTAATGGCTCAACGGAAGCTAAAGACTGCTTTGCCCATTGATTTAGTCAAGTCACTAAAACTCAAATCGAGTCCCAAGTCCCTGTGCCAGAGTCCGAGTCACGAGTCCCTATGGCTGAAGTCTGAGTCACTCTGCTGGAATCCTGGTCAAGTGCTCAACTCTGAGTCACTGGGTCCACATGAACTGAAAATAAAGTTATTTTCCGAGTCAGATATAGCGTAGAGGCAAGGGGAATTTAGTCAAATTGTTGGCGATACATTTTCCTTTCTTTCTGTGCCACCAAGTATTTGCATATAGGCTACTGGTAATATTACTGAACGTTGCTGATAGAATTTCTATGAATTTATTCCATATTCACCATTTCAGACAGAAATATTCTATGTAGAACAAACACGCCTATCTGAACGATCCAAAACGTTGCGTCCTGCTGAATGCGCCCCCTGGTTGTTAGTTATAGCTAGCTAATGAGGTAACATGATTGAAGGTTAACGATCCGGTCCACAAGTAGCCTAGTTTTAGAACGGCCCATGATATATGTTTCAGGAATTTAAAATGCAGCCGCCAATGTAAGATTGATTAAAACGTAGCGCCGGTATTACAGCTCATGTCTTTTGAACGGTAAAATCAAGACATTTTCTGAGGAAAGGAGTGAGACTTGACTACAGAACCAGTATATGAAATGCAGGGGGGGGGAAAAAATGGAAGTGTTGTGCAAGAATACAAATTCAAAACCTTTGATTTACTTTTCCATGGCCTACTCAAGGGAGATAAAAAAAATAGCTACACTGTTGTTTTACTATTAAACTCAATGCTGCTATTGTTTTTATTTTTGTAAAGCAGCTCGTGTTTCTTAACCAGGCCCAGGGATGCTAACTAGAAGGCTGGTGGTGAAACAAGAGTCGCCTGTGCAATGTGTAGGCTATAATTGGAGGCAGAGCTGGTCTGCCTACACTCACGGCTTGCTTCCTCACAGCTCACCAGCTGAGTAGGCTGTTCGCAGGACACGTCCTTGCCACTGCTTAACAGAACTGCGCATCTGTGCCGCTGAAAAGCTCTCAATCTCTCCAAAAATGTCTAGTCCATTTAGTAGTCAGATTTTAGTCACGTCTCATTTTAGTAAAATGAAAAATAATTTAGTTAAGTGACTAAATAGACCCATAAATTATCGTCTCATCAATAAAATGTAAAAAAATACAAATAAAAATAGGTGTCGACAAATATTTGAGTCACTATTTGTTGACGAAATGAACACTGGCATCCACACTGTCCCCCAGCTCCCAACCTGTCCCCCAGCCCCCCACACTGTCCCCCGGCCCCCCACACTGTCCCCCAGCACAGACCATCCCATCTGTCTGCAAAGGAAGCCTGCACACGTCTGGAATTCCTTCCCCTTTCGCGTAATGTCTCCACGCCCCTAAAGAACCCCCCCCCTCCCCCCCAGCTAATCCAAAAGGTTTGTCTCCCAATCTGTCTTTCTCTCAGTCTGTCGGTCTCGCCAGAAAAAGCTGTGTGTTCCCTACTCCCTGACCTCCAGGCCACCCTCTGCTCCCTCCTGTCTTTCTCCCCCACCAGGGCTGCCACCCGCTGGGGCCTGGCCTCTTGGTTGACCCCTGCTGTCACTCTCACCCATCAGCCCTGTCACAGTCAGCGGTGGAAACTAAATGTGAAAATGTTCACGACCGCTGGGAGCCAGGTTAGCTGCTCTTTTTCCTTTCATTCATGACAATCTGGACGAACCCACTAACCTTCTGTGTACGTGTGCACATTTTCTAATGGCAACTAAAATAAATATTTGCAATGTAATGTTTAAAGGGCCATAGATTCAAGTGTCATGTTGGAAAGGAAGAAAAGAAAACCGAGAGATTTTGTTTATCTTTGCAAAAATTCTCCCTCGCTCTCTCACTTTATTAGTCAACTTAACAGAACGTCCAACCACATATACAGGTATTGGTGAGGTGTGGGGGGGCTGCCACTCTGGGCGCCCAGGGAGTTGTTGTTGTGGGGGGTTAAGTGCCTTGCTCAAGGGCACAACGGAAGGCAATGGCATCTAGGATTTGATACCAGCAACCCTCCCTTTGCCAGCTCAATTCCCAACAAATTGTTCCTGTTGACCCGGGATTCGAACTGGCAACCCTTCAGCTGCTGGCACGCCTCTCTAAATCGCTAGGCTACCTGCTGCCCCAGATGCATACAGCATTTGCGTTAGCTTTAAGCAGCTCACAGATTACAGCACCTGTACATAGCCCATCTATAATTTAGCCCAAACAACTACCTCTTCCCCTACTGTATTTATTTATTTATTTATTTATTTAGCGCCTTTGCACCCCATTATTTCTACTTTGCACTTTCTTCCACTGCAAATCTACTATTCCAGTGTTTTACTTGCTATATTGTATTTACTTTGTCACCATGGCCTTTTTTGCCTTTTACCTCCCTTATCTCACCTCATTTGCTTTGTATATAGACTTATTTTTCTACTGTATTATTGACTGTATGTTTGTTTTACTCCATGTGTAACTCTGTGTTGTTGTATGTGTCAAACTGCTTTGCTTTATCTTGGCCAGGTCGCAGTTGTAATTGAGAACTTGTTCTCAACTTGCCTACCTGGTTAAATAAAGGTGAAATTGACATTAAGAACATGACACTGACCACGTTTCCACGGTGGGTTCTCTTTGCATCTGTAAAATGATTTATGCGAGAAATGGTGGTGGAAACGACTTGATGCGCAAATATTGATATACTAACCATCATTTCATATTGATATACTAACCATCATTTCATATTGATATACTAACCATCATTTCATATTGATATACTAACCATCATTTCATATTGATATACTAACCATCATTTCATATTGATATACTAACCATCATTTCATATTGATATACTAACCATCATTTCGAACACATTTTACTTTGAATTTTCATTTCGGTAAAAATGAAGTGAATGGTACATTGTGTGTGGACCATGTCATCACGCACTGATTTTTATCCACAACAAGTCCGTTTGGTGGAATATGCACACATTTTCTTGATGGATATTTTTTTTTAAATATTTGCATGAAAATCTGTCACCAATTGGATGGAAACCTAGCTACTGTTCCTTTGTGTAGAGAAATCTAGAGATCACTTCAGCCCACGTTGTGGCACCAACACCGGGAAGCCATTGCAAATGTACTGGGTGGCAGAATTTTACTACTTCAAGTTTAAAGTACATGGTTTTCACCTGTTACACTTCCAAGTAAAATACAATCTACTCCTGTTCCTCAGTCTCCTGCTATAGAGACAGAAAGACAAAATAATCTGTGGTAAAATACTGTCTGTTCTCCTGTTCCTCTGCCTCCTGGTGTAGAGACAGACAGAATAATCTGTGGTAAAATACTGTCCTCCTGGTGTAGAGACAGACAGAATAATCTGTGGTAAAATACTGTCTGTTCTCCTGTTCCTCTGCCTCCTGGTGTAGAGACAGACAGAATAATCTGTGGCGCTTCAAAGAGACAGAGTACAGGACAGAAATAATCAGACTACAAGTGAAGCCCCCCAGACAGATGAACACCAGAGAGTACTGTCTCTGCATGGCGTTGAGGACAGTTATGATGAATCAGAGTAAGCTTCCTATGGGGTTGGAAATGATGCCGTTGGTTGGTCTGTCTCTTCTAAGTCCCCATGGGTCCCAATCTGGCCTAGGGAATGGTTAGCAGTTAGCAGCCAGCCCATTGAGACTCATGTCTATAGACTGTAGAAGCTCTGTTCAACATCAGCCGGTTCCTCTCCAGTCAAAGCCCAATGAGAGGATGACCGTGAGGGAGGCCAGGGGTGGGAGGCTTACCCTACACAGGGCTAGGGATAACCACAGGGGGGTGTAGAAACCCAGACTTAGCGACGCAGAAGACCCTTAGCTCTGCCAGACGAATCTCTCATCTGACACTGCAGCTGGAGACCAGGAAACCAGGAGTCCCAACCTCCTCCCACTTTTCATTTCCAACGTCTTATACTATACGGTCGTACTGTAGGAACCGGGGCCTATAAAAATAAATCTGTTCATTATTTCGCAAAATAGCAAAACCACAATTTCAGAGAGGTCACGGCGAGGTCAGGCACTCATTATTCATAGTGAGGCTGAGTGTGAGGCCTCACAGTGAGGCCAGGCCACTGTGAGGACCGCACGACACGCTAACTTGATAAACACTCTGGAGGATCCTCGTACACGCCGTTTAACCTTGGAGTGTGTACGGCTTGTGGAAACTTTGCATTCCGACCGAGCCCGTCCAGGTTTATTTGAAAATGGTTTTTCCACCTGGGGGAAAGCGTCCGGTACATCATTCAGAGAAAGTAGTTATTTATTGGAAATTAAATATCTAATGATGCCCTGAAGCTTCCCTTTCCCCTCCACTCTGCTAAAGCTTGCAGTTATGACAGAAGAGAAAAACATTGGGTAAAAAGAGAACCAGGCCTTCCCTCGCTTGCTTGCCTCTGAGAACGCAGATTTCCCAACTAACCATAAACTCCAATATCCCAGTGATGTCAATTCCATTCACTTTCGCCCTGACGGCCACCACCATAGGTTTCTATGGCACAAACGCATATTTTCAGGTAAAAATGGAGGGCCGTTGCCAGAGTACATAGATAGAGGGAAGACTTTTTACAAAAGGAACAGAGAGAGATAGGATAAAGACAGAAGGGAATCGAGGTGAGGACAGCTTTTCAGCCACACTACGCTCTTCCTCACCCAGAGCCACCGTAATAGATTTTTACAACCCCAGTCTCTGTGTAGAAACTCTGCAGCTCTGAGAGGGGGGGAGCCTGCATGGTGTAAATGAAAAATAAAGCCGTCTAGACAGCTCATCTCTCAGCTGTGCAGAAGATGAGAGCTTCAAGCTTTCAGCTTGCCCCCCCACTCCCTCTTCACTCAAACCCCATCCCCCGCTTCCCACTCCAGGGTTTCGCCTCACAATCCCACCCCTCCATCTCCGAACTTCCCCCTTCTAACTGAAACACATGGCAGCCCCCGCTGGCAGTTGGTTTCAATCAGGCCTTCTGGCAACAGGACACACACTGGGCCAACTGGGAGCTGTGCTGAAGACCGGATGAAAAGGAAGTCCTAAAAACTACGGAACGACAGGTGGCTGCTTTGGCAGCCCCACACTCACACCCCCTCCCACCTCCGCGCACCTGCAAGGGCCCGGCGCGCCACGGCCCAGGTTTGCTCTGTTGGAGCAGCACGCGATTCACCCAGCCACTTCAAGACCCCCCCCCAATCCACCCAGACTTTGGATCAACACCCCCCCCCCCGTTGACTTAGAAAAACACATCCCTGCTTCTCCTTAAATAGACTATTAAAAAGAGATTTCCTGCTGACAGCGCAGAGACAGGCCAAGATTCCACATCATTTACCACCTATCTGTTCATTTTATCACCATATTGATTTCAGCAGTGTAGTGGAGCTTGAATGCAAATGTTTGTGTCCCTAGGACAGGAACGGTTTGGTAAGTAGTTTATTCTCGGTCAATACAAATGGCAGACCTGGTCCTCTCCTCGGAGGCCTCTCACGGTCCTTTGTTTGGCCCGAGGGCAGCACAGCGTTCACTGATCAATATTGGACTGTTTGAGGAGACACTGAATGCATCTACTAGGTAACCTGCTAAGGTGACTCCATCAATCATGACATTGTTTCAGGGTCCATGTGAAACACGTCAGCACCAACCGTAGGGCTAGCTGCATTCAGATGACCACACTGAGTAAAGCCTCCCGAGTGGCAAGGCGGTCTAAGGCACTGCATCTCAGTGCTAGAGGTGTCACTACAGACCCTGGTTTGATTCCAGGCTGTATCACAACCGGCCGTGATTGGGAGTCTCATAGGGTGGCGCACAATTGGCCCAGCGTCGTCCGGGTTAGGGTTTGGCCGGGGTAGGCCGTCAACTGACTTGACTATTTAAAAAAAAAAAGTGGATGGACTTAAATTCCATGCTGGCTGGGTATGGGTTAACTATTGTAGGAGGTAAAATGAGACCAAGTGGCTGGGAGGAGGTTTAGACTTCGGACCATTTCCAAGAAGTCTATGGACCGGAAGCCATTTAAATCAATGACAAAAATGAGTTGTCCCAAGTGGAAATCTCTGTCACAGATAGGTATGGATAGGCATGGTATTCACGTGAATTTCTTTACTCAGGTTGGATTGGAAAAACTACTCTACTTCAGAATAGTTGGCTTCATAATATATTGAGATTAACACCCTCAAAAAGAGAGAAATATTGGTTATGACATCCATCTGGATGGCAACACTGTATGAGAGGGGTAGTCAGAGGGGTAGTCAGAGGGGTCTATATGGCTCCTTATGGAATCCTTATGAATATCCTACCTTCTAATACTGGTAAACAGATCACCACCAACGTTCTATTAGGTTCAATTTGATAAATCTTTAAGAATGGATTCTTGAACAAAACCACTCTAGCGTCGCAGCAGACATTTCATAAAAACCATGGCCGTGTCTGCCGAAGCACAAGAATATATTCCTCATTGGATGACATTTTCGTGAGAGAGAAACAAAACGGCTGAGGGGGAAAAAAGCGAAACAAAAGATCCTATACTCTATTTAAAATGTCAGGTCTGGTTGTTCCTCTAATAAAATGAGAAGAAAAAACAAGGGAATAATCCACTAAGCGAATAAGCGGTGGGTTTCAGTTGAAATCAGACGCAGATATTGGAAAAGTAGGGTTGATTATGTCTTTGGGTTAAGGCGTAACCAACCAACGGCACTTCCACCATTCCTGCCGGCTACATTGACTTCCATAAAGGAAGTTTTAGTGGCCGCTGAGGGCTGGCAATGGTTATTTCATTTCAGCCGTCGAACGCAAGGCCCCATTCTCCGACCGCTGCTGATGTACCTGGCTTGCGGTGGATGGCCATAACTCCTTTGCGGCAACATGGACTTTACTGCTTGTAAAAATATAAAAATACTTAATATTTGGGGAGGGAGGGAGGTTGGTTGGAGTGAAATTAATTGAATAAACAGGAGTGGGGTAAAGAATCATAGTTCAATGCTGTAGACTAGAGGAAGTCTGTACAGAGCATGGGGCCATCGGTTTAACCACGGCATGACCAGACCAGCGTTGAAACATCCTCTCCATACATACATACATACATACATACATACATACATACATACATACATACATACATACATACATGTTCTCCAGTCTCACACATGTATGGGCCCTCTGCTTTCCCCATTTAAAAAGGCTGCACTCACACCCAAGTTATTGGTGCTGGTCTTCAGGAACATTTAGGACTTATAATAGAAGTAGACCCTCAATGTACTGGGAGTAGGGGTGAGTTCAGGCCTGCTCCTCAGGCCTCTTCCTGGGCTAAGGTTGTGTTGAAATAGACCCCCTGGTCCACGCTCCCTTAATCGATTCGATTTCATTGCTGGAACGCAGCGACACGACCAGAGGAAACCATGGACCGCCCTCCGTGACAGCTCTTAACTCAATAATGGGGAAGAAGGACCTGGGAGAAGTTATGGAGGGACTAAGACCAATGCCCATGGCCTCAGTTTAGCTGAGGAACAGCCAGCAAACTCTGCTAAAGCACTGATAGCTAAACACGCCAATGAGCCTCTCCTGAAATCAGAGTTGATATCCACCTCTCTTTTTCCTAATCCACACAGGCAGGTTTTTGTTACATTTTACCACAGCTACTATACCCAGGAGGAACCTGAAAACATTTATTTTGACTGCTTTAGGTAACAAGCTGTTCCCAATGAGACTCTGGCTCAATCAGCGCATTGTGGCTGAGCACGGAGGACAGAGGGAGGGAAGAAAAGAGCAAGGGAGTGATAAAGTGAGAGGGAGGAGAGATGGAGACAGAGTGACAGAGAGAGGGGGGGAAAGCGGAGAGAGACAAAGGAGAGTTTGACCTCCTCAGTCAAAGGGACACTGGGTCCAGATCACACCGTGTCCTGTCCTCTCTAGCTGGGCCCAGATGTCAACACTGGAAATAGAACCACTCTCTCCCTGTCTGCTGTCAATCAGAGGTGCTAATAAAAACAAAGAGGAGGACGCTGTGGTCTGGTCTCCCTCATCCAGTCAGAGAGCCGCCAGTCCCAGTCCGAAAGAGAGTCTGAAAATCCCTGCTTTAAAAGAAATTAACTGCCATCACGAATTGGACTGGGATTGTGGTGGATACCATCTGGAAGGCATTAGAAACCACCACCTGGAGACATCCCAATCACAAAATTAAACTTTGGGATTACTAACATTTTGCGGGGGGAAAAAAACCTCACTTCCAGACATGAGTACCTCTATTTCCAACCCCCTTTTCAAAATCTGGTTTCATCAGATTTCCGAGAGGAGGGTGGAGGAGGACGTGGAGGAGAATACGAGTCTGGTCTCTTAGCTCATGGTTAAACGGGACACCCAACACGTCACAACATAGAGAGCCTGTTTGTTATGGTTGGTAATGAAATGAAAATAAGCCACCTCCTACAGGCTGCTCGCTCCTGAGCACCTGAGAGTTCTGACAGAGGAACAGCCTTCCTGAAACAGATAGGATCACACAATTAAAGCCAGTCCACATCTGAATAGTCCTATTGTTGATTAGGCTGGAATAATAGGAGGGGGGGGGGTCAAGGGATTTATTTTTTTATTTTTTTAAAGGTAGGCCGTCTCAGCACATGCCGGAGAAGCCAGAGTAACATAACCCTAACATATCCTAGATGTTAGACATAGGCCGGCTATTCAAGGAACTTCCATCTTGAGGTTGTGAAAAAAGGCTTGATTTGACCAAAACATGGTGAGGAAACTTTTCACCAATGATAAAGTATTATTTATTTATTTTATTCCCAGCACAGCACGTGTGATGGTGTGCCGTGCGTGATGATACCAATTCACTCTCAGGAAACTCACGTCTTGCCATGGATGTTGGTTCTACACTGAATGGTGGACTCAAAAGACCGGCTGAACTGTGTTCTGTTCCTGTGGAACTGCTGGTAAGTCAAGCAACAGAGCATTGCAGGGTAATCTAAGGTTGTCAGGTGGAGAGTTTAAATGCATCTCCATGTCCCTGGCCGCTCCGTCAGTAATGCACACACTAAAATTGATATTATGCCATGTCAAAGAGTTGAGTGCACCAAACACGGAAATGTTGTGATGTAAATGTACCCTTGAGCCGTAGTCTCACAAAAACAGCTTTACAGAGAGAGAAACAAAAAAAATGACTGATTTCATTACGTCTACCGTCTACTACTAGCACCACAAGAGCTCAGGTATGCAAGAGGCCCACCATGCTGGAGTTATCATCATAGGGGCAGCTTGGCAGGGGTACCCAAACTAAGTAGACAGGATCTGGGATGGGGAGTTTAGAGGTGGGGGCCTACATCATGGATGTCCTAAACATCAACGCAGGCTACGCTGTGAGCACAGCCACAAAAACAACCAACCAGGAGGCTACGCTGTGAGCACAGCCACAAGAACAACCAACCAGGAGGCTACGCTGTGAGCACAGCCACAAGAACAACCAACCAGGAGGCTACGCAGTAGGCTTGGGCAGTTATGGGTATTTAGTAGAGGTCGACCGATTAATTAGGGCCGATTTCAAGTTTTCATAACAATCGGTAATCGGTATTTTTGGACACCGATTTGCCGATTAAAAAAATAATAATGTAACTAGGCAAGTCAGTTAAGAACACATTCTTATTTTCAATGACGGTCTAGGAACGGTGGGTTAACTGCCTTGTTCAGGGGCAGAACGACAGATTTTTACCTTGTCAGCTCGGGGATTAGTTTTTGCAACCTTCCGGTTACTAGTCCAACGCTCTAACCACCTGCCTTACATTGCACTCCACGAGGAGCCTGCGTGGCAGGCTGACTACCTGTTACGCGAGGGCTGCAAGAAGCCATGGTAAGTTGCTAGCTAGCATTAAACTTATCTTGTAAAAAAACAAACATAATCACTAGTTAAACTAGTAATATCATCAACCATGTGTAGTTATCTAGCGTGTCCTGCGTTGCATATAATCGATGCAGTGCCTGTTCATTTCTCATTGAATCACAGCCTACTTCGACAAACGGGTGATGATTTAACAAGCGCATTTGCGAAAAAAAGCACTGTCGTTTCACCAATGTACTTAACCATAAACATCAATGCCTTTCTTTAAAATCGATACACAAGTATATATTTTTAAACCTGCATATTTAGTTAATATTGCCTGCTAACATGAATTTCTTATAACTAGGGAAATTGTGTCACTTCTCTTGCGTTCCGTGCAAGCAGTCAGGGTATATGCAGCAGTTTGGGCCGCCTGGCTCATTGAACTGTGTGAAGTCAACTTATTCCTAACAAAGGCCGTAATTAATTTGCCAGAATTGTACATAATTATGACATAACATTGAAGGTTGTACAATGTAACAGCAATATTTAGACTTAGGGATGCCATCCATTAGATAAAATATGGAATGGTTCCGTATTTCACTGAAAGATTAAACGTTTTGTTTTCAAAATGATAGTTTCCGGATTCGACCATTTTAATGACCAAAGGCTCGTATTTCTGTGTGTTATGTTATAATTAAGTCTATGATTTGATAGAGCAGTCTGACTGAGCGATGGTAGGCACCAGCAGGCTCGTAAGCATTCATTCAAACAGCACTTTCGTGCGTTTGCCAGCAGGTCTTCGCAATGCTTCAAGCATTGTGCTGTTTATGACTTCAAGCCTATCAACTCCCGCGATTAGGCTGGTGTAACCGATGTGAAATGGCTAAGCTAGTTAGCGGGGTGCACGCTAATAGCCTTTCAAACGTCACTTGCTCTGAGACTTGGAGTAGTTGTTCCCCTTGCTCTACATGGGTAACGCTGCTTCGAGGGTGGCTGTTGTCGATGTGTTCCTGGTTCGAGCCCAGGTAGGAGCGAGGAGAGGGACGGAAGCTATACTGTTACACTGGCAATACTAAAGTGCCTAGAAGAACATCCAATAGTCAAAGGTATTTGAAATACAAATCGTATAGAGAGAAATAGTCCTATAATTCCTATAATAACGACAACCTAAAACTTCTTACCTGGGAATATTGAAGACTCATGTTAAAAGGAACCACCAGCTTTCATATGTTCTCATGTTCTGAGCAAGGAACTTAAACGTTAGCTTTTTTAAATGGCACATATTGCACTTTTACTTTCGTCTCCAAAACTTTGTTTTTGCATTATTTAAACCAAATTGAACATGTTTCATTATTTATTTGAGGCTAAATTGATTTTATTGATGTATTATATTAAGTTAAAATAAGTGTTCATTCAGTATTGTTGTAATTGTCATTATTACAAATAAATAAAAAATAAGTTAAAAAAATTAAACCAAAAAAAATATGCCGATTAATCGGTATCAGCCTTTTTTGGTCCTCCAATAAATCGGTATCGGCGTTGAAAAATCATAATCGGTCGACCTCTAGTATTTAGAAAAAGACACAGGATGGTTTTTCAATACCGTCAAAACAATACATTTTTTAATCAAATGTCAATATTTGTAGTTAAGACCCGCAGTCAACTTATTCAATAGGTTAGGAGCTAAAGAAGACGGCGTTCATTTCAACTTTCACAATTTTTCATTATGAAGCTTATTGGTAGTCCCCAGTCACGTGGTGTTTGTTTACAAGCAGACAACGACGAGAGACCAGAGCCTTGTGAGTCACTCACTGTCATGCAGCATTCACCATAAATGTTTGCCAGCTAGATATGTTCTAACTATTAAGTTACCAGTCTAAAATGTGCTAAATGCTCTGCAGTTGTGCATTTGGTTTGCTAATTTAGTAGCAAGTTACTTCCTCCAAAATCAACCATTCACTTGGTATCAGTAGAGAATTCCCTCCTGGATCAAGAGCCTTGCTGTTTGATATTTGGTTTGTGTTGTAAACTGGGAGTAGCATTATGGACTTGTATAGTTTAGGTCCGAGACTGTATAAAATATGTTCGCAATGCGCTCGTTAGCATTCTCTATCGGATTTTACATGTACTTATTAGGACTGCTAACCTTCGATTTACTGAGTATTAGTGGGGTTTGAAAACAGCGTCCCTTGTGTTAGGTGCCGGTATTACCAAATATCCCGGTATGGCACAAGGTCGGTATGAAGGTATTACCATCTGGATACCGCACAAGCCTACTACGCAGTGAGCACAGCCACAAGCCTACTACGCAGTGAGCACAGCCACAAGCCTACTACGCAGTGAGCACAGCCACATGCACAAGGCAGGGGGCACACATGCACTCACTAACACTCCCAGCCTGTTAAGAGCTGTGGCAGCCCTGCCAACTCTGTTTGCCAATCTCCCAATTGAGCATTTCCCCCTACGCTCCCCGTCCCTCACTCACTCGCAAGTGCACACCCTTCCTAGTCTAGTGTGCTACCGAATTGAGTTCTCCTGCATTGTGCACAGGTCCCGTTGAGCAGTAGCTATGCAGAGGCAGGAAGAAGGAGGCGTAGTGGGGAGCCAGGGTTCTCTCCCTCTCCCTCTTCCCCCCCATTCCACAATGTGTCTTCATTCATCTCAAAGAGCACATGGAAAAGCAATTGCGGGAGAAAAAGCCCCTTCCTGCCGGGCGAGGAGGCCTCGGACAGGCGCTGCTGCAGTCTCACGTATTCCCCCTTCACGCCGCGAAACAGGAAATAGCCCTTTATTACAAAAGGAAGGAGAAGAAGAATAAACGAGCAACATTTTTGACCATCCGTCGGTTTGTTTGTAGATAGATAACTTGTGCACCGACAGAAGGCTGCCTGCGACGGGACGGCGACGAGGAACCCCCATCTCCTGTTCCCAGGCAGGGGACTAACTTAACGCAGGCCAAAGTGGGCCAGGACCACCGTGGTTCCACTCATGCGGGGCAGCAGCAACACAGTGACCACACAGACTAGAGCTAGACCGGCTAGTCTAGGGTTAGACCGGCTAGTCTAGGGTTAGACCGGCTAGTCTAGGGTTAGACCGGCTAGTCTAGGGTTAGACCGGCTAGTCTAGGGTTAGACCGGCTAGTCTAGGGTTAGACCGGCTAGTCTAGGGTTAGACCGGCTGCTGGAGGAAATGATCAGAATGACAAGATGGAACCAGTGATGATGTTTTCCCATTTCCTCCGTCCTCTCGTCGGACAGTCCGTAAACCCTGAACTCTAACAAGGGTTGAAGACGACAGATCTTTAAATTAGAGGAAACTGAAGTTGAGGGAGGGGAACACACAGAACATCTGTTTCAATGAAACAAGAGGATAAATAAATAAAAGACTCATTCCATCTCTCCATAGAGGAGTATTCTGACGCTGTTAGACTGTAGGTGAGGCTAATGCCATCAGTGGAAGGATCAGGATGGGATGAGTTTCTGCCTCTCCCTCAATGGGAGCTGCTCTCTGGAACACCTCTTCTTGACTCCCTGTGGTTGACTCTACTTGACTCACTCACTCTATCCCTCAACCCACTCTCCCTCCCCCTTCCTCTCCACCCCCCCACCCCCCCGGACCCCTGAGTCATAGTACCAGACACCTGTGGGCTCTGGCTCGCGCACATGGATGCCCCCCCACTATGGACAAAGTGACTTGAATCTGAAACCTCTGTTTAAACAAGCCCCTGGTCTCTTAAAAAGCCCTCAGCTATTCAAAAGCTCTGCTGAAGTCTCTTTAGAAACTAAATCAAGTAAGCAGTTTTGATTCCAGTTGTGTCCTATATTATTTCACAGGGCATTAAACCCACCTCCCTCTCTTTTAAAAGCAAAGCCCTTCCCAAGAACAATACGGCCCCTTCACTAGCTACAACACATTCCTCATCCCAGAGCCAAGTGCCAGAAACAGTGTTGGATGGCTGACAGTTTCAAGGTTGTATGGCCTGGCAAATGATCTAAACCACAGGGTTCACTTCTCAACGGACCCTGTAAATTAAATAGCAGAGTACAAAAATAAGACTTTAATAGGCCAACATGCAAATAAGGAAAAAATCTCCGTCCTGCAGATCTCCTGCTTGGTTGCGGTGGCATGAAGCACACGACTGCATCATCATACGCTGCTTCTGAGCTCACTTGAAAAGCAACACCATAAAAGTACTGTGAGTCTGTTTTCAACCCAATAACGAGAAACAAGTAGAAGCCAATCTGTTGAGTCTCTGACTACAGACAGACTGGAGGACCTGTTCACCAGACTGCAGGGATGAGAACAGCAGTGGAACAGGAAGCACTACAGCAGGAACATGAGAGATGTTTCCTCACCTTGTACTATAGCTACAACAATGGATGGTGGTGAGTGTGTTTCACTACAATATGCTAAATCTATTCTTTCAAATCAATGAAATTGTCCCTTGTTCTTTTGTATTCTGTTTGAGCCTCGGACAGAATGCATCTTATTTCTAGAGTATAGGACATTAGAAAATGTATGTATGTATGTATGTATGTATGTATGTATGTATGTATGTATGTATGTATGTAATGTAAGCGTGTGTGTTCTCACTGGTGGACATGCCATGGACCAAATATCCGTACAAACTTTGAGGACAATTTATATGCGATGTTTCTGAAAAAGCACGACTCCAACCAACTCTGTAGTGGGTAGGTAAGGAACAGCAGTTCATGGCCATGAGGGCAAATGATCAGCTTATTTGTACACCAAATCCCCAATATGTTAGGCATCCAAATGCATGTAGAAGTGCTAGTCAAATGAATACTCAAATAAAAAGGAGGCCCAGTGGAAGAAAACAAATAGTGTGACAAATGCAGGGTTTGTCTCAGCAGCATTTCCCTGATTGGGTATCGAGTCGACTGATGTTAAAACAACGACCTTACCTCTTCATCGGAGGTATCATTTTCATACTCGTCCCCATGCCGGGAGGTGATCAGTCCCTTCTCTCCTCCGTCATCCATGGCGACTCCCTCGCCTTTCTTCATCTTCCTCTTCTGTTTTGATGCAGTTTTTTCATCTGGCTGCTATGAAAACAAGACACCAAGGAATGACATTTAGAGTTCATAGCAACCGGTTGCTATGCGAACAAGTTCTGGTACATTTTTAAGTTCGGGGGGATTACTTCCCTGCTTGGTGCTGTTAAAAGCATCGTCCTCTAATTATCTAAGAAGAAAAAAAAGTGATGCGTGACAGCCAATCAACTGTCAGACCTGTAAGTAAAATAAAAGCAGTTTTAGGAAATAAAACTTCCTGTAGGCTTGAAGGGACGACTGATTATTTGATGCCATTAATGGCTCAATGACAGTTTCCATGTTTTAGGATTCCCATTGATTTATTGCATTCAGTACACATGATTCACACACACACACACACACACACACACACACACACACACACACACACACATCACACAGTCACCAGAAAAGCAAATCCTGTGTGAGTGAAAGGCCAGCGAGGATGAAAGGATCTAAGGACCCACCACTGGACATGCTTTACTGTGAGCCATCAGTCACACAGACGCAGAGCCGTCAAAGGCTCTCTTAACAGGAATGAGGGGATAGAGGGACGTAAGGGAGGGTGGGATGGATGCATGGAGGGAGGAAGGGGGAATGAACTGCTTTGAGACGAGGAGATAGAGGTATAGAGGGAGGGATGGAGGGAGAGAGCAAGAGATGTTCTTTGAGGTTGCAGTCTCATTTCCCTAGAGGCAGTGACAGGCAGGTGAGTAACCTGCTATGATTTATTCCTCCTGTGAGTCCCAGTATCTTTTGGCCTGCAGCTCTAAGTGAAACACTTCCTCCCTGATGCCTAGTTAAATCCCCATCAAGACAGAGCTGCCTGGGCCCAGTTTTAATACTAAATGCATTTTTACACCCAGGGGATTTCAGTCAGACCTGAGTTTCGCTCTGCTGTAGCCTCGTCTTGAACTGAACAAACAAGGTGAAGTGGGGTTTGCGTAGGAGGCTGTTTAAGAAAGCCAAGAGGGAAGCTTGTTTACTCCACAACACGGAAGCCAACGCTTGTAAAATAGCAGACCAGATAGAAGAGTGGGGCTTCCTGGCTACGCTACAAGTCTGTTGGAGGAGGACCAAGCTAATCTGTTTACTGTTACAGGGATGAGGAGATTGTGGGGCGGGGGTGGAGGGAGAGAGTGAGACCACGACAGATGACTTGTCCAGATGATGTGTGACAGATCAGCCAAAAGAGAAGGGCTCGCAGAATGGATCATACAGCTTGAAAACAAGCAGTGGACTGGACTTCCAGCTGAGCTTGGCCTGGAGCCCATGTGACCACAACTGCCGACAAGGATAAAATGTGGGAGAGAGGCTGAGGACAGGAAGACCCTGCACAGAGTCAGTCAGGAGAGAGAGAGGCTGAGGACAGGGAGGCCCTGCACGGAGTCAGTCAGGAGAGAGAGAGAGAGGCTGAGGACAGGGAGGCCCTGCACAGAGTCAGTCAGGAGAGAGAGAGAGGCTGAGGACAGGGAGGCCCTGCACAGAGTCAGTCAGGAGAGAGAGAGAGGCTGAGGACAGGGAGGCCCTGCACAGAGTCAGTCAGGAGAGAGAGAGAGGCTGAGGACAGGGAGGCCCTGCACAGAGTCAGTCAGGAGAGAGAGAGAGGCTGAGGACAGGGAGGCCCTGCACAGAGTCAGTCAGGAGAGAGAGAGACTGAGGACAGGAAGACCCTGCACAGAGTCAGTCAGGAGAGAGAGAGAGAGGCTGAGGACAGGGAGGCCCTGCACAGAGTCAGTCAGGAGAGAGAGAGGCTGAGGACAGGAAGACCCTGCACAGAGTCAGTCAGGAGAGAGAGAGAGGCTGAGGACAGGGAGGCCCTGCACGGAGTCAGTCAGGAGAGAGAGAGGCTGAGGACAGGAAGACCCTGCACAGAGTCAGTCAGGAGAGAGAGAGAGAGGCTGAGGACAGGGAGGCCCTGCACAGAGTCAGTCAGGAGAGAGAGAGAGGCTGAGGACAGGGAGGCCCTGCACAGAGTCAGTCAGGAGAGAGAGACGCTGAGGACAGGAAGACCCTGCACAGAGTCAGTCAGGAGAGAGAGAGAGAGGCTGAGGACAGGGAGGCCCTGCACAGAGTCAGTCAGGAGAGAGAGAGAGAGAGAGAGGCTGAGGACAGGGAGGCCCTGCACGGAGTCAGTCAGGAGAGAGAGACGCTGAGGACAGGAAGACCCTGCACAGAGTCAGTCAGGAGAGAGAGAGAGAGGCTGAGGACAGGGAGGCCCTGCACAGAGTCAGTCAGGAGAGAGAGAGAGAGAGAGAGGCTGAGGACAGGGAGGCCCTGCACAGAGTCAGTCAGGAGAGAGAGAGGCTGAGGACAGGGAGGCCCTGCACAGAGTCAGTCAGGAGAGAGAGAGAGGCTGAGGACAGGAAGACCCTGCACAGAGTCAGTCAGGAGAGAGAGAGAGGCTGAGGACAGGGAGGCCCTGCACAGAGTCAGTCAGGAGAGAGAGAGAGGCTGAGGACAGGAAGACCCTGCACAGAGTCAGTCAGGAGAGAGAGAGAGAGGCTGAGGACAGGGAGGCCCTGCACAGAGTCAGTCAGGAAAGAGAGAGAGGCTGAGGACAGGGAGGCCCTGCACAGAGTCAGTCAGGAGAGAGAGGCTGAGGACAGGGAGGCCCTGCACAGAGTCAGTCAGTCAGGAGAGAGAGGCTGAGGACAGGGAGGCCCTGCACAGAGTCAGTCAGGAGAGAGAGAGAGGCTGAGGACAGGGAGGCCCTGCACAGAGTCAGTCAGTCAGGAGAGAGAGAGGCTGAGGACAGGGAGGGCCTGCACAGAGTCAGTCAGTCAGGAGAGAGAGGATGAGGACAGGGAGGCCCTGCACAGAGTCAGTCAGTCAGGAGAGAGAGGCTGAGGACAGGGAGGCCCTGCACAGAGTCAGTCAGGAGAGAGAGAGAGAGGCTGAGGACAGGGAGGCCCTGCACAGAGTCAGTCAGGAGAGAGAGAGGCTGAGGACAGGAAGGCCCTGCACAGAGTCAGTCAGGAGAGAGAGAGAGAGAGAGGCTGAGGACAGTAAGGCCCTGCACAGAGTCAGTCAGGAGAGAGAGAGGCTGAGGACAGGGAGGCCCTGCACAGAGTCAGTCAGGAGAGAGAGAGGCTGAGGACAGGAAGACCCTGCACAGAGTCAGTCAGGAGAGAGAGAGAGGCTGAGGACAGGGAGGCCCTGCACAGAGTCAGTCAGGAGAGAGAGAGAGAGAGAGGCTGAGGACAGTAAGGCCCTGCACAGAGTCAGTCAGGAGAGAGAGAGGCTGAGGACAGGGAGGCCCTGCACAGAGTCAGTCAGGAGAGAGAGAGGCTGAGGACAGGAAGACCCTGCACAGAGTCAGTCAGGAGAGAGAGAGAGGCTGAGGACAGGGAGGCCCTGCACAGAGTCAGTCAGGAGAGAGAGAGGCTGAGGACAGGGAGGCCCTGCACAGAGTCAGTCAGGAGAGAGAGAGGCTGAGGACAGGAAGACCCTGCACAGAGTCAGTCAGGAGAGAGAGGCTGAGGACAGGGAGGCCCTGCACAGAGTCAGTCAGGAGAGAGAGAGAGGCTGAGGACAGGGAGGCCCTGCACAGAGTCAGTCAGGAGAGAGAGAGAGGCTGAGGACAGGGAGGCCCTGCACAGAGTCAGTCAGTCAGGAGAGAGAGAGACGCTGAGGACAGGGAGGCCCTGCACAGAGTCAGTCAGGAGAGAGAGAGAGGCTGATCACAGGGAGGCCCTGCACAGAGTCAGTCAGGAGAGAGAGAGGCTGAGGACAGGGAGGCCCTGCACAGAGTCAGTCAGGAGAGAGAGAGGCTGAGGACAGGAAGACCCTGCACAGAGTCAGTCAGGAGAGAGAGGCTGAGGACAGGGAGGCCCTGCACAGAGTCAGTCAGGAGAGAGAGAGAGGCTGAGGACAGGGAGGCCCTGCACAGAGTCAGTCAGGAGAGAGAGAGAGGCTGAGGACAGGGAGGCCCTGCACAGAGTCAGTCAGTCAGGAGAGAGAGAGACGCTGAGGACAGGGAGGCCCTGCACAGAGTCAGTCAGGAGAGAGAGAGAGGCTGAGGACAGGGAGGCCCTGCACAGAGTCAGTCAGGAGAGAGAGGCTGAGGACAGGGAGGCCCTGCACAGAGTCAGTCAGGAGAGAGAGAGAGAGGCTGAGGACAGGGAGGCCCTACACAGAGTCAGTCAGGAGAGAGAGGCTGAGGACAGGGAGGCCCTGCACAGAGTCAGTCAGGAGAGAGAGAGAGAGGCTGAGGACAGGGAGGCCCCAGGCCTGAATGGATCCATCAGAAAGCCTTCACGTCCCGTTCACACTTCCACTTAATTGGGAGCAAAACCCAAACGATAAGCCTACCTAGGCTCTCTGTCCCTGGCTTGGCCTGCTGCAGCACCTCCATCCAGAGAGAGGGGTCATCCTGGGGTGAACCCTGCTACACAACCCTCACAGGGCCCAGGGAAAAATGTCAAAAGTTAGCGGGGGTGGGAGTTGTATTAGCGGGGGTGGGAGTTGTATTAGCGGGGGTGGGAGTTGTATTACCGGGGGTGGGAGTTGTATTAGGGGGGTGGGAGTTGTATTAGCGGGGGTGGGAGTTAAGTGTTTTAAGGGACTAAATCGAGTAAACAAAGGAGATGCACTTTGTCTTGTTGTCTGGGATACCATTCCCCCATGTCCACCCTCAATTTGACCCCTGCCTTCACATCCCTCCACCTCTCCAAAACTTTAACGGCTGGTGGATGGAGGAGACATGTGTAACCCACGGTGGAAGTGGCCCAGACACGTCTGAAGACCAGAGCTCCTGCGTGGGTGCATTAGGAGCAAAGCCTTCCTGGTTACTGTAAGATGAGAGCCCCCCCAGTCAAAGTCTCTCCTTTCCTCCCCAACTCTAACCCCATTTTAAAATCGCCATCTCCCACCCACTCACACGCCGAGAGCGAGGAGCGACTGGCCGGCCAACGGCAGAGCTGGCTGGCCCGATCGAAGTGAGCTGGCCGCAGCCAGCCGTTGCACCAGGGGACTCTCCCAGGGACCATAAAGCCTCCAGCAGCCACATTAACTTCTGCCTGGTGTGTTGAAGGCCCAGATTCTTTATTCACAAGAACAGGGAGGAGAAAAGAGAAAGTGAGTCTGGATGGATTAGAACGCTGCAGCGGGGTACAGATGTTCCTCCCGCTACCAGACAACTGCACATGATGATTTCAAGGTTTCTAATTTGTTCCAGTGTGTCTTTGCAATAACAAAACACACTATTATGTTTTGCTTAAAAACGTTGTCCTTTGTTTGCATCTCTTGGAATTGCCAAACTAACTTGAAGGACTGCACACTTAAAAACAGCCAAGACCAGTGTTTGATTTGAGTGATGCATGTGGTGCTAAAATCTGCATGGCAGTAATAAAATTTTAAAAAGGCAACAGTAAACATGTTGTCCCTGATGAATGACGCAAGGTCCAATCATTGTAATTTTGTAAAAGACGGCTCTCTATTGCAAGACGTATAATTCACCCAAGTTGTCAGAAATCGAGCCAGTGGTGTCTGAGTTATTTAGACTCATAGCCCTGAGCACGTTTGCAAAATTGCAGCACTCGATATAAACATCCACCCATTATAGCACCACCATGTGCTTGATATGAATGTTCTTGCATATGTTAAGTCTTGACAGCGTTCGCAACAAAATTGTTAGAATAGGAATATCTTTGACTGATTGATTTGCCAGACCAGACCTTCGTGAATACTTATTGATCAACAGCAGCCATGTTGTTTTAGGTACGAGGCTGAGAACTTTCAACCAAAATGCCACATCAAGTTTCGTGCAGATCGGTCATTCGGTGCCAGTAGAGTAGCGCTGTGTTTTTCACAAAATTCTAAATGGTGGAAAATCCATCATAGCAGACCTTATGAGTCACGGAGGCAAATGTGTTCCTTGTGAGGAGAGGGACCTGTAAGCGCTCCTACCGAATTTCATGACTTTAGGTCAAATGACGTGAGGGACATGACCGTTCAGTTTCAAAATACAAACTCTTGTTATAGCGCCACTATTTGGCCAATCAGTGTAATTTTCATCTCTATGGAAAGATGCATCATTCACCCAAGTTGTGAAAAATCAGGCCAGTGCTGTCAGACTGCTCATGAGACTAAAGAATGAACGGATCCAGTCCCCTCCCCGATTTCATCGTAGGGACAATAAACACAATTGTAGAATTGAGACTGGTCAAAAAGTTAAGAGACAATGAAGGTGTTGGGAGGATAAGCTGATGTAATACAATGAAGTCAATCCCAGCCATTTGCATGACTGTTGGAGATTTTTGAACACACCACCAGACAGAACAATGAGCTTAACATTGGCTGATAAACATAGCAACTATCCCTGGAAGTCCCAGACACCGGCCCCCTACCCATTTACCCTACCCATTTACCCTATCCATTTACCCTACCCATTTACCCATTTACCCTATCCATTTACCCTACCCATAGTTGGAGTGGCTACATCTCAATTTGCAAACCACTTGTGACAGAGGACTTTGTGCATTTGAAGATGGAGTCAGGAGGAGGGTAGATGGTACTATGGCAGATGTAGACTTTACTGTAGACTGGCAAGAGAATAGAGACCGATAGACACACTTGCCTGTTCCTGATTCCAAACAACGTAATAAATACAACTTCCACTACGGGGTAGCAAAGAGTAATATCTATTAAATCAAACTGATAGATATTTCTTCCAGTGTATAACTGGATGATGGATATTATTATCTAGACTAATCTAGAGTTGGATGATGGATATTATTATCTAGACTAATCTAGAGTTGGATGATGGATATTATTATCTAGACTAATCTAGAGTTGGATGATGGATATTATTATCTAGACTAATCTAGAGTTGTAGATAAATGTGAGTTGATGATCAGGAAAAGCTTGGGAAAAAATAATTTGATTTTATTGCAAGAGCAAAAGTTCTTTATTAAGACAAGAAAATGGATTATACTTCAAATAACAAAAGTAAAACAGTCACATTTTAGTTAAATAAAGTTGATAAAAAAATTAACAGGAATGTATATATTCTGAAGATTATATATGACCAAAAGTATGTGGACACCTGCTTGTCAAACGCAGGTAGCCTAGTGGTTAGAGTGTTGGCCTAGTAACCGTAAGGTTGCTAGATCGAATCCCCGACCTGACAAGGTAAAAATCTGTCGTTCTGCCCCTGAACAAGGCAGTTAACCCACTGTTCCTAGGCCATCATTGAAAATAAGAATTTGTTCTTAAAAACTGACTTGCCTAGTTAAATAAAAGGTTAAATAAAATATATATTTTTAAAACATCTCATTCCAAAATGAATATGGAGGAGTTGGTTGCTCTCTTTGCTGCTAGAACAACCTCCACTCTTCTGGGAAGGCTTTCCACTAGATGTTGGAACATTGCTGAGGGGACTTCCAGCCGGGGAAGTTTCCCATCCAGATGATGAAGACAAAATCAGCAGCAACATCTATCAGCTTGAAGGAGGAGCACTGGGCACCTATTGATCTTTTTCTCAATGTTTACATCGCGGCGAGCTTATTGAGATTGGCAACAGCACTCTTGGTGGCATCGTAGTGTTGTAGGATCACTGGTTTCTGATGCTCGTCCTCAACCTTGGCGTCATAGTGCCTGGTGGACAGCGCCTGTACGGCCATGCCTGGTGATGGAACGTGGGACACCAAGGTAAGCAGCCCAACAATGACCTGTAGATCTGTCTGCCATGGTTAGCCTTCATCGCCTCTAGAATGTGTGGTGTGCTGGATCTAACAGTGCCGATGTATGTTAGTCCATCTTTAAGAAGCTTTTCAGCTAATGGTACAGATATATAGTTCTCTGTGGTGATATTTCACTTTTGCGCCAAGGGGCCACAAGCCCTTGAGAACTTACTTAGAGCAACTGTGTGTCTTTCCATGTGGTTTGCCGAGGTATGCCTCTACTTTTGAGGGTAGCTCAGGCCTGGGGTAGCTGGTCTCGGTCGCAGTTCCACCAGATCTTTATCACATATTTGTCAGGCTTCAATGGGATGCTTTGTCGGAAACTATATCAACCTCCGAAAATAAAGAGCTGCTTATCCACACAGATCTGTGCCAGGAATAAGATATTTTTGGTAGCTGGGCTACAAACATGCTCTAGATATCCATGAAAGGGGCAAGCTTGTCTGCTGCAATTCGTTCATGCCTCGTTGCTCTGTCGTCAAACCTCATGTATTTCATAATGTGTTGGAATCTTTCCAGGACATAGTTGCAGTAAACACTGGTCTGCCGTCAGCTTCTGACCAGAGGGAAGTTTGAGTCTCATTTATACACAATCCTGCTATAATCACAAGACCAGTAGGCTGTCATTGTAAATAAGAATTTGTTCTTAACTGACTTGCCTAGTTAAATAAAATGTACATTTTTTCCGGGATGGCTCTTATTCCGTTCATGTATTCTTTATTTAGCTTCCGTTTGTTTGAAGCGCAATCGTGTCAATCATCTCTAAGGTCAGAAACAAATTAAACGATTCAACTGCTTTGTAATATCTGGTTGATTTAGACATGTCTCTGCTGCTGCACACCTTTGTCCTCCACACTGTTCCATTTCTGTCGAGATATGGTGTTTCATCACCATGCTTCTCAGCTGCAAGCCTTTATTGCTACCATGGCCTTTGACCCCAGCCCTCCACTCTTCTCGCCCCCATTCAGAGCGAGCCTGCAAGGGTGCAACTTCAGTGTCACTATACTCAGAAGTCTCTGAAATATGATCGAAACCACTCCCTCAATTGTCCTGAGTGTTCCTGCTGACATTTTTAACTGAAAATTAAACATCGGCGTCACCCAAATATACCTTGAAGAGTGGAACTCAAGATGGTAAATGTTTTAGCTTTAAGACAGATTGCCCCCATCCACCTAGCATAATGTGTTATTTATAACACTTTAAAAAGATCTATTAAATATAAGGTCATTTAGATTGTTCATATTGTTATACCTGGCAAATAGAAATTCTCAGGGATGTCAGTAGAGCATATGACGAGCCCTACTTCTGCAGCTGATCGTCTGTCAGCTCATAATTAAATGACACACGTCCCCTCCCTTGAGGGTACATGTCACTGGATATTCTGTTTCTGTAGTAACCCATGGGTGGTTTTGACTGTGGGTCAAAATTTCCTGAATGTATTTCTTGCATTTCATATCCACATGGATTTATCAGACAAAGATATGTATGCCTGGGTACAAAATGTCACTCGCGGGTCTAACGAAATGGCTACCATTCCTTGATAACTCAAGTAACGGAGAGCTGTTCCCTCCCATTAATTTAAACTTTTTCAGCCTTGGACTCAAATGAGAAATTCTGTGCTTTCCTGGAACCCAAGCTTATGAAAACCTGACCCCTTTTGGGGCCCTAAGCGAGATTTAGTTGAGGGTCCCTCCCACCTCACAGGCAAAACAGTATAGTGGCTCCTCTCTAGATGGCAGAGAGAACATGTTGTTTTAAAGTACATTACACATTTTGCCTTGGGTTGTAGAGAAATCTTTGCGGTTTTAAAGCTAATTTCCTGCAATTCTACAACTTTTGCCATGACTTATGCCATGTTAATATGATATCTGAGTGAGAGTGACTAACAAAATCAAATGGGGGGCCCCCGCCCGGTCAGTATTAGATAGTTTAGACAACTGGCAAGTTTAGATAGCTGGCAAGCCTAACTTACCAATCTAAAATGTTTGGCTGACATGGCTAATTGAGTGACTATCAATGACTGACAGAGGAAAAACTGCTGATAAACAACCACATTACTAGATTGCACCTTGTGTATTCTACTATTCTAACTCTCAACAGTGAGTTAAGACCCCGACGGAGTTCCAAGAAAACAATATTACAATTTTACTCTGACATGTCCGCGCCCCATACTTTACGAAAAGCTGATTTAAGGAAATAGCATACATTAGCGTGTTAGAGTAATGCTTCTTCCTTACATTGGAGAAATCAAAACACTCTGAAATCCACCACTTCGGCTAGAAAACTAATTTGCAAACCAGCAGTCTGATATTACCCAGCTAATAATCACACAACTCACTTCACCCATCCACCAACACTGCAATAAATGAATAGCTGTTTACTGCTGTAATAAAGAATGTATAAACTGAACAAAAATATAAAAACGCAACATACAACAATTGCAAAGATTTTACCAGGTTAGTTCATGTAAGCAAATCAGACGATTGAAATAAATTCCTTAGCCCCTAATCTATGGATTTCATGACTGGGAATACAGATAGGCATTGGTTGGTGACAGATACCTTAAATAAATAAAAAAGTAGGGTCAAATATAAGAAAAATCAGTCAGTATCTGGTGTGACCACCATTTGCTACACGCAGCGCGACATCTCCTTCACATAGAGTTGACCAAGCTGTTGATTGTTGTCTGAGGCTGTGGGGCTGTGCATTATCATGCTTAAACATGAGGTGATGGTGGCGGATAAATGGCACAATAATGGGCCTCGGGATCTCATTACGGTATTTCTGTGCATTCAAATTGCCATCGATAAAAATGCAACTGTGTTTGTTGTCCGTAGTTTATGCCTGACCATACCATAACCCCACCATGGCGCACTCTGTTCACAACGTCGACATCAGCAAACCGCTCGCTCACCCACCATACACACTGTCTGCCATCTGCCCGGTACAGATAAAACCAGGATTAATCCATAAAGAGCACACTTCTCCAGCGGCCATCGACGGTGAGCATTTGCCCACTGAAGTCGGTTACAACCCTGGTGAGGACAACAAGCACACAGATGAGCTTCCCTGAGATGGTTTCTGACAGTCTGTGCAGAAAATCTTTGGTTGTGCAAACCCACAGTTAGATCAGCTGTCCGGGTGGCTGGTCTCAGATGATCCCGCAGGTGAAGAAGACTGATGTGGAGGTCCTGGGCTGGTGTGGTTACACATGTTCTGTGGTTGTGAGGCCAGTTAGATATACTGACAAATTCTCTAAAATGACATTGGAGGTGGCTAATGGTAGAGAAATTAACATTAAATTCACAAGCAACAGCTCTGGTGGACATTCCTGCAGTCAGCATGCCAATTGCACACTCCCTCAAAACTTGAGACATCTGTGGCATTCTGTTGTGTGACAAAACTGCACATTTTAGAGTGGCCTTTTATTGTCCCCGGCACAATGTGCACCTGTGTAATGATCACTCTGTTTAATGAGCTTCTTGATATGCCACACCGGTCAGGTGGATGGATTATCTTGGCAAAGGAGAAATGCTCACTAAGAGAGATGTAAACACATTTGAGCACAACATTTAAGAGAAGCTTTTTATGGGTATGTCAAACTTCTGGGATATTTTATTTCAGCTCAGGAAACACGTTGCGTTTATATTTTTGTTCAGTGTAAATGTATTTTGCAAGCACACAAATATGTCACCTTGTTGAGTCCGGAGCAGCCAAGGTACAAAATGTAAAGTCACAAAATAAAATAGATTCCTGCACACTGTTGAATGCTATCACAGTTTACTGAGTGCAAGGTCTGATAAAGTCAAGACCTTTAGGTCAAAACGTTTGCACTCAAACTGCCTTTAACTAGCCTAAAGTTTTTCCTGGCGTGGTCAGGTGGTCAGGAAAAACTCCTGACCCTACTATATTGCTTCTGTAAAATAAATAAGACTCCCATATTCACCGTAGGTGTATTCTTATCTGTTGCAGGCAGTTCTGTAGCTGTTTCACCACTACTCGTCGTCAAAATCTCATCAAGAATGACAGCATCATCATCATCTTCTTCATCATCCCCTTCTTCAGCATCCTCTTCTTCATCGTGGCTGTCACTCCCAGAATCTTCCAGTCCAGAGAACACACTCTCCTCGCTATCTGAGAGGTCTGCATCTTCCTCCTCCCCAGCCTTCTTCTCAGTGACATCTTTGTCAAATATGGGAAGCTGAAATATCAGAGAGACAGAAAAACAGACACATACAGATTTGAATAGATGGGCGAAACATGAATGAGTAAGCACTTTAACGGAAACAAAATGAATATAGAATCATCGAAAGTTAGCTAATTACCTGACCCAAGTGATACATTGGCAATAGCACAAGAATGCTTGCTAGCTGATCAAGGTGAGACAGACAATTAGCTAGTTACTATTCATACAAAAACATCCTTACTTATTTTATTAGCAAATACATCAGGGGGCTGTGATTAACACAAAAAAAGTGTGTTAACCTTTTCCTGCATAGCATAGCCAACGTGTTAGCCTAGCTAGCTGGTTAGCAACGAATTACATGTTTTAGCTAACATTACCCTTTTACCGCATATACATTTCAGAAATACTTTCGTACCTGGTCATCGTCCTCTTCAATAACTCTTTTCTTCACACTCTTTTCTTTAGCTTTACTCATGGTGCCGTTTTTCTGTGATTCAAGATTCACCGTACGCATGCTTCTTGAACGTCAACAGCCAACCATGTGGGACTCCGGTAAGAGGTCAAAGTTGAAAGTTGAACGTCTGTTTTAAAACTGTGCTTTTCTAGAACGATTATAAAAAATATACATGATATGATTTTCTTGTACATAACATAATTTGATACCTAAAGTGATTCAGCCTAAATATGTTGCAAATTGTTAATTGAGGTCAAAGTATTAAAAAAAAGTTGTTTTGGTGTATTTTATATTTTATCATCGCATATTGTGCTATATTATTTTATAAATACTATAAGTTAACTATATACTATTTTGGCATTTAATTCATGGCATTTTAGTTGTGATTTAAGGATATATTATTTTGTTCTTCCCCTTGGTGATGTCACAAAATGGCGACCACCATGCGCCTGTGCAATGGCCTTTTTCTACGCACTTTGTAGCAGTGTCTTGTTGATGGAAATTTCCGTTCGTAATAGTTTCGCAATTATAAGTCATATATTCATTCGTTTTAGAAAAATGTTAATTTAGGCGAATACTGCGTCATTGCCAAACGGAATTATATAATTGTTACAGCAAATATCGACCTGTCAAGAGCATTGTGCTTGTTTTTCTCTGGAGTTCTTTCCCTTGTGCTATTTTTGAAGTTGATCAACTTTTGAAGTTATTTTTCGTTGATATGGAGTTCCACGGTGGTGGGTCTGGTGGGGTCGTGGTCAGTGGCAGTAACGTACCTGCATTTCTTACGAAACTTTGGACTCTGATTGAGGATCCGGACACCGATCCTCTGATCTGCTGGAGCCCAGTGAGTTAGCATTAGTAGCTAGCAAACTAGTTATCTAACCTGCTAGCTAGCTGCTGGACATCTATGTAAATTAACATAGACTTGGTTCGCTTTATAGACAGTAGTTTGTCAGTCAAGATGGTTTCACATTTCATATGTGATGTTAGCGGGGCATAACTTTTATATCTAGTTAACGTTAGTTCACTATGTTTTATCATGTAACTAACGTTAACTAGTTATCTAGCGTTAGCTAACTTCCTAACCAGATTATACGAGTAACGAACTCTGAGTCCGAAAGATGTAGCTAGGTTAGCTATCCGGCAAGCTAACTAGACAATTTAGCTAATTTGGTAAAACGTTAATGTGATACATTTATTCATCTGCAATTAATCAGCGAGAAAAAGCTAGGCCGGGGGAGCTTCGTGGCGGAAGGTTTTGTTAGTCCACGAGTCAGCTGTTCCTGGGTGTCAATTATCATTAACTAACTATGTTAGTTAGCAAGCCACCTGTCTGCAGATAACTACTTAATTTGGTTAACTGTGAGTGTAGACAGTATGTAGCTGTCTGTGTGTCCAAAAAGCCATGGGAAAAACCAAATTGAGACTAGCTAACGTTAGCTACAGCACTGTAATGTGAAAAGGGGGTGTGTGAAAAGGGGGTGTGACTGTGTAAACAATTTGACAGCCTTTTCTCGCCGCAATGTTGGACTTGTCAGTAGCCAATAAGTTGTTACTCTAAGTTGTACAGCTAACGCCGGGTCATTATCATGTCAAAAAACTAATATTATCATTTATGTTCACAAATCCGTTTTGTCACATGCTTCATACACCACAGCTGTAGACTAACAGTGAAATACTTTCGGGCTCTTCCCAACAATGAATAGAAAAAAGATTAATAACAAGACGAATAAATACAATGAGTAAGAGTCGATGTGCAGGGGTAATTGAGGTAGATATGTATGTACAGTGTATTCGGAAAGTATTCAGACCCCTTGACTTTTCCCACATTTTGTTATGTTGAAGCCTTAATCTAAAATGTATTTAAATTGCCTCCTCCCCTCGGGCGACACACAACACCCCATAATGACAAAGCAAAAGAAAGGTTAGAAATGTGCCAGTTTAAAAAAATACATGGAAATATCAAATTATCAAGTATTCAGACCCTTCACTCAGTACTTTCTTGAAGCACCTTTTGGCAGTGATTACAGCCTGGAGTCTGCTTGGGTATGATGCTACAAGCTTGGCACACCTATATTTGGGGAGCTTGTCCCATTTCCTGCCAATCCTCTCAAGCTCTGTCAGGTTGGATGGGTAGCGTTGCTGCACAGCTATTTTCAGGTATCTCCAGAGATTTTTGATTGGGTTCGAGTCGGTGCTCTGGCTGGGCAACTCAAGGACATTCAGTCTTGTCCCGAATCCACACCTGTGTTGTCTTGGCTGTGTGCTTAGGGTCAGTGTCCTGTTGGAAGGTGAACCTTCGGCCCAGTCTGAGGTCCTGAGCACTCTGGAGCAGGTTTTCATCAAGGATCTCTTTGTATTTTGCTCAGTTCCTCTTTCCCTCGATCCTGACAAGTCTCCCAGTCCCTGCCGCTGAAAAACATCACCACAGCATGATGCTGCCACCACCATGCTTCACCATAGAGATGGTGCCAGGTTTTTTCCAGATGTGACGCTTGGCATTCAGGCCAAAGAGTTCAATCTTGGTTTCATCAGACTTGGCAAACTCCAAGCAGGCTGTCATGTGTCTTTTACTGAATAGTGGCATCTGTCTGGCCACTCTACCATAAAGGCCTGATTGATGGAGTGCTGCAGAGATGGTTGTCCTTTTGGAAGGTTCTCCCATTTCCACAGAGGAACTCTGGAGCTTTATCAGAGTGACCGTCGGGTTCTTGGTCACCTCCCTGACCAAGGTCCTTTTCCCCCGATTGCTCAGTTTGGCCAGGCAGCCAGGTCTAGGAAGTGTCTTGGTGGTTCCAAACTTCTGCCTTTTTAAGAATGATGGAGGCCACTGTGTTCTTGGGGATCTTCAATGGTGCAGACATTTTTGATTACCTTTCCCCAATTCTGTGATTTGACACAATCCTGTCTCTGCGCTTTACAGACAATTCCATTGACCTCATGGCTTGGTTTTTGCTCTGACATGCACTGTCAACTGTGGGACCTTATATAGACAGGTGTTTGCCTTTCCAAATCATGTCCAATCAATTGAATTTACCACAGGTGGACTCCAAGTTGTAGAAAAGTCTCAAGGCTGATCAATGGAAACAGGATGCACCTGAGCTCAATTTTGAGTCTCATAGCAAAGGGTCTGAATACTTATGTAAATAAGCTATTTCTGTTTTTTATTTAGAATACATTTGCAAAAATTTCTAGCCTATTTTTGCTTTGTCATTATGGGCTGTTGTGTAGAGATTGAGGAAACAAATCAATTTAATCCATTTTAGAAAAAGGCTTTAACAAAATGTTTGGGAAAGTCAAGGGGTCTGAATACTTTCCGAAGGCACTGTAGGTAGGGATTAACCTCTAGGGGCTATGTGGGACACAAGCGTCCCACCCCTGGTACACCCTATCAACAACAAGTGAAATATCAAGAGCGCCAAATTTGAAAACAATTAAATGTCATAATTCAAATTTCTCAAACATACAACTATCTTACACCCTTTGAAAGATAAACATCTCCTTAATCTAACCACGTTGTCCGATTTCAAAAAGGCTTTACGGCGAAAGCATAAAGTTAGATTATGTTAGGAGAGTACATTGACAATAGCTGTGTGTAATGTTTTGTCAATTCAAAGACAGGCGTCACCAAAAGCAGAAAACCAGCTAAAATTATGCACTAACCTTTGACAATCTCCATCAGATGACACTCCTAGGACATTATGTTAGACAATACATGCATTTTTAGTTCTATCAAGTTCATATTTATATCCAAAAACAGCGTTTTACTATGGCGTTGATGTTCAGGAAATCGTTTCCCTCCAATAACCGCCAGTCAAATCAGCACAACAAATTAAATAATTACTATTCGAAAACATTGGTAAAATATTATATTGTCATTCAAAGAATTATAGATTTACATCTCTTGAACGCAACCGGATTGCCAGATTTAAAAATAACATTACTGGGAAATCACACTTTGCAATAATCTGAGCACTGCGCCCAGAAAAATACGCTTTGCGATACAGATTAACCGCCATGTTGGAGAGATCTAAAATCGAAAATACTATGTAAATAATCCATTACCTTTGATTCTCTTCATCAGATGTCACTTCCAGGAATCCCAGGTCCATAACGAATGTAGTTTTGTTCGAAAAAGCTCATAATTTATGTCCAAAAAGCTCCGTGTTGTTAGCACATGATCTATGCCCGCCGGACTTCACTTCATGAACGAGGGGGGAAAAAATATTTACGTTCGTTCAAACATGTCAAACGTTGTATAGCATAAATCATTAGTGCCTTTTTTAACCAGAACATGAATAATATTCAAGGCGGACGATTGCATTCTCTTTTAAAACGTATTGGAACGAGAGTACCCAACATGAACTCGCGCGCCAGAGTCTAATCGGCCACCACCGTTCCATGGCTCTTGTTCGGTCAGATCTCACAGTATAAGACTCAAAACACTTTGTAAAGACTGGCGACATCTAGTGGAAGCCATAGAAAGTGCTCAACGATTAATAAGCCCCTGTGTGTTTCAATGGCATAGGCTTAAAGTAATTCAACACATCAGGTATCCACTTCCTGTCAGAATTTGTCTCAGGGTTTTGACTGCCATATGAGTTCTGTTATACTTACAGACACCATTCAAACAGTTTTAGAAAATTCAGTGTTTTCTATCCAAACCTGAACAATAATATGCATATTCTAGATTCTGAGTTGGTGTAGGAGGCAGTTAAAAATGGGCACATATTTTTTTCAAAATTCTCAATACTGCCCCCTAGCCCTAAGAAGTTTTAAGTGACTTGGCAACACGATAGACGAAAAACCGTTGAAGCAGCATATGTGGTGTGTCATACACTGGATAGGTGCTGTGAAATGTGTTGTTTTGTGGCACAAAAGGGCACATCAACAGATTATTATTTATTTTTTTACCTTGTTGGTTACTGGTCCAACGCTCAAACAGCGAGGCTACCTGCCGATTTATTATTCTTATTTTATTAAATGTCAAGTGATGTTGCTGACTAATAAGGAATTATCTGGCCTCTACCTTTTGCACTCATTGACCCTGAGCGTGAATGCATAGACAGTCATAATTATGTTTTCTCTAACTACTGGGTAGGAGACAATCCTGTATGTGTTGATACGCTGTCCGTCCAAGGGCCTCCTCTGTTTATGGACTCTGGTCTAAGCAGCAGACTTCTCTGTGCATCCATTTCCCCGAAAGTGAATAAATAGCAAAATAACTGACAAACATTCAGACAAAACACTTCTATTGTGCTTTGGTGCTGGACCATTTCCACTATTTCAGCCGTCATTGCACAGGAATTGCTTCACAATGGGGAAGTTGTAGGAGGTTTTGTGTGTGTGAACTAACCCCAGAATATTGAGATTATGTACAAGCAAATCTACTAATTAGGACATTTCTTAACTGATTTGATAAAGTTTTTAGGATGCACTGCCATTAGCGGTCGGAGTCATTGTTTTCTCTTTAGCCTACATAATCAGTTCTTGCGTCATGATCCAACTTGTCCATTGCCTTAGACTTTACACCATTCTCTACCTTCCATAATCAGTGTAAGTAGAGCCTTTATCAGACCCAAAGTTGTGAATTAGTTTAGCTTTGTCGTAGGCCGGCCAAAGCAGCTTAACCTGGTTCTTACTTTAGTACATTTTTATTTTGCCAGGGAGTCATGTTGAGACCAATGTCTCTTTTACAAATGAGCCCTGGTTATAATTATAGGCCTAGCCAAGGTAAACTGGGGTTCTGCACTATTTATTTAAACGGATACAGTAGATAAAGGTCTTTATGCCAAAATTCTGAAGTATTCCTTTAACTTTTACTGTTCTTTCTCTTCCGTTACAGAATGGCAACAGCTTCCATGTGTTTGATCAGGGCCAATTCTCCAAGGAGGTTCTTCCCAAGTATTTCAAACACAATAACATGACCAGCTTTGTACGCCAGCTCAATATGTGTGAGTTGTCATTCATGTATTTAACATGTTAGGCATGGCAATGCCATGGAATTAAATCGTGCAGTTAATCATGTGTGCTACATTATATGCAACATCGTTTAGATGAGAAGCTCCTGTATAGTTTGAATTGCTATCCTTATTTTGTTTGTCTATATACTATGGTATTTACGGTATGACACATGACCTAGTAATTGCCACATCTCCCACAAGGCTAAAGTAAGTATAGTGTAAACAGAAAAGTAGCAAATCTTATGTTGAAGAGAGATTTTACTAATATAAAGCCACCCTTATACTTTTACATTTGCCTCCAGCATCTACACTGATTGGTTTTGGTAGATTCTATCTATTATTTGCTTATATTATAATGAGCCTTTAAACCAGCGGTGTCAAACTAATTTTGACCCAGGGGCTGCATTCGGTCTTCAACGAGGTCCTGAGGGCTGCACCAAAAATGTATGTTTCCTTGCAGTCAAAGTTGGGGGGGGGGGGAGTCCTCTATCTGTAATTCTTTGAATTTTCGATGCTCCCTAACTGTCCTATGATATATTAACAAGCTGGACAGTCAAACTGTATGACTACAGGTCCATTATCCTTACTCCACAGTTTCCATTTGGTTTTAGTAATTTTAATGTATATTGAGTTTGTTTTTACTCAAACTTCCATGGGCCAGATTAGACCCCTTCTCGGGCGGTATCCGGCCTGCTGGCCCCTGCTTTAATTACACTCAACCGAGGACCTTTTTTAATAGAGGCTATTTCTCGGAAGTTGAGGTAGATGTTAACATGTATTTCTTATACTGTGAAAGCCTTGTGCTTTTTGTTTGTGTCTTTAAGCAATAAGGCACGGGGGGTGTGGTATATGGCCAATATACCACTGCTAAGAGCTGTTCTTATACATGACGCAACGCGGAGTGCCTGGATACAGCACTTAGCCATGATATATTTGTCCTATAGCACACCCCCTTGTGCCTTATTGCTATTATAAACTGTTACCAAAGTAATTAGAGAAGTAAAAATACATGTTTTGTCATACCCGTAGTATACGGTCTGATATCACGGCTTTCAGCCAATCAGCATTCAGGGCTCGAACCACCCAATTTATAATTGGTTATATAATCCACTTGCATGTTATTTATTAAGACTGAAAAGACTTGGATGAGGAAGATATAATTGCATGCAGTGACCTAGAAACCAGGCACATTTTAGAAATGATAAATACAGGCTAGGTAATTGCCACGTATCTAGAAATTGAATGGTAGTGCCATAGTCAACTGTAAGTTGTTGTTTTAACTCTCTACAGACGGCTTCCGCAAAGTAGTCCACATTGAGCAGGGCGGTCTGGTGAAGCCTGAGAAGGATGACATGGAATTCCAGCATCCCTACTTCATCCGCGGACAGGAGCCTCTGCTTGAAAATATAAAACGGAAAGTTACCAATGTAAGTGCAAAACGATGAGATGGCATCATGTGATATGTCTTGAATCACCTATCAAACCTTTCTTCATACTGGGCTTGACATAGCCTAGACAGTATTACCAAGATATAAAGTGTATAGTCAGGATCCTCAGACAGACAGCATGTCAGACGGCATGTGCTCCAAGTGCTTGGTCTGCTCTTCTGCTCTCCTCCCAGGCCAGATTGAGCTGATCTAGGGGCCTCTGTGGAGCCAGACAGCTGAGGATGGGAGGATTAGAGAAGGCAGGCCAGGGAGATCGTAATCTGATGTTGCCTGACACAGCCACTTTCTACTCTGCTCAGTCTGTTGATTTACAGCCGCTTCCATCTGCACCTTGATATAGTCTGCCTCGGGCCAACTGATCAGTTCAGGCTAAAAACTGATAACCAAATCATACTCTTTTCATTGTGTTTCCATTGTCTATCCCTCAGGGTTCCGTTCGGGGCCAAGGCCTACACTGAAGGCTCGTTTTCATCTCTTTCCCTCCTCACTTTAATACTTTTCTTTTGCTTTAGCAGTTTTCTTTGCTTTAACCATTTCATCATGTTCTCTCTCCCTTTCAGGTGTCCAATGTTAAACATGAAGACCTCAAGATGAGCTCAGACGATGTCTCGAAAATCCTGACCAACGTGCAGAACATAAAGGGCAAGCAGGAGACCATAGACTCCCAAATCATCGCCATGAAGCAGTAAGTGAAACGTTGAGAGGTATATTCTGATTCAATCTCATGCATATTAGACGGTCGACTCAGTTTAACTAATAAATTGAAGGGAACCAAATCAAACAGAATGTCAGGCAAACCATAGTACAAAGTACAAGTCCACAACTCCACATAGATGCAAGATTCAAAAGCATTTTCAGAATTGACTGCCCCTTGAATGAGCCAAAAACGTTCTTCACCAGCTTACCCTTTAAGTTCCACACAATTAGATATTCTCCCATCCCCCCCACCCCCCTTGCTGCAGTGTTGCCAAATTAGCAAGTATGCATACTGTGTGTCCCTATAGTGCTGCAGTAGCCTACCATGCTGCATTAAGGCAGTGTAAGCCAGTTTATTTAAAGCTGATGATTAGGCTGCATGAGGCAGGATTCCGAAAGGCCTGTCATAGGCTGAAGTACTGTGTGTGTGTGTGTGTGTGTATATATACACACTACATTGCAAAAAGTATGTGGACACCTGCTCGTCCAACATCTCATTCCAAAATCATGGGCATTAATATGGAGTCGGTCCCCTTGCTTGCTGCTATAAGAGCCTCCACTCTTCTGGGAAGGCTTTTCACTAGATGTTGGAACATTGCTGCGGGGACTTGCCATTCAGCCACAAGAGCATTAGTAAAGTCAGGCACTGATGTTGGCCGATTAGGCCTGGCTCGTAGTCGACGTTCCAGTTCATCCCAAAATTGTTCAATGGGGTTGAGGTCAGGGCTCTGTGCAGGCCAGTCAAGTTATTCCATACCGATCTCGACAAACCATTTCTGTATGGATCTTGCTTTGTGCATGGGGGCATTGTCATGCTGAAACAGGAAAGGACCTTTCCCAAACTGTTGCCACAAAGTTGGAAGCACAGAATTGTCTATAATGTCATTGTATGCTGTAGCATTAACATTTCCCTTCACTGGAACTAAGGTGCCTAGCCCGAACCATGAAAAACGGCCCCAGACCATTATTCCTAAACTTTACAGTTGTTACTATGCATTCGGGTAGGTAACGTTCTCCTGGCATCCGCCAAACCCAGATTCATCCATCGGACTGCCAGGTGGTGAAGCATGATTCATCACTTAAGCGAATGCGTTTCCACTGCTCAAGAGTCCAATGGCTGCGAGATTTACACCACTCTAGCCGACGCTTGGCATTGCACATGGTGATCTTAGGCTTGTGTGCGGCTGCTCCCCCATGGAAACCCATTTCATGAAGCTCCCAAAGAACAGTTATTGTGCTGACGTTGCTTCCAGATGCAGTTTGGAACTCGGTGGTGAGTGTTGCGCTAAGCGTTTCAGCACTCGGCGGTCCCGTTCTGTGAGCTTGTGTGGCCTACCGCTTCACGGCTGAGCTGTTGTTACTCCTAGACGTTTCCACTTGACAATAACGGCACTTAGTTAACCAGGGCAGAAATTTGATGAACTGACTTGCATCTGATAGTGCCACATTGAAAATCATTGAGCTCTTCAGTAAGGCCATTCTACTGCCAATGTTTGTCTATGGAGATTGCATGGCTATTTCCTCGATTTTCTGCTGTAATACCCGAATCCACTAATTTGAAGGGGTGTCCACATACTTTTGTATGTGGGAGATATGCTGGCACCTGACTGTCCGTGTGCTGTTTAAATCTACAGAGCTGTCATAAATTGTAGCTTTCACACTTTTTTCACCAGCTTGAAACAATGATTAATGGAGTACGTCTATTGATATACATTCTTATGGTGGTAGAACTGCAGCTGTGGAGATTTGGACCTGGTCTGTTTCCATGTTTTGATCCAGTGTGTGTCCAGGTTTGGTTTGAATTAGGGTCAGGGTTTGTTTGTGTGACCTTTTTTCTGGATGACTTGATCAGACTGAGTTCCATGTTTTGTAGCAGTAATGATGTGCATACTGACATAACTCAACCTGGTTAATTATTGGTTATAATGTCTTCATCAGATGTGGTTTCAAAGTTGAGAGTTCCCATGTTGTAGCAGTTATGTGGGACAACCCAGTGGGTTGTGTCAGTGTGCCCCACTCTGGGACAATATAATGGTGGCTCATCTTTCAGGACACTTGGTTGCCATTCTAAAAGCGTAAGGTTCTTCTCATGCAGCTGGGATGATGTGGGTGTGCTGTTCACCAGCTGCCTGTAGCCCGTCAGGGTGCATGTCAGAACCCACACCATTATTACAATGCTTCCTACACGCGCACACAGGCACGCTTGGATTCTCCAGCTGGACCTCACCCTTGGACTCTTCATTGCCACGAGGGCTTTCTCTCCTGTCCCAAACAGGTTAATGAACCAGACGTTTTCTGCATGGTACCATGATGCAATACGCACAGCAGATTTTGTGACCTCATTCATCGTGTCCATCGGCACGGCATGACCGTCTCTCTCACCATGTCTTAGAATAGATGGGATTATTTACCTTGTTTTATCTAATCATCTGTTTTATCCAACTTGCCTATTTGATTAAGATATGTTACTCAAGAATGATGGCTGTCCATCACCCGAGGTGGGTGGCTCTCACGCTTTCTTAGGGGGGAAAAAAACTGGATTGTTCTCTATTACCACATTCCACCTCCCCTCTGACCCTCGAACAAATCTGACGCTCCAAAAAGTAATGGGTATGTTTCCAATTATCTGATCCCGTTCACATGTCAAATAATCCCTCACTATTGGTCAGAGTGGTGTTCTGGGTTGGGGCCTATGGTGAGGAATCCACACCTGATGCTATAAATCCCTGTTCGTCTGCCCCACAGGGAGGTCAGCACAGATGGTGGGCTTTTACAGGGAAGAGTGGGTTTACAAGGCAACAGAGACCACTGATAAAGGACCTCTCTTTTCCACACTGGAAGTATGGAGGCCCTGTAGCACTCCGATGGCACCCCAGTACTCACGTCCTTCAACCCTGGTTTGGTCGCGGTTTTAATATCACATCAGTGTACTGGAGGTTCTTAAGGTTAACGTGCGTTACTCTGTAACAATGCCAGGATGTAAGGCCTAAGCTTTGATTATCAGCAAATGTATTTTTCATTTTGTCCTCGAAGCTAGGCCTTATGTTTGTTTATTTACTTTGGGGGGGGGGTCTAGAATAGTTTCATTTGCAGAATCTGAGAGTAGCCTTATTAAAGACAAGACTAAAATGCTAAACAAACTCTGAAATATCTAAAATGTGTGTTCTGTTTATTGTGGCAGCATCATTTCACCACGTCAAATTCTTGGTACATGTTGATGTACTTTGCAAATAAAGATTTTTATTGTTACATATTTTATGATGGCGCCAGAAGACTCAATCTGACATATTTCACCAAGGTATTGTCTAGCCTGGTTCTAGAACTGTTTACTCTGTTTGATAACTCCAGTGGGACTGAGTCCATAGGAGATTGCAGAACAGCACAAATAGATGTGGGACTGGGCTAGGTGTTGTCTGAGTCCAGGGCATGTCATTTAATGTGAGCCATGTGTATGGATGAATCAGGCCCATGAGCACAACTACAAAGTATCTGAACCAGAGTCTGAGGAGCCAGGCTTTAAGAGCCAGGTGGAGGGGCAGGATCTTTAGACTGCACTAAAAAAGCTGAATAAATACAGCGCGCTAAGATCTTTCAATAGCCATTAACTTAACAAAATAAACTGCCTCAAGTATTCCTCAAATCTTTACCAGTGCAGTAAGAGATCTGCTGTGCCTTGATAGGCGTTCCACAGTATGGGGGGGGTCTTAAAGATTAGAGCCTAAGCCCTTGCCCCCCCCCCATCTTGGCTACATGTACTGGGGGTCTAGAATAGGGATGACTTGCTGTTCTGAGATTTTTACTTTTTGATTTATTTCAAATATGCTTTGCAACGGGTTATTGGGCTATTCAACTTTGATGTAGGAAACATCACAATGTCAAGGACTGCTGTCATCATAGCAAGCATCCATGACATACCCTAAGAGGATGTCATGGGTTTGGGAATGGAAGGGAAATGTACTGTCCCTGTATTCCATTTTAAAGTTCAATAGATTTGTTATGTGTGGTTTATTTATCTGTAAACGAGTATACCCTTTGTCTTTCCAGTGAGAATGAAACTCTGTGGAGAGAGGTGGCCAGCCTCCGACAGAAACACGTCCAGCAACAGAAAGTCGTCAACAAGGTAAAAGATAGTTGCGTTACCTGCTGCTTCTCTGACCACCCAGAACAAGTAGGCTCTTCTATGCTATGGTAACATAGTAGTTCATGTGATAACTCTTGGAATGACGTTCACTATGGAAATAAGGATTTATTTATTTCATCTCATAAAACATGGGACCAACACTTGTTGCGTTTTCATATTTTTGTTCTGTGTAAATCAACAAATGTCCTGATAACTGGGACCATAAACTGAACATTATCAACACAGACTATACCAACCAATTATCGAGGCCATTTTATTGATATCGGAAATCACGATAAGTAGCCTGTACTAGAGAAATGTGATGGTAACAACTGTTAAGTTCATGGTTTAAGTATCCCTATATTTCTGTTATTACGGTGCTATCACTCTGTTATTAGTACGCCTGCCCAGTAGTCTGACTAGATGAACCTGGCCTGAGTGTGATGGCAACTATGTACTATGGTAATATGGTGAAGTAAACATTGTTAAACTGGAACCTTGTTGTTGTGTCATTTTGAGTTAACATTGGTAGCAGAGGATGGCTAATAACTACAATGTGCCATCTCGCTTCGACGAGAAGAGGTCGTATGAAAGTTAGAAAAATTCACTTGGAATCTGGACACGGGTTACTAATCTGGATGAGGGAAAGCAAGCACTTCCAGTGGTATTATCGCTTGAGGGAAGAGCGAGAGATACAGCACTGGAAATATCGGTGGGGGATTTGAACAAGGATGACGGTATGTGAACTTTGATCAAGGCACTGGACTCTGTTTCTTAGAGAAGAGAAAGACCTCACCTAAGAGGCATATTCAAACTCTGACAGTGTTACTATTGACATTTTGGTTGCAATGACGGACTATAGAATTGATTTTGAATGGCCTACATCATTGATTTTGTACTTGCTCAGTAGGATGCGGAATAGGATGCGGAATAGGATGCGGAATATGATGCGCAAGTAGAACATGGTTCTCCCGGATGCCGTGTTCGCTTTCAAATTGCTAGATTCTGCCTGTCTGGATGGTAGCGAGAAACGGTTGTCTTTGACTGCTTGTACTGTGCTGACTTGCGTCATTTGAAGTCGGCACTAAAAATGATTTTTCGCGCCAATAACTGATGGAATGCAAGTGAGTGACACGGCATATTACAGTGAGCAGCAGAGAAAAGGCACCAACAACGTTCTCAAGACAACCAGACGAGGGCACCATTGCCCGCCACAAATCCACTGGACAGGTATAGAAGGAGATCAAAATGTGGAATTTGTCAAAGCACTTACCATTGTGTTAAAGACTGTCCTCATAAAAATGAACAAGTTAAACTAACAGGAAAATGTAAACGCAGAGAGAGCAGTGTAACATTACACTGTTTTCAAATGAATCTGCTTCTGATACTGAGATCTTTATAGTTGAATCCTTAGGATCTGCTGTTATTGAAACTGTATGTACGCACAGTGTGTGGTGCAAAATGTCTTGATAGTTATGTCAGTAAACTAAATATGAAGTACAAAATATGATTGATGCAACAGTGCTTTCATGTTTTTCATTCTACCAAGAGTCACGATACCAGCAAAAATTGGTCAGACTGTCACATTGAAACTGAGGTGGTCCCTGCAGATATCCCCTTACTATTAAGCAAAGCTTCCCTCAAGAAGGCAGGGGCTGTACTAGACATAGAAAATGACAAGGCAGTGATGTTTAAATAACCAGTGAACCTTGAACTTACTCCCTCAGGCCACTATTGTGTAAACATTTTAGACAAAGACATCACAGGGAGTCCATGTAAGAATAAGATTCTGACGGACACGGAGCACATGGAGATTCTGACGGACACGGAGCACATGGAGATTCTGACAGACACGGAGCACATGGCCACAGAAATAAACAAAGTATTGTTAACTTCACGAACAGTTTGGACATGCTACAGTTGACAGACTTCAGAAGTTACTCAGCAGTTTTAGGAATAATGATGAGAGTACTTCCATTCTATGGCAGATAGTTAACAGTTGTGAGACATGCCAGAAATACAGCAAACCTAAGCCCAGACCAGCTGTTGGTTTGCCACTGGCTTCCAAGTACAATGAAACAGTGGCTGTAGATCTACATGAGTTGGGACCAAGTGTGTGGTACCTTCACATAATAGACCACTTCACACGCTTCAGCGCTGGAAGCATTGTGAATACAAAGAAACCCAGTGACATCGTCAGGCACTTCATTCATTCCTGGATATGTGTGCATGGCCCTCCCCAGTAATTGTACAGTGACAATGGAGGAGAATTCAATAATAATGAAATAGAGAAATGGCAGAGAACTTCAACATGGAAGTAAAGACAACTGCTGCATACAGTCCATGGAGCAATGGACTTCTGGAGAGACACAATCAAACACTCACAGAGATCATGCTGAAAGTGAAGCAAGACAATGGATGTAACTGGAAAATCGCCCTAGATTGGGCTTTGATGGCAAAAAACTCAATGCACAATGTTCATGGTTACAGTCCATACCAACTAGTGTTCTGGCAGAACCCTAATCTTCCCTCTGTACTGGTTGACAAGCCACCAGCACTAGAAGGGGCCAGTGTGAGTGCATGGGTGGGACAGCACCTTTCAGCACTACATGCAGTGAAAAGCATTCACTGAAGCAGTGTGTTCAGAGAGAATTCACAGGGCTCTGCGTCATCTGCTTCGATCCACAGATCAGAAGTATGAGACTGGAAACAAAGTGTACTACAAACGAGTTGACTGTCGAGTGGAAAGGACCCAGAGTGGGGTCATTGGCCAAGATGGTGTGGTGATATTTGTGAGGCACGGAGGCACCAGTGTCCGGGTGCATCACTCACGATTGCTGTTGCTGAGAATTTGCCTCCTCCTGAAAATGACACATTAACAGACACAAACCTACCAGATGTCGCATCCAATGATATGGAAACTGACACAGGAAATGGAGCAGAGACCTTCAACCATGATACAGGTAATACTGTTGAGGGTTCAAATGAGGAAAACGTTCAACAGTTACATGGTTGTTCCAATCTAAAAACTGGACAAACTGTTAAAGACATGGACAGAGAAAGTGGTATTCAGTCATTGGACGAGCAGGGAAATCCAAAGGAAAACACCGGAACTGGTACAACTTGCAGTACTCTGAACCAGCTACACTTTCTGGTACAACAGGGTCAGCTGACCTGTCACTTGTAGATCGTCTCAGAATTGAACCAATGGAAAATCAAGAAAAGTAGAATGACATTCAAAATGATGTACTTGAAACCAAGGACATGTCATTTGACTCAGCTAAACTAGATTAACTCAGTAATTGGAGGACAAATTGAGTGTTTGTGGAAGTCAGACATTGGCCAAAAATGTGTCTCAACAAGGTGGGCTTGTACCCTTAAAGAATCCTTGACTTGAATAGTGCGAAAACCATGTCTAGTGGCTAGAGGTTTTCAAAAGCTGGCTGCTAAAGGACTCCCAAAAGACTCACTGACATGTGCCTCAGAATCACTCAGATTGCTGCTGACAGTGATCTGCCAGAATAAATGGAAACTTCATTCCACAGACATCAATCTGCAGTTTTGCAGGGAACAGAGCTGTCAAGGGACATTCACATCTAACTTCCGCCTAAAGCTAAGCGCGGAGGAACACTGTGGAAACGAAAAAAGTGTGTGTGTGTGTGGCCTGGCAGATGCATCACTCTACTGGTACAACAAAGTCAAGGCAACACTGCTGAATACAGGTGGAAAAATGTCACAAGTGGATCCTGCAGTCTTCTATTGGCTTGATCAAGACTGCAATGTGACTGAAGTATTTGCCTGTCATGTTGATGACTTCATCTGGGGTGGCTCACAGACCTTTGCTACAACTGTGATTCCACACCTCAAAGCTGTTTTCCAGGTCGGCCGTGAGGATCATCATAGTTTTTATGTTGGCATAGAGTTTATTGCAGTTGACTAAACTATACTGATGCAAAAGGAAAGCTATGTCAAGAATCTTCATCCCATCCACATGGATACTTAAAGAGCTGAACAAAGGATTTCCCCTCTGTGGAATTGAAGCTGATCAATTGAGGTCAGAGGTCAAATTCTATGGGTTGCTAGACAGTAGATCTCATGTAATGTTTGACTGCAACTTGGCAGCCAACACAACACGCCACTGTACAAAACCATCCATGAGGCAAACAAAGTTGCTCGTAAACTGAAATCATAACAAGTGACTTTAAAGTTTCAGCATGTTGGAGAAGATGACTGTGAAACTAGTTGTCTTCAGTGATGCTTCCCTAGGGAACCTTACAGATGGAGGCACACAAGGTGGACATGTAATCGTGTTAATGGGTGAAGGAGGAACATTCTCACATCTGTTGACAGTCAAAACGGATCAGAAGGGTTTTCCGAAGCACACTTGCTGGAGAAACCCTTGTTCTTGCGGATGGAATTGACTATGCCATCTTTTTGACAACTCTGTTCTCAACTGTAGTTTCACTGGCAACGACTCCCTAGTTGATGCTGTCAAGCCAACCAAGTCTGTCACGGAGAAAAGACTTCGTCTTGAGATTAGCACCATCAATAAACTTTTTCAAACACAGAGAATCAAACAGATTCTGTGGTTGGCCACAAAGGAACAGCTTGCTGGCTGTCTGACTAAAAAGGGAGCATCTGGTCTTGTGCTTCTAAAGGCACGTTGTAATGGAAAGGGGCAGCTTGAGTAATAGAAATAAAAACTTTGTCGCACAACACATTTGTAATTGGGGAACTTAAATAATACTTGGGACATTTTTAAATATTTTGTAAAAATGTTTGACTTTAAAGAAAAGTAGGAGATTAAGTTAATGTTTTAAGTATCCCTATATTTCTGTTATTACGGTGCTATCACTCTGTTATTAGTACGCCTGCCCAGTAGTCTGACTGAAGATGGACCTGGCTTGAGTGTGATGAAACTATGTACTGTGGTAATACGGTGAAGTAAACTGGAAGCTAGTCGTTGTCATTTTGCGTTAACAACCATATTCAAAGGTGGGGATAGTACTATGGGTACAGTAATATGCACAAGTAGGCTAATCAGTGCACATTCATGTTATAAACCTAACATTCTATTTATCATTATTGTGATAATTCAGTAAATGTATTGTGAAATGTTTTTTTTTTTTTTTCGTATCATACTGTTCAACTGCTTACTGTGCTAATGTCTCCCCCAGCTGATCCAGTTCCTAGTGACCCTGGTGCAGTCCAACAGAGTCCTGGGGATGAAGAGAAAGATGCAAGTCATTTAGAATAGCAACCTCTCATTCACTCAAATAGTGGTCTGTTTTTTGTCTGACTCTTGTCTGGTCTCTATGGTACTACAGTCCCCTGATGCTGAATGACAGCAGCTCCGCCCACTCCATGCCCAAGTACAGCAGGCAGTACTCTCTGGAACACCTTCAGGCCTCGCTGCAGGCCTCGTCCTCTATCTCTGTGAGTTCACCTTCTCCTGAAAGCCTAGATTGGCACCTTCCGGTGGTAGAAATGGAACAGGCCTGCACTCTTGAAATACTGTAGTAATAGCTGATAGAAGGCACTCTTTGTATTGTGAGTTTGGGGGGGGGATGTGAGGCTGATTTGAATTCACAGTAATATATTTAGGCCAAATGATGCTATTGATACAGCTGTACTTTACAATTTGAGGGATTTGTAAGGCATGTTTTGATGTTGGCTAGTGAAGTAATTTACCCAGAAATGTGCCGCTCCCCAGGAAAGACGGCCAACTCATATCTCAGACATGAGAATGTAGCTACTGTAAGTCACCTTTCTTTTTAAGGCTCTTAACCAGCCAGAGGTAATGCATTCCGAGAGGTGTGGTTGCTGGAGCACCACTAAGGTGTAATGTTATTTAAGCGTGTGTTACATAACTGATCTTGTTAGGATGTCAGGGCAGATTTAGTATTCTTGTGAACGTGTGTCCTACTCCCAGCCCTCGGGCTCACCATTCACCAGTACAGGTCTCTTCACGGCGGAGTCGTCACTTAACAATGGCCCCATAATCTCAGATGTCACTGACCTGGCTCAGGCCAGCCATGTGGAAGGCACCAATGAGTGGATAGAGGAAAGGTTAGTGACTGTTAAAATTCAGGAACAACTCCTGACCCTATACCAACTATACACTAATGAAGAAAAAATCAATTTTTCTTCCTGTCTTCAGCACGAGCCCATTGGTCCACATAAAGGAGGAGCCGTCCAGTCACATGTTGGAGGTGTGTCCTGCTGAGGTTGTGATTGGCGGGGCAGGGGTCCAGGTTGACACGCCTCTGTCCCCCATCAACTTCATCAACTCCATCCTGCAGGAGAGCAACGAGCCTAATGCAGCCCCCGCCCCCACGACCCCTACGGAGCAGAAGTGTCTCAGCCTCGCCTGTCTAGACAAGTGAGTAATCCCCAGATTATGTCACCGTGACCAGGTTCCACTGCCAGTCTGTCCCTCAGCCCCTCCTACCTAGCAACAGAGATCACCACAACGAGCCTAGTTCTCTACCCTAAAAAGTTTTTAAGTAATGGTTCACTTCTTGTATATCAAATTTGTTCAACACACTGTGGCAACAGCAAGTGATAGGAAGGCCACCTGGCGCTTTTAACCGTTGGTCGTCGCGGGGTGTGTCCATCGCTTACGATCCACTTGTATCACATTAGCCTTTCATTACCTCTTATATTCAGTTGTCCCATGCCAATCGACATCTGCAGCCAGCCTAATGCCCTGGGTTTCTCCCCATGCGCCACCGTCTCTGTGTGTATCACGTCACATTGCATCAGGAGGATGTGCTAGCGACGCAAAGCAGCTCCTCCACTGATAAATAGGGCAGCTGTTAGCGCTTTATGCTAGTTTAATAAGCACCGTCGTTCAACAAGCTCTACATTAACAAACCCACTGGCTTGTCCCGAGTGTTGCTAAGTATACACTTCAAAGACTTAGCTAATTCTTTCAAACCAAACATGGATAATTTGGCATTTTAGACATAGTTCTGTTTATTTGTTGCATTTCATCCTGGCTTTTTAGTTGTAGGATCCTGGCTGTTGTTACTAACGGTACGTAATAAACTGCTTAATGTTTAATCAAACTAATGCGTACTGTATATCTTAATCTACTCATCTATCTTTATGTAGATGGGCTTATGATACATTAGAGATGCTGTTTTCATCTCTCACCCAAGCAACCTCTTTTTTTTTACCTCTTTTTTTTGGGGGGGGGGGTTGTTGTCTTAGTTAATGACTTGTACAGTTTCTGTGTCACTGTTGAGATGAAAGTGTTTGTCATATTGAAATCTTACTCTGATAAAATACATGGATCCTAGACTGTCCGTATTTTTTTATTACAGGATTCCTTTTTAAACCAGCTGTGAATTCTGTTCCTGTGCCCCCAATGCCCATTATTCTAATTTTCAGCCAATGAGAAGCCCGAGTAGCCAATGTAATCCCTATCCCTGGGCTTTAGTCAACCTATGAGTGCAGTGTGTAGTAGTCTGCTCTCCTCTTTCCAGCTGTTGTTCTTTTATCTTTTCAGTTCTACACAGAAGTCAGAGGTCTCCCGCCTCTTCCCCTGCCCCTCCTCGTCTCTACACCTCAGACCTATCCCAGGGTTAGCATTTCAGTTGGCCCACAAACCCTGTTGTGTTGTCCTCTCCCAGAATGTTTGATTGATTGCCGCTGTACCTGACATTGCCACCAGCAACAAGCCCAGAAAACGAATGGTCAAACCTATGTGGTCTGTAGTAAGAGAAATAAACAAAGTGGTTTGTGTATCTATTGAGCAAATATATTGAATCATTATTGAGGCTTGTATCATTTCTAATAGTTTACCATATCCCTGGATGTAACAACATTTTCTCTGGGTCTACAAGTGGATAGTGCTTCTCAGTATTTGGCACCAACTGAGAGTGTCATTGTTGATTATTAACAATGTTTTGAACACACACGGGCTTGAAAAAACAGCTGATTTAGCATGGTTTGTCCAAATGTTAATCTAACTGCATACCGCTCAACCCCATAGGCTACCCTCCCATTTAGGTCAAATGGCAATCATTCTGTGAGTGGGTTTTAATGTGGCAGGCCCAGTGAACTATAGGCAAACCATTCCACTTTCTGGGCATCAGGTTCACAACTCCGTGATTGTGTGCCCCACTCATTGCTTTTCCAATGGCTTCTGCAGCTCAAGTTAAATGAGTTGTTGGTTTATTTGACTACCATTTGTTTTAAATAGCTAATTTGCTTTAATGCGTGTGTTTAGTCAGGGAGATGTTGAAAGATGAATATTAACCATGTTGATTTCTCTTTTTGGTGTAGGAGTGAACTGAGTGACCATTTGGACAGCATCGACAATGGCCTGGAAAACCTCCAGACTATCCTGAATGCACAGTCCATCAATTTTGAGTCGTCACCCTTCTTTGAAGTAAGTTTAGCCTTTTTCTTAGCCTGATCCCAGATCTGTTTGTGGGACCAGATCGACATCGGGCTACTATATTCTGTCCCAACAACAGTATGCTGAGGCGTTTCCTATGTGGAACACTGACTGGTCAGATTAGAGGTTTGTCACTGCTGGGCATTTCTAGGTGTGTTTTGAAGGGACGGTGTCTTTGTGAAGGATGATGCTAGGTGGTCAACCTGGTGTGAGGTGAGGACAATGACTAGATGAAACCAACAAGAGTTCGTTTTGGTTCATGTCTTTTCTTCTAATTCCTCCGGTGTCTTGTTTTTGTTAATCTGCTTTATCTGAACACCAGGGAATAATAATGTTTTCTACCACTATTCGTCTTTCAGTTCTTCAGTTCTTCCCTGCCCGGCTCTGAATTCGACCTGGAGAGCCTTGACAGTGTAAGTTAGACAGAATCAAAATCACCTTTATTCGCCAAATACATTTGACTGTGAAATGGTGCTGCGACAATGAACAGAATATACACAGACGATATACAGACAGAATTTACACAATCCACAGTATGTACACAATGAACACCAAGCTAAAATCTACAGACGACACTATAAGCTGCATTGAGTTGCGTGTACAGATGTATACACAGTGTACAAAACATTATGAACACCTGCTCTTTCCATGACCAGGTGAAAGCTATGATTCCTTATTGATGTCACTTCAATCAGTGTCGACGAAGGGGAGGAGACAGGTTAAAGCTATTATCCCTTGTTAAATCCACTTCAAATCAGTGTAGATGAAGGGGAGAAGACAGGTTGAAGATGGATTTTTAAGCCTTGAGACAACTGAGACATGGATTGTGTATGTGTGCCATTCAGAGGGTGAATGGTCAAGACAAATTACGTGCCTTTGAACAGGGTATGGTAGTAGGTGCCAGGCGTACTGATTTGTGTTAAGAATTGCAGCGCTGCTGTTTTTTTTCACGCTCAACAGTGTCCTCTGTGTATCAAGAATGGTCCACCACCCAAAAGACTTCCAGCCATCTTGACACAACTGTGAGAAGCATCGGGGTCAACATGAGCCAGCATCCCTGTGGAACGCTTTAGACGCCTTGTGGAGTCCATGCCTGGGGGTGCAACTCAATATTAGCAAAGTTCTTAATATTTTGACTCTGTGTAAATAAAGCACTTTACAGCATGTTAAATAAGGTTCAGTCCAGGGCAAAGGGCAGGATAGCTTTGTGTTCATTATGTACGTACATAAATCTGGATTGGGTCAATTCTGAGCGCAAAGAGCAATGTGCAGTTCCTTGAATTTTTGTATTGACCTTTATTTAACTAGACAAGTCAGTTGAGAACAAATTCTTATTTACAATGACGGGTTACACCGGGAAACCCTGGGCCAATTGTGCGCTGCCCTATGGGACTCCCAATCACAGCCGGTTGTGATACAGCTCGGGATCAAACCAGGGTCTGTAGTGACACCTCTAGCACTGAGATGCAGTGCCTTAGACCGCTGCGCCACTCAGGATGCGTAGTCAGTGGATGAATAGCAAACTGTAGTCCATGAATAAGAAGATCACTGTGGCCTGGTTGGTAAGGGCCACGGTACAGTGGAAAAACCTGTCCAGGTGGTGGGAGGTTTGGTTGTGATTGACCTGAGGGGGTGGAAGAGGTATGGATATCGACCCTCTGCCTTGGCAGGACAAAATTATTGTGTCTTTAGCTGTTTTCTGCTTTTGTTTTGTTCATGAAATAAGTTAGTCTCACTGTGGCCCCCGTTGTTCTAGATCCAGGACTTGCTTTCATCGGATCCACCTGAAGGGGCTGAGGGAAGTGACAACTACACCGGTAAGAACTTCTAATATACTGTATATCATGCTGAACATCCATTTAATTTTTATGTGACGTTTGAATGGAGTGACAGTGTGCTGCTACTGCCAGTACCGCCGCTGCCACTTCTATTGCTACTGCCAGTATCGCCGCTGCCACTTCTATTGCTACTGCTTGTACCGCCGCCGCTGCCACTTCTATTGCCGCTGCCACTTCTATTGCCGCTGCCACTTCTATTGCCGCTGCCACTTCTATTGCCGCTGCTAGTACCGCCGCTGCCACTTCTATTGCTACTGCCACTGCTGCCAGTGCCGCCGCTGCCAGTGCCGCCGCTGCCACCTCTATTGCTGCTGCCAGTACTGCCGCTTCTATTGCTACTGCCAGTACCGCCGCTGCCACTTCTATTGCCGCTGCCACTTCTATTGCCGCTGCCACTTCTATTGCCGCTGCTAGTACCGCCGCCGCTGCTAGTACCGCCGCTGCCACTTCTATTGCTACTGCCAGTACCGCCGCTGCCACTTCTGCTGCCAGTGCCGCCGCTGCCAGTGCCGCCGCTGCCACCTCTATTGCTGCTGCCAGTACCGCCGCTGCCACTTCTATTGCTACTGCCAGTACCGCCGCTGCCACTTCTATTGCCGCTGCCACTTCTATTGCCGCTGCCACTTCTATTGCCGCTGCTAGTACCGCCGCCGCTGCTAGTACCGCCGCTGCCACTTCTATTGCTACTGCCAGTACCGCCGCTGCCACTTCTGCTGCCAGTGCCGCCAGTGCCGCCGCTGCCACCTCTATTGCTGCTGCCAGTACCGCCGCTGCCACTTCTATTGCTGCTGCCAGTACCGCCGCTGCCACTTCTACTGCTAGTACTGCCACTTCTACTGCTACTGCTAGTACCGCCGCTGCCACTTCTACTGCCGCTGCCACTTCTACTGCTAGTGCTGCCACTTCTACTGCTAGTGCTGCCACTTCTACTGCTAGTGCTGCCACTTCTACTGCTAGTGCTGCCACTTCTACTGCTAGTGCTGCTAGTGCCGCCGCTGCTAGTGCCGCCGCTGCTAGTGCCGCCGCTGCTAGTGCCGCCGCTGCTAGTACTGCCGCTGCCACTGCCGCTGCTAGTACCGCCGCTGCTAGTACTGCCGCTGCTAGTACCGCCGCTGCCACTTCTACTGCCGCCGCTGCCACTTCTGCTGCTGCTGCCACTTCTACTGCTGATGCCATCACCATGGAGTCAAATTCAACACCATTTGATCCCACCCCCATTTTAGAGTCAAAACTACTCTGGTTTCACAGTTTTGTGTTTTTAATAAACTCGCATGTCATTTTCGATTTTTCTGTGTTTTGAACTATCAACTCAATTGGAGTACAATAGGTTACTACCTTTTAACACTGTAGGAGTAAAGCATAATTAGCATATTTCCCACTGCTGAATGAATGAATGAATGATCAGGTTAACACCAATTACCATGACATCTAATTCCTTATGGAATCCAGCCAGAAGGACATCCAACAATCGTAACTTTACATCCATTTAAATGACTACCTAGAACAGGTATACTAACGGCTGCAATAAATTCAACCACTTACAAATTGGGTTAGTTTAGAAAAATGTATTTCTTTGTATACCATAAGGTCAATAACGATCAATGTACAAAAACAAACAATTTTAAAAAATCTACCTGCAACAGAGCATGCTGGGAATTTGCTCCAACATTTCCTGGTTGCTAAATATTCTCAACTGATCGACTAATTTAAGTTTGTGACTGAACAAGCAGTGCAGAGAATCATTGTACCATTTTAAACCACTGTGAAATATATTTCCGATAACCAAAAATATTGTATTATCGGCTGTTTGAAGCCAAGGAAAAACCCTTCAGCTGTGAAAAACGAAACTTAAGAATGGGAAGCAGGCAAATGGGGCACGTAGAATGGAGCTACCACTTCTCCGACTTGCTTTAAATGAGAGAGAAATGTGAGTTATACATCAGTCAATGTGAATTTGGTCACGTCGCCCAAAAAGCAACATACTCCGCACATACTGTGAAAATTCACACGGTTGAATCAACTCTGGAAAATGTGCGGCTTAAACTTCTTGCTGTATTCTCCAAAGAAGTGTAAAGGGGCTGTGGATACTCACCCCGTGGATATCTCTCCCTGTCTCTGGCTACTCTTATGGAGTTAAACGTACTCGTCTCAATCAACTCCAGTTATCAACACTAACTCCAGCAAGCGTATCACTGTCAAGGGATTAAGATCACTCCGGTAGTCAATCAATTAAAAAAAACTACACTTTGCTTCCAATTTTCCTTGATTTATATAATACAATGCTCAGCCTTTAGATGTAATTATGCTTCTTTCCCTATGCAAAAAAAGGATGATAATCTCATGTGTTTTCATATGTTGATTTAAAGCAGGGAAGCAGCTTGTCCAGTACACCACCCAGCCAATGTTACTGACTGACCCATTGACCAGTGAGAACGGGGGGGCGGACCTCCCCACTCTGCTGGAAGGGGACTTGTGTTTCAGCCAGGACCCTGAAGAGGAACCTATCGTCTCACTCCTCACCTCTGACACAGCAGCACCAGACACGCCCAAATTATCCTAAAGAAATGTTTTATAAAGGGATGTACTAGTATGTTTCATTTTATTTTATGTTCATGTGCAGATGATGACAAATCAACCTGGTTGAATCCAAATTATGGTTGTTCACTATTCTCTGAGCTATTGAGCTTCACTCATTTCAAGGCTTAAACTTCCTAGTGAAAGAATTTTGCTTTAGATTAATCAAAACAGAAGTTCGACTTAAATTACTGCCATGGTTTGTTCAGCTCTTGGAAATGACTTCCTGGGTTGTATTATCTGTGGTCTTATTGGCGGGCCTTAAATTAAACTCCCTACAAGATTAATCATTACCAGGTCAAGTTTTAAGCATTGATCACCAAGCTCCTTTAACTATTAAAAGTGGAAGTGTTCAGAATAATTGTAACACAGGGCATAGAATCTTTTCTTCTTTTTATTTTATTTTACCTATTGATATAAGGGTAGTACCTCTTTTATAATTTTAAGTGTTTTAAACCTTTGTACTGCACCATTATCTGGATTTATTCACATTAGATGCAGAAAGTGTTTTCATTGCATAATGGAATGCTGTTGGTATTTCAGCACCTTATAGTTATTCAAGTTTTAATGTTAGAATCCTTTAGTTGCTACGTCTAAGCATTCTAGAAGAATGTAACTTAGCAATGCCTCATGAGCTTAGTTCAACTGTCGTTCCCCGTCAGAACCCAAAATTAAACTCTTGTTTTGTTTGTAAACAATGTTTACTGAACCAAAATATAAATGCAACAATTTCAAAGATTTTATTGGTTACAGTTCATATCAGGAAGTCACTCAATTGAAATAAATAAATTAGGCCTTAATCTAAGGATTTCACATGACTGGGCAGGGGTGTAGCCATGATTGGGCCCTGGAGGGTGTAGAGGCCTACCAGAATAAGTTTTTTTCCCCCCAAAAAAGTGCTTTATTACAGACAGAAATACTCCTCAGTCTGGGGGACTGGTCTCAGACAAGAAGCCAGACGTGGAGGTCCTGGGCTGGCCTGGTTACACGTGGGCTGCTTTTGTGAGGCCGGTTGGACGTACTGCCAAATTCTCTAAAATTACTTAGGCGGCTTATGGTACAGAAATTAACATTCAATTCTCTGGCAAAAGCTCTGGTGGAAATTCCTGCACTCAGCATGCCAATTGCAGACTCCCTTAAAACGTGATCCATCTGTGGCATTGTGTTGTGACAGAACTGCCCATTTTAAAGTGGCATTTTGTCACCAGCGCAAGTTGGACATGTATAATGTTCATGCTGTTTAATCAGCTTCTTGATATTCAACGCCTGTCAGGTGGATGGAATATCTTGGCAATGGCGAAATACAGGGATGTAAACAAATTTGATAAAAAATAAGCTTTTTGTGTGTATGAAACATTTCTGGAATATTTCATCTCATGAAACATGGGTCCAACTCTTTACATATTGGGTTTTGTATTGTTGTTCAGTGTAAATGTAAACAAACACTATATAGCCTCAACATGGTTGGGTTGTGTTTCAGAGGACGCAAGGCCTTCGACTCCCGAGTCCGTACGGGAGTCACCGCGATGAGACAAGACTGTTACTACCATTTGGATACCACGAAATTGGGGGGGGGACTTAATTGGGATCTCACGGATGGTCAGTCCTTGCATCTTCAGCTCTATGAAGTTGAGAGGTTACATTTCTCTAGGCCCATACGTCAGCTTTTTACCAATACAGAATCCAGGGGGGCTTTATTGTTTTGATAAAGGACTCTAGCTTTAAAGTGTATATACACCCACTGGCCAGTTTATTAGGTACATCATCTAGTACCTGGGTTGGACCACGCGAGCCCAACAGCACACCTGATTCAACTTGTCAACTAATCATCAAGTCCTCTGTGTTGAATCAGGTTTGCTCCAGAGAATCTCACGTGTGCTGTTGGTGGTACTGGAGTTGAGGAACACTGTTCTAGTGCAGGGAATCAGCAGTGTAGTTCTAGGGCAAAAACCAAAACGGGGGGAGGGAGGGGTCAGGAATGAGTTTGAACCCTGTTTTAGTGGATAACCCTTCTGTTCACAGCAAGTATTCATGTCTTGAAATGAAATCGATCGAATTAAGACTGGCCTTTTATGCAATTGTACAGACTGCTTTTAGGACGCTTTCTGTATATGACGAGACAGACATAATAACCCCGAGTTAATTATTTGAGAGCCAGCACATCCCATTATGAGTATTGCTTTTTGGAGAATAGTTTAATTTAAAGCAGGATGACATGTATATCCTCAATGTGTACTCAGTCATATGGGCCTCGTTTCTCATCTGGAAGCCCGTTTCCCTCGAGCGTTCTTATTTTTTAGTCAAATACTTTTCTAGGAAAACAAATGTACCATTGAATCTTGGTTCAAGTGTGAGGAACTTTAAAATGTTACCTATACTGCCCCCGGAAGTCATTTTGAGTTTGATCAAACTAGTTTTGTAAAATTAATTAATGGCCATTGAGACGGAGAAGGAGGAATTATTGGTGTATTGATGTGCGGAATTTTGAGTTGTTTTGGACTTTTATCAATTTTACCGTAGCACAATGTCACAGCCTGAGAATCCCAAATGATGCTTGAGAATATTTTGTATATAGTATGTTTCAAATAAACATGGTTTTTAAAATAAATGAATTGTACATCTGCTGCTTTTAAGGTGATATTGTAGTTGCAATTGGAGAACATACAAACAGTGCTCCCCTTTCAGAACATGGAAAAATATGGAGACAAATGATTGATGTTCAAAAATAGATGTTACTTTTAATGTAGAGTTTACTTTCAAATTACATACATTTAGCAATGTACCATTTCTGACAGTGGAGATGAATATTTCTCACTTTCTATACTCGGAAGTACAGTACTTGCAGAAATTACAAAATAACAAACCTTCATAAAGATTTAGTATATTGTTTGAGCTTTTGTACAGTTTTCACAGGGACTAAAACACTGATCTGTATTCATCTGAATCAGCTTTTTTTGGTAGCCTCGTCTTTCTCGTTTATGCCACGAATAAAACATAAGGTACAGGATAACTTACAAATAATTGCACAAAAAGTTGTCATTTTTAAATGTAAATAGACCAACACAAACAACTAGATTTGCTAGTGGGCTGGATCACTGTCTCTGCTCTGCCAACTGGACCGTACACTGAAATCTGTAGCGTAGAAACTTGACACGAGGTTTCATATGGAAGTCAGCAGGTACCCTCCAGTTCCACATGCTCTGCACCTTCAGAAGTGAAGATACATTTTAGTCTCTGACACACATCTGTAATTCAACTACCATCAAATGCTGATTAAAGGAATAGTTAATCCAAATATCAAAATCTCACATATTGGTTTCATTACCCTGTAAGCAGTCTATGGACAAGACATCAAATAAATACTAAAATAATGCAATATCACAGAATTACAATATATTTTGTATAATGGCAGTATACTGTAGTATTCTGTCCTACCTAAGAGGTAGTAATAGATTGTTTAGAGTCCTTTTTCATTTTGACTACTCACTTTTATTGTAGTACCAATCAAGAGCTTGCCTCTGTCTCTTTCAAAGGTACAGTATAACAGCACTGTATTATCACCTGAAACCTTGTAGTCAGAAACTGCCATCTTACTGTAGCTAATCCATACAATAAAAATGATTAGTTATAAGATTCAATTGTATGTGTTTAAACAGGAGAGTATACACAACTAAAAAAAAGCTTGTTAAGCTTGAAAGCTTGTTATTTAGCACAGGATTGCCACAGCTAATGGCCTTACTACTAATTAAAGCCTATACAGCGAAATATCACCTTTACTAAAACTGCTACATTTATCACATCTATACATTACACCATTTCAATGATGTTTGCATTTACACAGGCAGCCTAATTCTGATGTTTTTGTGACCAATCAGATCAGCTCTTGGCAATAATTGGGCAAAGGGTCAGAATTGGGCTGCCTGTGTAAACGCAGCCGTTGTAGTGAAATTGATAGGTAACTAGATATCAACATTACTGAGACATCTGTCTGTGTTTACACATTATTTCCACTAATTGGTCTTTTGACCAATCACATCAGATATTTTCATCTCAGATCTTTTTCAGAGCTGATCTGATTGGTCAAAAGACCAGTTAGTGTAAAAAGATCCAAATTGGGCAGTTTGTAAACGCAGGCGTGTAACAGCGTTTGAACCTGAACTCCCATGAAGCTTACCAGCAGGTTGTGTCTGTTCTGTTACACCAGGATGACCTGTTGAGACAAAGAAATTACATGAACACAGACCCAACAAACAGAGCAGGGGGAGACCAGCATGAACAGGACAACCAGGGCTGTGTCTTCAATGTCACTGCTCATCGGCTTTTCAAACCATTACATCACTACCTAGACTATGACTAATTGTGAAGCACTTTGTGACAACTGTTGCTGTAAAATGGCCTGTAAATAAATGTGATTGATTAATCTATGGCAGGGATGTCAAACTGAATTCCTGGAGGGCCTAGTGTCTGTAAGTTCTCTTTCCTCTCTTGTACATGATTGATCATTGAATGTATTTGATTAGTTAGGGACTTTCCTTACTAATTGGATATTAATTGAAAGGAGTACAAGCCAAACCAGTAGACACACAGCCCTCCAGGAAGTGAGTTTGACACCCCTGCTCTGGGCTCTCCCTCACAATTCAAAGGACTATTTACAGCTACGGTTCATTTCATCAAGCCTTTAGGAGAAATAGACCCTTATGCAAGGTGTTGTGTAAATTAATATACCAACTTACTGGAAGACTGTGGAGTGGCTCCTTGTGACTACCATACAAAAGATAGATTCAACATGGTGAGTAAAGGCGTGTTGTTTTGGTAATAGTGACTGGCAGTGTCTAATAACGTTGCATCCCAAGTGGTACCCTCTACAGACATACAAAAGATAGATTCAACATGGTGAGTAAAGGCGTGTTGTTTTGGTATAGTGACTGGCAGTGTCTAATAACGTTGCATCCCAAGTGGTACCCTCTACAGACATACAAAAGATAGATTCAACATGGTGAGTAAAGGTGTGTTGTTTTGGTATAGTGACTGGCAGTGTCTAATAACGTTGCATCCCAAGTGGTACCCTCTACAGTGCACTACTTGTGACCAGGGACGATGGCATCCATTCCTTTTATAGTGCTCCCTCTCTCTGATGTCGTAAATGAGTGGTAAGGAAACCTTCCTGTCCCCTGCCCACCATGGCGTCTGTCTGGGATAACACTCCATGTGGATCCCCTGGAACTGAAGATATTATTGGGGGGGGCAGTTCTGTAGAAATGTGTTTATTTGTATTTTTTTATGTTAAGGTCATTTGATTGATGTGTGATCAACTAACCCTGTTTAAAATAACGATATTAATTACACTGTTATATTGTAAAAAAAAAAATTATGTATTAGGATTGTGTTCCTATTCTAAACCTTTCTTAGCTATTCTAGAACACCATTCCAGGGAAAATCTAAGGAAATGTGTTGTGAAATGTTGTTTCCCAGAATACACTGTGTTTGTGACAGCTTCTTTTTCTCCTCACTGCCGTTCCCTTCCTCAGGCTGGTATCTGAGGGCCGACGGTGTGAACGTCATCATGATGCTGAACAGTGATGCCATCTGTAACAGCTGAAATACCGCAAAATTATGATACCACTGAAAGTATTGTACCCTAGTCCTACTGCGCGAGCTCACAAACTGCCACATTATAGTCGCTTCACACATGGAGTCGTGAGTCAACAACGTGGGGGAAAAAATATCCTAAACAATGTTATATTTTGCCAAATTTATTACAACTTTGTAAAAAGTCAAGTGATCCCTCGAATCCCTAGGATACCTTCTGAAATGTTTAACTTAGCAAATTAAATGTATCATTGATTCCATTTTGGTTGGACCCACCTGCCATGTCGTCGTGATACGAGACAATGCCATGTTCACCTGCAGGAAAGAGACAAAGAAAAACTGACCTGTGAGTGGTGATGGCTAACATCTGGGAAATACTTTTTTGAAAAGCCTATCACTTTAGGCCTACTCTGACAGCTGGATGTCCTGGGAATTTTCATCCCTGGACCCTTTAATTGTCACACCCTGATCAGTTTCACCTGTCCTTGTGATTGTCTCCACCCCCTCCAGGTGTCACTTATTTTCCCCAGTGTATTTATCCCTGTGTTTCCTGTCTCTCTGTGCCAGTTCATCTTGTGTTTGTCAAGTCAACCAGCTTGTTTTTTCCCGTACTCCTTTTTTTCTTCATTGCTAGTCCTCCCTGTTTTCTGGACTCCATTCCCGCCTGCCTGCCCTTCGGTACCTACTGGACTGAACTGGTTTTGACCTTTTTCCTGTACACAACCATTCTCTTGCCTACCCCTTTTTGAATAAGAATACAACCATCTGCCTCCTGTGTCTGCATCTGGGTCTCACCTTGTGCCCTTATATTAATGGAGGTGTTTATTTTGACACTGGCCTTGGTGCAGCCTACTTTCCATCATGGGTCCTCAATGGCCCTCATCTGGGTCTCACCTTGTGCCCTTATATTAATGGAGGTGTTTATTTTGACACTGGCCTTGGTGCAGCCTACTTTCCATCATGACACTTATTTTCCACAAAACATTTAGAGACAATTGTGATTGAGACATAACATAAGACCAGAACAGGTGTAATTCATTGGTTCACAAACAGCTGTCAACTAAGTAGACAAATGTGTTGTGACTAACAAATAGGCTTGTAAATTGCTGAAATAGGCTTGTGAAGATGCTTAGATGGCTCTGGTAAGGAAACTGTCATGGCCTACCCATTCGTTGGTATATTCTGAATTAGGCATATTGTAATAAAACAACCCCATGAATTCAGTATATCAAGCACAATACTGATTCAGAACCTCAGCGCCTCTCAAATGATGACATTTGTTTTGCCCAATCAAGTGCAAATAATCTACCCCTAGTTGTACCCTTGACCTACTGGCTTCTGTATATTACCATAACCTTCAGAGAAACATGCCTGTTACATCTTGATTTATGCCAACGACTACAGTCGTGGTCAAACGTTTTGAGAATGACACAAATATTAATTTTCACAAAGTCTGCTGCCTCAGTTTGTATGATGGCAATTTGCATATACTCCAGAATGTTATGAAGAGTGATATGATGAATTGCAATTAATTGCAAAGTCCCTCTTTGCCATGCAAATTAACTAAATCCCCCAAAAACATTTCCACTGCATTTCAGCCCTGCCACAAAAGGACCAGCTGACATCATGTCAGTGATTCTCTCGTTAACACAGGTGTGAGTGTTGACTAGGACAAGGCTGGGGATCACTCTGTCATGCTGATTGAGTTCGAATAACAGACTGGAAGCTTCAAAAGGAGGGTGGTGCTTGGAATCATTGTTCTTCCTCTGTTAACTATGGTTACCTGCAAGGAAACACGTGCCGTCATCATTGCTTTGCACTAAAAGGGCTTCACAGGCAAGGATATTACTGCCAGTAAGATTGCACCTAAATCAACCATTTATCCGGTCATCAAGAACTTCAAGGAGAGCTGTTCAATTGTTGTGAAGAAGGCTTCAGGGCGCCCAAGAAAGTCCAGCAAGTGCCAGGACCCTCTCCTAAAGTTAATTCAGCTGCGGGATCAGGGCATCACCAGTACAGAGCTTGCTCAGGAATGGCAGCAGGAAGGTGTGCGTGCATCTGCACGCACAGTGAGGCGAAGACTTTTGGAGGATGGCCTGGTGTCAAGAAGGGCAGCAAAGAAGCCACTTCCCTCCAGGAAAAAACATCAGGGACGGTCTGATATTCTGCAAAAGGTACAGGGATTGGACTGCTGAGGACTGGGGGCATCCGGAAAAAAGCTTGTCCGGAGAAGACAAGGTGAGCACTACCATCAGTCCTGTGTCATGCCACCAGTAAAGCATCCTGAGACCATTCATGTGTGGGGTTGCTTCTCAGCCAAGGGAGTGGGCTCACTCACAATTTTGCCTAAGAACACAGCCATGAATAAAAATAGGTACCAACACATCCTCTGAGAGCAACTTCTCCCAACCATCCAGGAACAGTTTGGTGACGAACAATGCCTTTTCCAGCATGATGAAGCATCTTGCCATAAGGCAAAAGTGATAACTAAGTGGCTCGGGGAACAAAACATCGATATTTTGGGTCCATGGCCAGGAAACTCCCCAGACCTTAATCCCATGAAAACTTGTGGTCAATCCTCAAGAGACGGGTGGACAAACAAAAACCCACAAATTCTGACAAATTCCAAGCATTGATTATGCAAGAATGGGCTGCCATCAGTCAGGATGTGGCCCAGAAGTTAATTGACAGCATGCCAGGGCGGATTGCAGAGGTCTTGAAAAAGAAGGGTCAAATATTGACTCTTTGCATCAACTTCATGTAATTGTCAATAAAAACCTTTGACACTTATGAAATGCTTGTAATTATACTTCAGTATTCCATAGTAACATCTGAGAAAAATATCTAGACACTGAAGCAGCAAACTTTGTGGAAATTAATATTTGTGTCATTCTCAAAACTTTTGGCCACGACTGTAGATGGTCACCTCCATGTGTGTCTGTGACTTGGCTTTGACCACCATTCCCTGCAACATACATTAATTAATGTATACAGACGTTATCCTAATCATCCTTTATAGTCCTCTGTTCAATCAGATTATAGCGACTTCGTGGTGTAGGCCGGACCAGGATTCAAACCAGAGTCCAGCGGCTGTCATGCCAACATCTTAACAAGGTCATAGGTGTTGGGTTAAGGTCGTTACAGCGTCTTACCATTTCTATCTGAATGGTCTTTGCTGGACACATCGACACCACCCTCTGAAATACAGTGAAAGTATAATGTATTCATTAAATCATTGAATATACAGTTGAAGTCAGAAGTTTACATACACTTAGGTTGGAGTCATTAACTCGTTTTTCAACCACTCCACAAAATTATTGTTAACAAACTATAGTTTTGGCAAGTCGGTTAGGACATCTACTTTGTGCATGAAACAAATCATTTTTCCAATAATTGTTTACAGACATTATTTCACTGTATCACCATTCCAGTGGTCAGAAGTTTACATACACTTAGTTGACTGTGCCTTTAAACAGGTTGGAAAATTCCAGAAAATTATGTCATGGCTTTAGAAGCTTCTGATAGGCTAATTGATATAATTTGAGTCAATTGGAGGTGTACCTGTGGATGTATTTCAAGGCCTACCTTCAAACTCAGTGCCTCTTTGCTTGACATCATGGGTAAATCAAAAGAAATCAACCAAGACCTCAGAAAAAAATTGGAGACCTCCACAAGTCTGCTTCATCCTTGGGAGCAATTTCCAAATGCCTGAAGGTACCACGTTCATCAAATCAAAATCAAATCAAATTTATTTATATAGCCCTTCGTACATCAGCTGAAATCTCAAAGTGCTGTACAGAAACCCAGCCTAAAACCCCAAACAGCAAGCAATGCATGTGAAAGAAGCACGGTGGCTGGGAAAAACTCCCTAGGAAAAACTCCTGAGAAAGGCCAAAAACCTAGGAAGAAACCTAGAGAGGAACCAGGCTATGAGGGGTGGCCAGTCCTCTTCTGGCTGTGCCGGGTGGATATTATAACAGAACATGGTCAAGATATTAAAATGTTCGTAAATGACCAGCATGGTCAAATAATAATAATCATAGTAATTGTCGAGGGTGCAACAAGCACGTCCGGTGAACAGGTCAGGGTTCCGTAGCCGCAGGCAGAACAGTTGAAACTGGAGCAGCAGCATGGCCAGGTGGACTGGGGACAGCAAGGAGTCATCATGCCAGGTAGTCCTAGGGCTCAGGTCCTCCGAGAGAAAGAAAGAAAGAAAGAAAGAGAGAATTAGAGAGAGCATATTTACATTCACACAGGACACTGGATAAGACAAGAGAATACTCCAGATGTAACAGACTGACCCTAGCCCCCCGACACATAAACTACTGCAGCATAAATACTGGAGGCTGAGACAGGAGGGATCAGAAGACACTGTGGCCCCATCCGATGATACCCCCGGACAGGGCCAAACAGGCAGGATATAACCCCACCCACTTTGCCAAAGCACAGCCCCCACACCACTAGAGGGATATCTACAACCACCAACTTACCGTCCGAAGACAAGGCCGAGTATAGCCCACAAAGATGTCCGCCACGGCACAACCCAAGGGGGGGGCGCCAACCCAGACAGGAAGACCACGTCAGTGGCTCAACCTACTCAAGTGACGCACCCCTCCCATGGACGGCATGGAAGAACACCAGTAAGTCAGTGACTCAGCCCCTGTAAAAGGGTTAGAGGCAGAGAATCCCAGTGGGAAGAGGGGAACCGACAAGGCAGAGACAGCAAGGGCGGTTCGTTGCTCCAGCCTTTCCGTTCACCTTCACACTCCTGGGCCAGACTATACTTAATCATAGGACCTACTGAAGAGATAAGTCTTCAGTAAAGACTTAAAGGTTGAGACTGAGTCTGCGTCTCTCACATGGGTAGGCAGACCATTCCATAAAAATGGAGCTCTATAGGAGAAAGCCCTACCTCCAGCCGTTTGCTTAGAAATTCTAGGGACAATTAGGAGGCCTGCGTCTTGTGACCGTAGCGTACGTGTAGGTATGTACGGCAGGACCAAATCGGAAAGATAGGTAGGAGCAAGCCCATGTAATGCTTTGTAGGTTAGCAGTAAAACCTTGAAATCAGCCCTTGCCTTAACAGGAAGCCAGTGTAGGGAAGCTAGCACTGGAGTAATATGATAAAATTTTTTGGTTCTAGTCAGGATTCTAGCAGCCGTATTTAGCACTAACTGAAGTTTGTTTAGTGCTTTATCCGGGTAGCCGGAAAGTAGAGCATTGCAGTAGTCGAGCCTAGAAGTAACAAAAGCATGGATTAATTTTTCTGCGTCATTTTTGGACAGAAAGTTTCTGATTTTTGCAATGTTACGTAGATGGAAAAAAGCTGTCCTTGAAGCAGTCTTGATATGTTCTTCAAAAGAGAGATCAGGGTCCAGAGTAACGCCGAGGTCCTTCACAGTTTTATTTGAGACGACTGTACAACCATCCAGATTAATTGTCAGATTCAACAGAAGATCTCTTTGTTTCTTGGGACCTAGGACAAGCATCTCTGTTTTGTCCGAGTTTAAAAGTAGAAAATTTGCAGCCATCCACTTCCTTATGTCTGAAACACAGGCTTCTAGCGAGGGCAATTTTGGGGCTTCACCATGTTTCATTGAAATGTACAGCTGTGTGTCGTCCGCATAGCAGTGAAATTTAACATCTGTACAAACAATAGTACGCAAGTATAAACACCATGGGACCACGCAGCCGTCATACCACTCAGCAAGGAGACGGGTTCTGTCTCCTAGAGATGAACGTACTTTGGTGTGAAAGTGCAAATCAATCCCAGAACAATAGCAAAGGACCTTGTGAAGATGCTGGAGGAAACAGGTACAAAAGTATCTATATCCACAGTAAAACAAGTCCTATATCGACATAACCTGAAAGACCGCTCAGCAAGGAAGAAGCCACTGCTCCAAAACTGCCATAAAAAAGCCAGACTCCGGTTTGCAACTGCACATGTGGACAAAGATCGTACTTTTTGGAGAAATGTCCTCTGGTCTGACGAAACAAAAACAGAACTGTTTGGCCATAATGACCATCGTTATGTTTGGAGGAAAAAGGGGGAGACTTGCAAGCCGAAGAACACATCCCAACTGTGAAGCACCGGGGTAGCAGCATCATGTTGTGGGGGTGCTTTGCTGCAGGAGGGACTGGTACACTTCACAAAATAGATGGCATCATGAGGATGGAAAATTATGTGGATATATTGAAGCAACATCTCAAGACATCGGTCAGGAAGTTAAAGCTTGGTCACAAATGGGTCTTCCAAATGGACAATGACCCCAAGCATACTTCCAAAGATGTGGGAAAAAATGGCTTAAGGACAACAAAGTTAAGGTATTGGAGTGGCCATCACAAAGCCCTGACCTCAATACTAAAGAACATTTGTGGGAAGAACTGAAAAAGTGTGTGCGAGCAACTGAGTCAAACCTGACTCAGTTAGACCAGCTCTGTCAGGAGGAATGGGCCAAAATTCACCCAACTCATTTTGGGAAGCTTGTGGAAGGCTACCCGAAACGTTTGACCCAAGTTAAACAATTTAAAGGCAATGCTACCAAATACTAATTGAGCGTATGGAAACTTCTGACCCACTGGGAATGTAATGAAATAAATAAAATCTGAAATAAATCATTCTCTACAATTATTCTGACATTTCACATTCTTAAAATAAAGTGGTGATCCTAACTGACCTAAGACAGGGCATTTTTACTAGGATTAAATGTCAGGAATTGTGAAAAACTGAGTTTAAATGTATTTGGCTAAGGTGTATGGACACTTGCAACTTCAACTGTATATGAGACAATAGACATTGTCCACTTTCATATAAAGTGGCATTGTTTACATCGTTACCAAGCAACGCACTACCACTACTACTTTTACAAGTACTAGTCTTACCACCTGTAACTCATCATAGAAGATTTTAAAGTTACTTTTGATTAGTTTTATCCACTAACGTTTAATGAATGGTGCCAAGAAGAAGAGGAGGAGGAGGATTTTGCTATAGACGACATAGAAAAGGAGAGAAATGAAGAAGCTAGCTACATCAAGACAAACCAACTGGGCAGTGAAGTGCATTCTGGAATAGCTGTCAGAAACGGGGATAAACAAATCTGGCAACTGTTTCAAAACAGGAGACGGGTAATATTCTCCAGAGTTTCTAGCCACATACTGAATAAGGCGTGGTTTGATTTGCAGTTGCACTTTGGCCGAAGAGGCTGCAGCCAGACTCATTTGTAATAAGAAAGCAAGAACCACAAAAATCCAATGGAAATAGAGAGAGAATCGTTGTGGCTGCATGTATGAGGCCCTAGGGAACCAGGTCTGCCCCATGGAAATGTGCAATTCAGTATCATAAATACATAGCAGTCGATGCTATGACATTGTGGTTTCTATTCTGATCTGCTGTATCAATGTCTTTGCTACAATGTTTCAGCACTGTTTTCAGAACCATGGACAGCGTCCCTAGAAACCAAGGCTCTGGAACTATCAACCAGCTGTTGGGTAGTTTTGCTTTACATTGCAGTCAATACGAATAGAGCTAACGACAATAGAATGCCTAAAATGTCACTTGACAACCAGTGTTAGTAAATGTAGCATCACGTTTTGTTGAAAAATTGATGGTTTGGGAAGTAATCTTGATTTTTAATGCTGGTAACCTGTTGTATAAAACCAATAATATACTCATGTCCATGTGTTATGGCATTTTTTATCATGGCTGTGAAGTGGTCATAGCCACGAGGTGAAGCTGTATGTAGTGAATGATACCTGCAGGCTTCATGTAGTGAATGATACCTGCAGGCTGTGGATGAGTCTCATGGATGATGATGAGAGTGGAGCTGCCTCCTGCTTGTCCATTGAGCCTATAAGGTAAACACATTGAATATGATACAAAGTTCATCACTGCAAGGGACCATTGAGATATGCTTATACAAATACATTTAGACAGATATGACTTATTCCTGGATGGACAACCCCTGTTCCTGGGAGAACAACCCCTGTTCCTGGGAGAACAACCCCTGTTTCCGAGAGAACAACCCCTGTTTCCGAGTGGACAACCCCTGTTTCCGAGTGGACAACCCCTGTTTCCGAGTGGGTGGACAACCCCTGTTTCCGAGTGGGTGGACAACCCCTGTTTCCGAGTGGGTGGACAACCCCTGTTTCCGAGTGGGTGGACAACCCCTGTTTCCGAGTGGGTGGACAACCCCTGTTTCCGAGTGGGTGGACAACCCCTGTTTCCGAGTGGGTCGACAACCCCTGTTTCTGAGTGGGTGGACAACCCCTGTTTCTGAGAGGACAACCCCTGTTTCTGAGTGGGTGGACAACCCCTGTTTCCGAGAGGACAACCCCTGTTGCCCTGTTTCCGAGAGGACAACCCCTGTTTCCGAGAGGACAACCCCTGTTTCTGAGTGGGTGGACAACCCCTGTTTCTGAGTGGGTGGACAACCCCTGTTTCCGAGTGGGTGGACAACCCCTGTTTCCGAGTGGGTCGACAACCCCTGTTTCTGAGTGGGTGGACAACCCCTGTTTCTGAGAGGACAACCCCTGTTTCTGAGTGGGTGGACAACCCCTGTTTCTGAGTGGGTGGACAACCCCTGTTTCTGAGTGGGTGGACAACCCCTGTTCCTAAAATATGTTTCTGATTCCTTTTGGTCTACTGTCAATACAATTTATCCAGGATTTATGTAATGCATTATTGGACTATTGTTATAGAGGTGTCATGCTGAGCAGATCTAATTTAACCAAGGCAAGGCAGAGAGATTAGCTAGGGCTTGCACGTGTGACACTGAACTGCCATGACTCCCTGCACCTACTAAGAGATTGTTAGTTCAATCTCTTGAATAGAGACAAGCCACAGCCATTCAGACAGAGCTTGTAAAACAATCTGGTGTTTCTATGGTCTACATGAATGATTGTGTAGAGAGTGGGTGTAGCATTTCCTTTTTGACTCAGATTCAAACTGGGACCTGCATTGAAAGCAAAACACTTTTCAACAAATTACTGTAGACAAAAAAACCCTGCTTATTAGATTCAGTAGAGAAATCACTTTAATCATTATAGGACTTGATTAATTAAGGTAACTGTGTGATAATTAACCATTAATAGAGATTTGAAATGCTAAAAATCACGATAAAACGCAAATTCTTAATTTGCTGAAATGGAGCTGTAATTAAAGATTTTTTTATACCAAAAGCATTAGAACAATATTGACATCCTGATTTTTTTTTTTTAAGTAATGTTCAGCAACATCTATTAAATTGATAAGGCACACTTTCTTTGACCTTGTTTTGACATAGAATTGTTGCTTTTAACTGTATAGATTATGTAAATAAAAAAATATGTTTTACAAAATTAACTAGAGTTATCTGATAAACTCTGACAGCCCTAAGAGTTAATAATAAATCATTTTACCTGCAATACTGGTATCTAAAGAGGAACCTCCATGTCCTGGCGAAGAAGCATCTGAAAGACGGGATGTTAAGAGATCAGTAAGAACAGACTGTTTAAATGAAACTCCTCATAGCGCTTAACATGACAGCCTAGAATAAAGTGGTAATAACATGGTGATAGTCAGTAGATGACAGAACAAGGCTTTACCATGGGAGTTGGGGTCAGAGGGTGAAGCATGTGAATCTCCTCCACCACCTCCTCTTCCTCCTCCATCACCTTCTCTTACACCACCATCACCACTTCCTCTTACACCACATCATCCATCACCACCTCCACCAACTCCTCCTCCACCACCTCCTCCTTCACCACCACCTCCACCACCTCCTCCACCACCACCACCTCTATCACCTTCTCTTACGCCACATCATCCATCACCACCTCCAACTCCTCCTCTTCACCAACTCCTTCTTCTCCACCACCACCTCCTTTTCCTCCGCCTCCTCCACCTCCACCACTCCTTCCTCCACCACCTCCTTCTCCACCACCTCCTCCTTTTCCTCCGCCTCTCCTTCCTCCACCACCTCCTCCTTCTCCACCACCTCCTTTTCCTCCGCCTCCTCTCCTTCCTCCACCTCCACCTCCTCCTCCTCCACCTCCTCATCCTCCACCATCACACCAGCCCATGTGCCAAATCTATTATATGTATATTTAATACGGGAATGCAATGGTATGGCCTAATCCTTCTAACACAAATAGATTTAGAAGTGTTTTAGCATTACTTCCTTCTGATATTGAGGTTCTGCTTGATGCTGTAACAAAGCAAACAAAATTCTCAATATTACATAGGAAAATAAATATGTCATAGGAAAATGTTTCATTGTAATACAGTTTTTGGACACATTTAAAGATGTGGAGTCTGACTCACAGACAGGACCAGCTTGCATGGCACTATCCCCATTTAATTTATGTCCTGCAAGAAGAAGGGAACATTTGAGAGTGATTTTATGTTAAGAGTCATCTTAGTCAGACTTCTCTTGTCTAATTTATTAATGACAATTCAGATGTGAAATGTCCTCAATACATTTACAAGATTCAGCCTACACATAATGTCCATATGTAACCTACCAATTTACAGCCAATACTATTACCAAACCAGTAAAGGAAGTGAATGAGTTCCTAGAAAATATTGTTCAAATGTACAAATTGTATTTGGATTGAGTGTTATAAAGGAAATCCTCCCTTAGCACCTTGACGAGGTGTCAGGCTGAGTGCTTATACCTACAGGAAACCAGCCTTTAAGTCTAGACAACCTTATTTAACAGTCCATTAAAAACCTTTCAATACATTCACTTACAAATATGTATCCTGTATTGTAAGACTGAAACATATTCTAGACTTTTGCAGTGAGTTTAACTCACAATGTAAGATCTGTTTTTAGATGGAAGAACTCCTCAAACGAAATGTCTCAAAGGTTGTGATTTCAAGAATGATAAATAACGGCATTCATTTTCCTGATAGTCTATCTAATGGAAAAGCATCTGAAATATATGCAGCAGTTACCAGATTAAAGTCTAGTCTCTAGACAACTTTCACCACTTTGCATTAAGAACTGACTGAACTAAGAGCTACTCTGATCTTAACATGAGCCTTATCCCCGAGCTAACAGAGGATTAGATCCTATCCCCGAGCTAACAGAGGATTAGATCCCATCCCCGAGCTAACAGAGGATTAGATCCTATCCCCGAGCTAACAGAGGATTAGATCCTATCCCCGAGCTAACAGAGGATTAGATCCTATCCCCGAGCTAACAGAGGATTAGATCCCATCCCCGAGCTAACAGAGGATTAGATCCCATCCCCGAGCTAACAGAGGATTAGATCCCATCCCCGAGCTAACAGAGGATTAGATCCCATCCCCGAGCTAACAGAAGATTAGATTCCCATCCCCGAGCTAACAGATGATTAGATCCCATCCCCGAGCTAACAGAGGATTAGATCCTATCCCCGAGCTAACAGAGGATTAGATCCTATCCCCGAGCCAAGAGAGGTTTAGATCCTATCCCCGAGCCAAGAGAGGTTTAGATCCTATCCCCGAGCCAAGAGAGGTTTAGATCCTATCCCCGAGCCAAGAGAGGTTTAGATCCTATCCCCGAGCCAAGAGAGGTTTAGATCCTATCCCCGAGCCAAGAGAGGTTTAGATCCTATCCCCGAGCCAAGAGAGGTTTAGATCCTATCCCCAAGCCAAGAGAGGTTTAGATCCTATCCCCGAGCTAAGAGAGGATTAGATCCTATCCCCGAGCTAACAGAGGATTAGATGTGTCTTACCCAGGCCTTTGGATACTGTGGTGGCTTGCTGTCCTCCAATTCCTTGATGGAAGAGAAGAGGAAAAGGAACATACTTCTGTATGAGATTTTGTATGATTACATTTTTATCAATAAAAAACCCTAATTCTTGTATAATACTCTATTGGTCAGGAATTTAGGTTTACATACGTGCACATACATACTTTGTGATTAATGAGTTTTATACCAACAATATGTCATATTTTACTTTAAAATGTACTCATGTCCTGTTTAGTAGCTTTATCCTATTCAGATGTTCACTATTTTACATTTTGTTTGTAGTTGGGATTAGTGAGAGACCATTTTTCTTTGAATGTTTTGCATAATCTTTCCATAACATGTTTCAAACAGAATGAACAGATGTGTGCAATTAGTTTAACCATTTACAAGGAAGTTAACTCTCAACATGGGACTTGTCACACAAGTTGACGTTGGTTTATGCACTAAGATGATAGATATTCTATTCATTGGTGGCCAGTTGTTAACTTCTCATCCATATCCTGACTGAGACATCATTATCTGAAAAGTTGAGACAATTCATAAATAACTGCTTATATTCTATATTTCCCAGAAGTCTGTGCTCCAGACATATTTGGAAGACTTCTTTCCCTCTAATGAAACAAATAGAAAATATTTGTGTAAAGTGCACCCCCCCCCAAAAAAAATGGTCCTGAAAGGTTATACCCTTGAGTGGTTGAGTGGTGCAAATTGGTTCTAACATTATAGCTCTGAGTGGTGGAAATTAGTTCTAACGTTATAGCTCTGAGTGGTGCAAATTGGTCCTAACGTTATAGCTCTGAGTGGTGGAAATTGGTCCTAACGTTATAGCTCTGAGTGGTGCAAATTGGTCCTAACGTTATAGCTCTGAGTGGTGGAAATTGGTTCTAACGTTATAGCTCTGAGTGGTGGAAATTGGTCCTAACGTTATAGCTCTGAGTGGTGCAAATTGGTTCTAACGTTATAGCTCTGAGTGGTGCAAATTGGTTCTAACGTTATAGGTCTGAGCGGTGCAAATTGGTTCTAACATTATAGCTCTGAGTGGTGCAAATTGGTTCTAACGTTATAGCTCTGAGTGGTGCAAATTGGTTCTAACATTATAGCTCTGAGTGGTGCAAATTGGTTCTAACATTATAGCTCTGAGTGGTGCAAATTGGTTCTAACGTTATAGCTCTGAGCGGTGCAAATTGGTCCTAACGTTATAGGTCTGAGCGGTGCAAATTGGTCCTAACGTTATAGGTCTGAGCGGTGCAAATTGGTTCTAACGTTATAGCTCTGAGCGGTGGAAATTAGTTCTAACGTTATAGCTCTGAGTGGTGGAAATTGGTCCTAACGTTATAGGTCTGAGCGATGGAAATTGGTCCTAACGTTATAGGTCTGAGCGATGGAAATTGGTCCTAACGTTATAGGTCTGAGCGATGGAAATTGGTCCTAACGTTATAGGTCTGAGCGATGGAAATTGGTCCTAACGTTATAGGTCTGAGCGATGGAAATTGGTCCTAACGTTATAGGTCTGTGCGATGGAAATTGGTCCTAACGTTATAGGTCTGAGCGGTGCAAATTGGTCCTAACGTTATAGGTCTGAGCGGTGGAAATTGGTCCTAACGTTATAGGTCTGAGCGGTGCAAATTGGTCCTAACGTTATAGGTCTGAGTGGTGGAAATTGGTCCTAACGTTATAGGTCTGAGCGGTGGAAATTGGTCCTAATGTTATAGCTCTGAGCGGTGGAAATTGGTCCTAATGTTATAGCTCTGAGCGGTGGAAATTGGTCCTAATGTTATAGGTCTGAGTGGTGCCCTTCAAAAATAACTTTAAAAAAACTATAAAGAGGGTTATTTATTTTTTATTACTTGTATATCATTTATTTAGTTATATTAGAGATTTCTATGCTTTGTATATTCTTTACCTCATTTTATTCAGAAAAGTCCAGCATTTATCTTTATTTTGACCTCTGTTAGTCATGGGGGAGAAAGGCACCATTTTAGTTTTTAATAGCATTACAATGTCGCATTTAGCCTAGGCCCGTCTAGCATTTTCCTCGTCGCACTGGCTTAACTAAGGTACACATGACTCTAACCCCCCGGACCCCTTTCCTCCTTCCCCTCATTTCTCCTCCCTCCATCCCATCTCATCCTCTTCTGAGAGTTCCTCTATCTCAATCTCTCAATTAAGAGGAAGAATCCAGAAAGAGTGCCAAATCAAGCCAATAAAGCCAAGACCAGAACTGAGAATCAGAGTCATCTATTTTATCAGATATTATGTATTCTTCAACAACAATACCAACAGCAAAAATGTATTTAGGTTATATAAATTATTTCTCAAGCGCTTGAAAACCGACTACCTCAATCATATGAAATGTCAATGCATTACTAATAAATTGTTCATTGTGTGGATGGATACCAAGCCACGTAGAGAAATCATAAATTGATCAATTACATCAGCATTACAGAACAATAATCATATTCAAGGCCTAACCAAAATCTCACGCTTTGAACAAAACAAAACAATAAGCCTGGACCAAGATGCAATCTTTCATTACCAATATGACCAATTACAGGATTCATTATACGCAACATTTGCAGCGATTCATTGTTTACTCACCGTGGCAACATGTTTTGTAAAGGTCTATGTGGGAAACACAGGAGCAGAAATATAGAGCAGGTAACTGTAGCACACAGGGTTTTAGACTTCCTTAGCTTGACTGGGCACCGCTATATGTTTTATAGCCTCTCATCCCCCCATCTTGGGAAGGGGCAGGACTTGTGGGATAAGCCCAGCCCCTACCAATTGAGCTCAGCTACTCTCTAGCTAGGTGTCACATCTGCTCATGCTACACCCTCTGGTGTTCATCCTGTGTCTTCTTGACCTGCAGTTACTCCCCCTTTACTCTCTCTCTCTCTCTCTCTCTCTCTCTCTCTCCCTCTCTGTGTGATTGTGTGGTTGGAGACAGGTGTGCTGGAGTCAGAGCAGATCCCTACCAGCTGCAACTCGTTCCATAATCAAGACCTCAACCATCTTGTCTTCCTTTAATCCCCCTGACATGAGCTGTAACCTCTATACCTCTAGTCTAACCTCTCAGCTCTGAGATCAACAGTTAAACTGCTCTGACAGTGGAGGCCACAGCCACCCTTCTGACAGTGGAATTAAAACGGGTGGCCTTCTGCATTCTGTTCTCATTTCCTGTTCGTTGACAGACAGGAGAGGTGAAAAGTGCAGCAGTGGTGTTTCTGAGGACGGGATTGTGGATTGTTTGCAGTTAGAACTAGTGTCTCCCCTGCTGAAAATGTGCCTGAGCTGGTGATACTGATCTGTAGAGACTGGTTCTCCTGAGCCACTGGCCACTGAGAGACACAGACACTCAGAAGGGGTTTTCTGTGGCCTCCTCTCCTCCACTCCACTCCACTCCCCTCCCCTCCCACCTCTCCCTTCCCCTTCCCACCTCTCCTCTTCTCCTCTCCCCTCCCCACCTCTCCTCTCCTCCACACCTATCCTCCTCTCCCCTCCCATCTGGGATCATGGGTTAGGCTAGTTGATGTTGGTAATACTTTATGCTCCGTTCCCATTAGTTGTGCTATGTTTCAAGGCCCAGAAAATATAGCCTACCTCCAAGCCACATAAAGAGAACTCAAAGCCTTTGATCCAATTCTCCCAGGTTTGCCATGGTCAGTGGATAGTCATGACTTAAAAACATGTATTTTATAATAAACTTTCTTCCTATTAAACTACCTACAGAATATTACTTATTACACTGTTTAGTCCCTCTGTCTGCCAACTAGAATAGTACATTATACCCAATGGTGTCCAGAGAGCCACTGTTAATTCAGCTCTCTTCTCCAGTATTGGGTGATTGCATTCCTGCTGAGCTTGCTAATTCAAATCAGTCCCAGCCCAGGTCAACGCCAGCCGATGGACTGTTTTACACTGTCATTAATATCTCGAGGCTCAAAGACTTATTGGTTTAATAAATTCTTCCTGATAAACTGGATAAATATATATTTCATAACAAAAGTAATTACCTCTGCCATTAAAACAGACCCCCGTTGTTGTCCACTGAAATATAAAACCAACTGTTCCCTTGATCAACCCAATAACTTTAACTCTATAGACTTCAGTGACACAGAGAAACTTCATCTGTATACATTGATTGATATCTTTTTTATACGCGTTTCTAAATCAATCACCCTGTTACTTGAATTGTTGATTTAGCACAACCTTGACTTGACTTTTTCTAATTGAAGTCAATTTGGGACATTTTCAATGTAGTACACTTGTAGTTCTAATAGCCAGTTCTTATGTTCTAGTTGTTCAGTAGCCAACTGAACAGAACCAGCACTATGGCCTAATTCTCTTTAGAACGTTTGGGACTGACTGGTACTCAGAGGAAATGTGTCTGCAGGAGATGCGACCCTTCTTCCCTTTGGATATCCAAATAACAGGGTTGATGAGGAGGACATATAGAAAGGCTGCCGTATTATAGTGTTATGGACCCTGTCAGCCTTTTGCCAAGATTCCTCTTAGCTAGATCCATGTCCCACCTCCCCACATCATGTGACTGCTAGGCTCCTTGGGCTGGGACAGTGGGTTCCTGTTGTGGGCTGAAAGTGGCCTTGGAGCCAAGCTTGGGTAACGGCCGAGATTAGAGGCCTGACAGGCTGGTGGATTGATCCAGCATCGCCCTCAAAGGTTAACCAGTGCAGACGTAGTCTGTCTCTACAGGCATAGTCTTTCTCTGGGGGTAACTGATGATGGAACTTTGACTTACCACTCAGACTCAGGCCCAGTGGAAATGTCAGACAGGGGCTATGGGTTCTAGACTGGATGGAGGTTGTGTTACCGGAAGCTTGTTGGTAGAGAAAGTGATTGATTGTACCAACACTGAAGATTCATCTTCAGTGTGATGACTTTGTAATCATGGCCGATGAAGAAGATAGAAAAGTAGACTTTATTGTAGGTTGTGAAATATCAGAAACAATTTATTCATTTGTCAAAGCATCCTTGAAACATCTTGCCTAAGTTTGCATTCTACAACAGTTGTAATGCTGTAGCCAGTGTAATTTCACTAGGCTGAAAGTACATTTAGAATTTTAACTGAGAAGACATTTGTGTATTTGTGTAATTTTGATGAATAGTTATTGAAGTTAATAACTTGCTTATAACAAATGTTCAGTTTACAACCCTCACACAGACGCAGACTATGCAAGCACACACACACACACACACACACACACACACACACACACACACACACACACACACACACACACACACACACACACACACACACACACACACACACACACACACACACACACACACACACTTCTCGTGTTACAATACCATGCCATTTCTAATTGATCTCAAATCCTGTGAAGACTTTTTGTCCTGGTGATCACGAGCCACCTCTGATCCTCCTTAAGGAGTCATTCTCTGTAGTAATGGGATATGGTGAGATATTTTGGAAATTACTGGCGGTGGAGTGGAGTTGCTCTCACTTGGTCATTTATCAGTCTGTAATTAATCTCTATAGGAGGAATGAAAATCAAATCAAACTTTAGTTAAAGTGCAGTAAAGCATTAAAATAAAGTAGATCATAAAGAAATAAACAGAAAGCGATAAAAGAGATTAATAAAAGAACATAAAACAAAAAGGATATCTAAAATAATACAAATAACAGCTATGGACAAACTGAACTCAAACAAACACTCCCACAGTAGCTTTCTTTACAGATAATCTTAGTAGAACCACAACATTCTGACCTTAACATCTCTTGGCTGCAGACTCTTTAGCATTGTTCTTATACAGTGCCTTCGGAAAGTACTCAGACCCCTTCACTTTTTCCACATTTTGTTAGGTTACAGCCTTATTCTAAAATGTTCCCTGATCAATCTACACACAATAACCCATAATGACAAAGCAAAAACAGGTTTTTGACATTTTTGCTAATTTATTTAAAATAAAAAACTGAAATATCACATTTATTTAAGTATTCAGACCCTTTACTCAGTACTTTGTTGAAGAACCTTTGGCAGCGATTACAGCCTTGAGTCTTCTTGGGTATGACGCTACAAGCTTGGCACACCTGTATTTGTGGAGTTTCTCCCATTCTTCTCTGCAGATCCTCTCAAGCTCTGTCAGGTTGGATAGGGAACGTTGCTGCACAGCTATTTTCAGGTCTCTCCAGAGATTTTTGATCGGGTTCAAGCCCGGGCTCTGGCTGGGCCACTCAAGGACATTTAGAGACTTCTCTGAAGCCACTCCTGCGTTGTCTTGGCTGTGTGCTTAGTACTCTACTATTCAACTTGACATGTGTGTCTGTATTTCAATTGTCAATGTATCACATTCTAGTAACTCCATTGATTATTGTTATGACATGATATTGTGTTTGTTCATTATATTATCATATTATTTATAGTTGATATTATTGTAATGTCTTGGTAGTCGGTGAGTAGGCTTCTTATTTTTTTCTCGTTTCATCAGCACATCCTTTACACATTCACAAAAACACACACATACTGTTTTTTATCCCAACAAACTTGCCCCCCCAAAATTATCTGACAACTCAATCTTTATTAGATTTTCCCCCTGTGTACATATTGAAATTACATATGTCTATATAATTGTTATTTTACCATTCTTCCAACCAATGTAGATTATACCTAATCAAAGACATTGTATGTACACTTCATTTTGTATAAAGGACCTTATGTTACTCATAACTTTAAAATGAATGTTGAAAAGAGCCAGTAGGAGTTATTTTTCAAATGTAGCAGCCGTTATCGGTTAGAAGAACAAAAGTGTCAATTGAGCTTTCTGTCAAGGACTGAGACAGCAATGCATCATATGAAAGCGAGAGGAAAACTGTAGTAACCCATAACCTTCAGAAACCTAGCAAACCTACAATGACTGAATACTATCTTAAAGGTCCAATGGTAACGTTTTTATCTCAATATCAAATCATTTCTGGGTAAGAATAAAGTACCTTACTGTTGTTGTTTTCAATTAAAATGGTCAAAAAGAAACAAAAATAGTTTCTTAGCCAAGAGCAATTTCTCAAGCAAGAATTTTGTTACACTCTTGGGGGAAAAAATGCTATCTAGAACCTAAAAGGGTTCTTCGGCTGTCCCCATAGGATAACTCTTTGAAGAACACTTTTTGGTTCTAGGTAGAACCCTTTTGATTCCAGGTAGAACCCATTTGGGTTCCATGTTGGACCACTTCCACATGTTTCTACATGGAACCAAAAAGGGTTCTACGTGGAACCAAAAACGGTTCTCCCTGGAACCAAAAGGTTCTCCTATGGGGACAGCCAAAGAACCCTTTTGGGACCCATTTTTCTGAGAGTGTAGGATTGTCTGAGAGTGGTCTGAGTGGGGAGGAGAAAACTGAAAACTATTAACTAATTTACCACCTAGTGATGTCCCCAAGCAGGCCAAATCTCCATCCCACGAAACAGGCTGAAATGTCAGGCGACATTATTATTTTCACAGTATTATTCAGTGTTATTAATACAGTATTATTCAGTGTTATTAATACAGTATTATTCAGTGTTATTAATACAGTATTATTCCAACCTCGTAGTGTGGAAATACATTGAGTATACAAAACATTAAGAACACCTGCTCTTTCCATGACATAGACTGACCAGGTGAATCCAGGTGAAAGCTATGATCCCTTATTGATGTCACTTGTTAAATCCACTTAAATCAGTGTAGATGATGGGGAGGAGACATGTTAAAGAAGGATTTTAAAGCCTTGAGACAATTGAGACATGGATTGTGTGCCATTCAGAGGGTGAATGGGCAAGACAAATTAATTAAGTCCCTTTGAACGGGATATGGTAGTAGGTGCCAGGCACACCGGTTTGTTTCAAGAACTGCAACGCTGCTGGGTTTTTCACACTCAACAGTTTCCCCGTGTGTATCAAGAATGGTTCATCACCCAAAGGACATCCAGCCAACTTTACACAACTGTGGAAAGCATTGGAGTCAACATGGACCAGCATCCTTGTCGAAAGCTTTCGACACCTTGTAGAGTCCATGCCCCGACGAATTTCGGTTGTTCTGAGGGAAAAAGTAAGGGGGAGGGGTTCCTAAATGATTTGATATACTCTGTGTATAAATAAAATACAGTCATTTCACTGGGCCAGCTGGTTTTCTTAAGGGCATTGTAAGGGAAAATAGTGACCATTTTATCAACCCGCTAATTGAAAGGACAGGGGTGTAACTTGTATAATGATGATGTCACAACTTAAATAAACTGTCTTTAACAAAACCTAAGTTTGATTCTCCATGATCAAATATTAAACTATCTTTGAGATTGTTGAGAATAATTTATTTGTTCAAGGTTAGGAAAATGCCGGATACAAGGATAAGGCAAACAGGTTCTATATTTTAAAATGTTTACTAGACAAATATGCATAAGGGGAAACAGGCAAGTTCCTTGGAAGGTTCATACCAATATGCCAACAATTGAAGGACAAAACCATCATTACAAAGTCATCCTATCACTGCTTGCTCTCCAAGTACCTAGACGCTGGTCAAAACATTTAGTCAATGTTGTCCACCCTCTTGGTCAGAGAAGACCGTATATTAGATATATCTATCACTTGAAACTACCTATAGCTGAATTACAGCCATTGGCCTTTGAACTCAGGAGGGTCACCTAGGATCCATTGGGAAGATCTCAATTGCACACTCCTCATGTCCTCTCCTCTCTCTCCTCGTCTCCTTCACAAAACCCATTGGATGAGAAAGCCAGAGATACCTCCCCTCTGAGCTTTTCCTCCAATGGGTTTTGAGAAGAAGACTCCTGACCGAAGAGAGGTTAACCAAATTTAAGGGGCACCCAGAATTTTGAATCCAACATTCCATACTTTTCTTTAGTGGATTAACAGACGTGCCTCTTCATCCATCACTGTAACGGGGCACATCAAGCGGTGGGAGAGCGAACAGTCTTCCATGAACCAAAACTCCTTCCCCAGGAAATGACTAGAGGAAGGTAAATGCACTGAACAGGCATAACATTCTTTGTATAGCAGAAGGGGAAAACCTGAACAGCATAAACAATCAATAAACAACCATAAACAAAAAACATGTTACCTGTCAATCGTTCTTATCTTAAGTGTTACAACTTTGATTCTCATGTGTGATTATATTGAATAAATGCAACATAATAAGTGCCTTAAAACAAAGAGATCGAGAAATCAAAATACTCAAACTAAGGCAGTGAAGTTCATTATAAAACGTGATTTTATACCATAAAACCCATAATAAACCTGACAGAGGCCTTCTTCTGAAGGGGGAGAGGCATAGCCCTGGAGTCAGGTTGTGCAGAGTGGCAAACATCCACATTACAGAAATGATTCTTTAATGAACATCTCACGCATCATGTACTCATTATCATTGGAATTGGACACATTTCTTCTCATACATTGTCATTCTGTATATTACTGCTAGCATTGATTTCACCAATCAGACCCTTATGTTCTGTAAACACTAGAGAGGATCTCAAAACATCAGGAAATTAAAAACAACAACAAAACAGTCAAAAAGTGGGCAAAAATGTTATGTACATCAAAACAGCATAATAATTAAATTGTATCTCTGTAGACACCTTCCCCATTTTGAGGACCAAGAGAGGGTTAAGGAACTTAAGAGCAATGTTAGACTACACTCACACTTACTGTCTTTTTCTTTCCCCCTTACCGTCTCCCTTATCGACTTCCTTACCGGCTCCCTTACTATCCCCCTTACTATCCCCCTTACTGTCTCCCTTATTGACTCCCTTATCGACTTCCTTACCGTCCCTCTTACTGTCCTCCTTAACATCCTCCTTACCGCCTCCCTTACCGCCTCCCTTACCGCCTCCCTTACCGTCTCCCTTATCGACTTCCTTACCGTCCCTCTTACTGTCCTCCTTACTGTCTCCCTTACTGTCCCTCTTACTGTCCTCCTTACTGTCTCCCTTACTGTCCCTCTTACTGTCCTCCTTAACGTCCTCCTTACCGCCTCCCTTACCGCCTCCCTTACCGTCTCCCTTACCGTCTCCCTTACCGTCCTCCTTACTGCCTCCCTTACTGCCTCCCTTACTGTCCTCCTTACTGTCCTCCTTACTGTCCTCCTTACTGCCTCCCTTACTGCCTCCCTTACCGTGTCCCTTACCGTCCTCCTTACTGCCTCCCTTACTGTCCTCCTTACTGTCTCCCTTACCGTCCTCCTTACTGCCTCCCTTACTGTCCTCCTTACTGTCTCCCTTACTGCCTTCCTTACCGTCTCCCTTACCCGCTCCCTTACCGGCTCCCTTACCGTCTCCCTTACCGTCTCCCTTACCGTCTCCCTTACCGTCTCCCTTACCGTCCTCCTTACTGCCTCCCTTACTGTCCTCCTTACTGTCCTCCTTACTGCCTTCCTTACCGTCTCCCTTACCCGCTCCCTTACCGGCTCCCTTACCGTCTCCCTTACCGTCTCCCTTACCGTCTCCCTTACCGTCTCCCTTACCATTCTCCTTACTGCCTCCCTTACTGCCTCCCTTACTGCCTCCCTTACCGTCTCCCTTACTGTCCTCCTTACTGCCTCCCTTACTGTCCTCCTTACTGTCTCCCTTACCGTCCTCCTTACTGTCCTCCTTACTGTCCTCCTTACTGCCTCCCTTACTGCCTCCCTTACTGCCTCCCTTACCGTCTCCCTTACTGTCCTCCTTACTGTCCTCCTTACTGTCTCCCTTACCGTTCTCCTTACTGTCCTCCTTACTTTCCTCCTTACTGCCTCCCTTACTGCCTCCCTTACTGCCTCCCTTACCGTCTCCCTTACTGTCCTCCTTACTGCCTCCCTTACTACCTCCCTTACTGTCTCCCTTACCGTCTCCCTTACCGTCCTCCTTACTGCTTCCCTTACCGTCCATCTTACCGTCCCCCTTACCGTCTCCCTTACTGCCTCCCTTACTGTCCTCCTTACCGTCTCCCTTACCGTCCCTCTTACCGTCTCCCTTACCGTCCTCCTTACCGTCTCCCTTACCGTCCCTCTTACCGTCTCCCTTACCGTCTCCCTTACCGTCTCCCTTACCGTCCCTCTTACCGTCTCCCTTACCGTCTCCCTTACCGTCTCCCTTACCGTCCCTCTTACCGTCTCCCTTACCGTCTCCCTTACCGTCTCCCTTACCGTCTCCCTTACCGTCCTCCTTACTGTCTCCCTTACCGTCTCCCTTACCGTCTCCCTTACCGTCTCCCTTACCGTCCCCCTTACCGTCCTCATTAATGTCCCCCTTACTGTTGCACACCTTCGACGAATCCTGTGTACAGGGCTCCATACAGAGATCCATATAGGGCTCCATACATTCCTTCCAACATGCCTCCATACAGGGCATCCAACAACCTTGGCTCCCTACATGGCTGCTTTCCTCGATGCAGTCTTCAGTACAGCACAGCATGCAGAACTTGCCTGTGAGAAAATATTCTACTGCATTAAATTGAAATACAAATTGCCATGCATCCTCATAACTAATCATAATAACTACATCCTGCACTCTAATGACCTTTGTTTATTTTACTCCTAGGCCTCACCTGGGGCATCAGGGGCATCAGGAGTGCCTGTGGTTTCCACGCTGGTATCTCCATCTGGAAGACAAGGACGGGTGACTTTGATCCCAACTACTGTAATTATCAGGAAATCCCCAGTAGTCAGTGTGTTTCATTTCCATTTAAATGAATTGGTGACTCACTGCTTGTGGATGTATCACTGTTACTCACATCTGATAAATGAAGAACGAAACATTGGGTGAGTTGGAGTTAGACGTCTGACCATTGAACTTGTTTTAGGACTCTTCAGTAATAAAATTGGTCTGGACAAGATCAATATTACTATTATATGTTTTAATTGGTAAATGGTTTTGATTGGGTTTACTGTCTTTCAAATACTGTTTGAAGTGGATGTTATTGAATGTGTGTTTGAAGAAGGCAGTAAGTAAACAATGTTCTTTGGCATGAAAAGGTTTGGGGAATTGATATGACTTTGGCTTGGATTTGAGAAGCCTTTGGTTTATTCTGTCAACTGTCTAAACCTCTAGCATGGCCCCACAACAAATAGTCAGACTGACACATTTACTCATGTCTGGTCTAGAACGCATTTGACTAACTATGTTTCAGGGGTGCTGTTGATATAGTGTATTCATATAGTGCCATTAGAAAGTATCCAAACCCCTTGACTTATTCCACATTTTGTTGTGTTAAAAACTGAATTCAAAATGTATTTAAAAAATATATATACAGTTGAAGTCGTAAGTTTACATACACTTCGGTTGGAGTCATTAAAACTCATTTTTCAACCACTCCACAAATTTCTTGTTAACAAACTATAGTTTTGGAAGTTAGTTAGGGCATCGAGTAATTTTTCCAACAATTGTTTACAGAGAGATTATTTCACTTATAATTCACTGTATCACAATTCCAGTGGGTCAGAAGTTTACATACACTAAGTTGACTGTGACTTTAAACAGGTTGGAAAATTCCAGAAAACGATGTCATGGCTTTAGAAGCTTCTGATAGGCTAATTGACATCATTTGAGTCAATTGGAGGTGTACCTGTGGATGTATTTCAAGGCCAACCTTCAAACTTGGTGCCTCTTTGCTTGAAATCATGGGTAAATCAAAAGAAATCAGCCAAGACCTCAGAAAAAAAACCTCCACAAGTCTGGTTCAGCCTTGAGAGCAATTTCCAAACACCTGAAGGTACCACGTTCATCTGTACAAACAATAGAACGCAGGTATAAACACCATGGGATCACGCAGCTGTCATACCGCTCAGGAAGAGATGAACGTATCCTAGAGATGAACGTACTTTGCTGCGAAAAGTGAAAATAAATCCCAGAACGACAGCAAAGGACCTTGTGAAGATGCTGGAGGGAGCAGGTACAAAAGTATCTATATCCACAGTAAAACGAGTCCTATATCGACATAACCTGAAAGGCCGCTCAGCAAGGAAGAAGCCACTGCTCCAAAACCGCCATAAAAAAGCCAGACTACAGTTTGCAACTGCACATGGGGACAAAGATCGTACTTTTTGGAGAAATGTCCTCTGGTCTGATGAAACAAAAATAGAACTGTTTGGCCATAATGATCATCGCTATGTTTGGAGGAAAAAGGGGGAGGCTTGCAAGCCGAAGAACACCATCCCAACCGTGAAGCACGGGGGTGGCAGCATCATGGTGTGGGGGTGCTTTGCTGCAGGAGGGACTGGTGCACTTCACAAAATAGATGGCCTCATGAGGAAGGAAAATTATGTGAATATATTGAAGCAAAATCTCAAGACATCAATATGGGAGTTAAAGCTTGGTCGCAAATGGGTCTTCCAAATGGACAATGACCCCAAGCATACTTCCAAAGTTGTGGCAAAATGGCTTAAGGCTAACAAAGTCAAGGTATTGGAGTGGCCATCACAAAGCCCCAACCTCAATCCAAAATAAAATATGTGGGCAGAACTGAAAAAGCGTGTGCGAGCAAGAAGGCCTACAAACCTGACTCAGTTACACCAGCTCTGTCAGGAGGAATGGGCCAAAATTCACGCAACTTATTGTGGGAAGGCTACCCGAAACATTTGACCCAAGTTAAACAATTTAAAGGCAATGCTACCAAATTCTAATTGAGTGATGTAAACTTCTGACCCACTGGGAATGTGACGAAAGAAATAAAAGCTGAAATAAATACTTTTCTCTACTATTATTCTGACATGTGATCTTAACTGACCTAAGACAGGGCATTTTTACTAGGATTAAATGTCAGAAATTGTGAAAAACTGAGTTTAAATGTATTTGGCTAAGGTGTATGTAAACTTCCAACTTCAACTGTATATATATATATGTATGTATGTATGTATGTATGTATGTATGTATGTATGTATGTATGTATGTATGTATGTATGTATGTATGTATGTATGTATGTATGTATGTATATACATACAGTACTAGTCAAAAGCTGACACATTTACTCAGGGTTTTTCTTTATTTTTACTATTTTCTACATTGTGGAATAATAGTGAGGACATCAAAACTATGAAATAACTCGTATGTAATCATACAGTAAGCAAAAAGGTGTTAAACATATCAAAATAGATTTTATATTTTATATTCTTCAAAGTAGCCACCCTTCGCCTTGATGACAGCTTTGCACACTCTTGGCATTCCCTCAACCAGCTTCATGAGGTATTCAACTGGAATGCATTTCAATTAACAGGTGTGCCTTGTCAAAAGTTAATTTGTGGAATTGATTTCCTTCCTAATGCGTTTGAGCCAATCAGTTGTGTTGTGACAAGGTAGGGGTAGTATACAGAAGATAGCCCTATTTGGTAAAAGACCAAGTCCATATTATGGCAAGAACAGCTCAAATAAGCAAAGAGAAATGACAGTCCATCATTACTTTAAGACATGAAGGTCAGTCAATGCGGAAAATTAAGAACTTTGAACGTTTCTTCAATTGCAGTCGCAACAACCATCAAGCGCTATGATGAAACTGGCTCTCATGAGGACCGTCACAGGAAAGGAAGATCCAGAGTTACCTCTGCTGCAGAGGATAAGTTCATTAGAGATAACTGCACCTCAGATCGCAGCCCAAATATATTCTACACAGAGTTCAAGTGACATACACATCTCAACATCAACTGTTCAGAGGAGACTGCGTAAATCAGGCCTTCATTGTCGAATTGCTGCAAAGAAAAAGGGCACCAATTAGAAGAAGAGATGTGCTTGGGCCAAGAAACATGAGCAATGACATTAGACCGGTGGAAATCTGTCCTTTGGTTCTGATGAGTCCACATTTGCAATTTTTGGTTCCAACCGCCGTGTCTTTGTAATACGCAGACTAGGTGAACGGATGATCTCTGCATGTGTGGTTCCCACCGTGAAGCATGGAGGAGTGATGGTGTGGGGGTGCTTTGCTGGTGACACTGTCTGTGATTTATTTAGAATTCAAGGCACACGTAACCAGCATGGATACCACAGCATTCTGCAGCGATACGCCATCCCATCTGGTTTGCGCTTAGTGGGACTATCATTTGTTTTTCAATAGGACAATGTCCCAACACACCTCCAGGCTGTGTAAGGGCTATTTGACCGAGAAGGAGAGTGATGGAGTGCTGCATCAGATGACCTGGCCTCCACAATCACTCGACCTCAAACCAATTGAGATGGTTTGGGATGAGTTGGACCGCAGAGTGAAGAAAAAGCAGCCAACAAGTGCTCAGCATATGTGGGAACTCCTTCAAGACTGTTGGAAAAGCATTCCTTATGAAACTGGTTGAGAGAATGGCAAGAGTGTGCAAAGCTGTCATCTAGGCAAAGGGTGGCTACTTTGAAGAATGTAAAATCTCAAATATATTTTGATTTGTTTAACACTTTTTTGGTTACTACATGATTCCATATGTTATTTAATAGTTTTGACATCTTCACTATTATTCAACAATGTAGAAAATAATACAAATAAAGAAAAACCCTTGAATGAGTAGGTGTGTCCAAACGTTTGACTAGTACTGTATATTTACGCACAATACACTATAATGACAAAGGGAAAACATGTCTTTAGAAATGTTAGCAAATTTATTGAAAATGAAATACAGAAATATCTCACACCCCTGAGTTAATATTTTGTAGAAGAACCTTTGGCAGTGATTACAGCTGTGAGTCTTTGTGGGCAAGTCTCTAAGAGCTTTCCACACCTGAATTGTGCAACATTCTTCAAGCTCTGTCAAGTTGGTTGTTGAGCATTGCTAGACAACTATTTTCAGGCCGTTCTAAGTCAAAACTGTAATTCGGCCACTCAGGAACATTCACTGTCTCTTGGTAAACAACTGCATGGTAGATTTGGCCTTGGAACCAGGTTTTCCTCTAGAATTTTGCCTGTGCTTCGCTCCATTCTGTTTATTTTTTTATCCTGAAAAACTCCCCAGCCCTTAACGATTACAAGCACACTAATAACATGGTGCAGCCACCACTATGCTTGAAAATATGGAGAGTGGTACTCAGTAATGTGTTGTATTGGATTTGCCCCAAACATAACACTTTGTATTCAGGACAAAAAGTTAACTGCTTTGCCACATTTATTTTGCATTGTGTGGTGTACAGAGATGAGGTGGTCATTAAAAAAAATCATGTTAAACATTATTATTTCACACATGCATCTTATTATGTGACTTGTTCGTAAAGTCTTACTCCTAAACTTATTTAGATTTGCAATAACAAAGGGGTTGAATACTTATTGACTCAAGACATTTCAGCTTTTCATTTTGTATTAATTAGTCAAATAAAATGAACATATCATTTCACTTTGACATTAAGGGGTGTGACAAAAAATATCCATCGAATCCATTTTAAATTTAGGCTGTAAGACAACAAAATGTGGAAAAAGTAAAGGTGTGTATATACATGTTTATGTGAGCATCCAACATTGCAGTTCTTCTATATGGGTTAGTTAAGTGTCTCCATGAAAGTCTCAAATTCCCTCTCTTAATGTTTGCAGTGTAGTTTAGAGACTGGATAACTAGAAAGGTGAAGCAGGAAATCCGTAATGCATTGTTTTGTTATTGCGTTGAACCTGAAATCAAACTAAAATGGAAACCATCGTATCTAGACAACATATTGTGCACATTTTATAAAAATTGACATTATTGTTAAACTGTAGTTACTGATGGAAGTGTTCTAAATTCACCCACATTTATAAGAAGGTTTAATTGAATGTTTTCTTACCAGTAACGTGGTCTGAGAGAGCAAGACCAGCCAAAGCAAAGATCAAATGAACAGTCCACTTTCTGTTAGAATAAAGAACACAGAGATAGAACTGGTCAGGACACTTTTAAAACTTAAGGTTACTTGCATAACCCCAGTTCTCTGATAATAGAGGTGTCTCACAATGGGAATTCGGAAGATCCAATCACACAGTGTCTGTCGTGGACAGACAAGTCATGTGGCCAATGAGGAGGGGAGCCTCCTCAATAAAAAGTGCCATGGAGCTGCTCTCTGGTCATTCTAAAGCATGTCCCTCTTCCTTGCGCTCTTGCAAGCAGGGAACTGCAGTGAGACACTCAGAGAACCGGGGTTACATAAGTAATAATCGTTTGCCATCACACAATGGGATGTAGCCAACTCCAATATGCTCTCCAAAGCCAGGATAATCTGACAGATTCATCCCTCAGAGGCCCAGACCGTCTGTGAAAAACATAATATCAAATCAGGGGTATACAAAGCCATAGAAAACCAGTGTCTGAAAAGAGTTGCCTTAGCGTCATGCCCATGAAGTAAACACTTGGACATAAATGATGGAGACACTTCCTCCCCGTGAGAAAAGGATCGGTGGGTAAAACCAAAAATACCAGGAAAGAACAATAGGAATGATAGAATCCGAAAAGGCAGGGTTATATAGGGGCTCTAATCCAACGTAACAATGGGGTATGGAACCATCACGTATGGTGGCAAGCACACAGTGTGCCCACTCAGTGTGCAGCCAGCTGTAAGGTTATTTTTAGCGTTTGCCAGTGGCTGAACAGCTTCTGTGAAAAGCATACCAAGCACCATAGCCATACCCAAAACAGGGCCACCGGCTTGGAGACTGGGGCTGCGTTTCAATCTCAGAAAAGACACACCCTCGTCCACTTACCCTCGCCTTATGCCCTTGGGGGAATCCCCGCGGCCATATTTGTCGTTGGTCCAAATGATTAGTCAAGTAAGGGAAGTTTGCAACGTAAGTCCCTCAGCCCTCGTTTTTAATGGAGTTTTTGGGAGTGTACAATTATGTTCACTTCGGGGGCCTGAAACGCCCCATAATTCAATTTGCGATGATTGTACATCTGCTAAGAAAAGTCAGGCAAAACTTAAAACCTCAACGTCAATATGGAGAAGTCAACATACAAGTGTAAGTCAAAGCAAATGTAAATAAGTTAGAAATTGTGCTACTAATGCACAAACACGTCTCGTAAAAGTAACAATGTTTTTGTTGAGTTAGCTTTTAAGAATTGTAGAAATAAAAAAATGTCCTTCTTCAGGAGGGAGAGGAAACCCCCTGTACAGTGTTGGGGCCTAAAGGCGGAGATGACAGCTAACATGCACCTGATCAGTGGGAAAGATTCATTTCCATGATACGGGTATACCAAAGCATTACTGAACACAGAGCAATATAGCTTGTAATATCTCTTGCTCCTGTGAAGGGAGGTAGAGTGGGTAGTAACCCTCCTGTGAAGAGAAGTAGAGTGGGTAGGAACCCTCCTGTGAAGGGCAGTAGAGTGGGTAGTAGCCCTCCTGTGAAGGGAAGTAGAGTGGGTAGTAGCCCTCCTGTGAAGGGAAGTAGAGTGGGTAGTAGCCCTTCTGTGAAGGGAAGTAGAGTGGGTAGTAGCCCTCCTGTGAAGGGAAGTAGAGTGGGTAGTAGCCCTCCTGTGAAGGGAAGTAGAGTGGGTAGTAGCCCTCCTGTGAAGGGAAGTAGAGTGGGTAGTAGCCCTCCTGTGAAGGGAAGTAGAGTGGGTAGTAGCCCTCCTGTGAAGAGAAGTAGAGTGGGTAGTAGCCCTCCTGTGAAGGGAAGTAGAGTGGGTAGTAGCCCTCCTGTGAAGGGAAGTAGAGTGGGTAGTAGCCCTCCTGTGAAGGGAAGTAGAGTGGGTAGTAGCCCTCCTGTGAAGAGAAGTAGAGTGGGTAGTAGCCCTCCTGTGAAGGGAAGTAGAGTGGGTAGTAGCCCTCCTGTGAAGGGAAGTAGAGTGGGTAGTAGCACTCCTGTGAAGGGTAGTAGAGTTGGTAGTAGCCCTCCTGTGAAGGAGGTAATGGCTGGAATGGAATTAATGGAACAGAGTCAAATATGTGGTTTCCATATGTTTGATGCATTTGATACTGTTCAATTTATTACATTCCAGCCATTACAATGAGCCCGTCCTCCTATAACTCCTCCCACCAGCCTCCACTGACATATACACTACCATTCAAAAGTTTGGGGTCACTTAGAAATGTCATTGTTTTTGAAAGAAAAGTACATTTTCTGTCCATTAAAACAACATCAAACTGACTAGAAATACAGTGTAGACATTGTTAATATTGTAAATAACTATTGTAGCTGTAAATATTGTAGCTATTGTAGCTGCAGAATTTTTATGGAATATCTACATAGGCTTTCAGAGGCCCATTATCGGCAACCATCACTCCTGTGTTCCAATGGCACATTCTGTTAGCTAATCCTAGTTTAATATTTTAAAAGGCTAATTGATCAATCGCCTCACAAGGCCTCAACTGGCAGCTTCATTTAATAGTACCCGCAAAACACCAGTCTCAACGTCAACAGTGAAGAGACGACTCCGGGATGCTGGCCTTCGAGGCAGAGTTGCAAAGAAAAAGACATATCTCAGACTGGCCAAAAAAATAATAATATTACGATGGGCAAAAGAACACAGACACTGGACAGAGAAACTCTGTCTAGAAGGCCAGCATCCCGGAGTCACCTCTTCACTGTTGACATTGAGACTGGTGTTTTGGGGGTACTATTTAATGAAGCTGCCAGTTGAGGACTTGTGAGGCGTCTGTTTCTTAAACTAAACACTCTAATGTACTTGTCCTCTAGCTCAGTTGTGCACCGGGGCCTCCCACTCCTCTTTCTATTCTGGTTAGAGCCAGTTTGCTCTGTTCGGTGAAGGGAGTTGTACACAGCGTTGTACGAGATCTACAGTTTCTTGGCAATTTCTCGCATGGAATAGCCTTCACTTCTCAGAACAAGAATAGACTGAGTTTCTGAGTTTCAGAAGAAAGTTATTTGTTTCTGGCCATTTTGAGCCTCTCATCGAACCCACAAATGCTGATGCTCCAGATACTCAACTAGTCTAAAGAAGGCCAGTTTTATTGCTTCTTTAAATCAGGACAACCGTTTTCAGCTGTGCTAACATAATTGCAAAAGTGTTTTCTAATGATCAATTAGGCCTTTTAAAATGATTAACTTGGATTAGCTAACAACGTGCCATTGGAACATAGGAGTGATGATTGCTGATAATGGGCCTCTGTATGTCTATGTAGATATTCCATTAAAAAAATCTGCCATTTCCAACTATAATAGTCATTTAAAACATTAACAATGTTTACACTGTATTTCTGATCAATTTGATGTTATTTTAATGGACAAAAGATGTGCTTTTCTTTCAAAAACAAGGACATTTCTAAGTGACCCCAAACTTTTGAATCGTAGTGTATATACTACATGACCAAAAGTATGTAGACACCTACTCCTCGAACATCTCATTCTAAAATCATGGGCATTAATATGGAGTTGGTCCCCACTTTGCTGCTAAAACCACCTCCACACTTCTGGGAAGGCTTTCCACTAGATGTTGGAACATTGCTGCAGGGACTTGCTTCCCTTTAGCCACAAGAGCATTAGTGAGGTTGAGCACTGATGTTGGACGATTAGGCCTGGCTCGTAGTTGGTGTTCCAATTAATCTCAAATGTTTTCGATGGGGTTGAGGTCAGGGCTCTGTGGATGCCAGTCAAGTTCTTCCATACCGATCTCGACAAAGCATTTACGCTTTGTGCACGGTGGCATTGTCATGCTGAAACAGGAAAGGGCCTTCGCCAAACTGTTGCCACAAAGTTGGAAGCTCAGAATCGTCTAGAATATCATTGTATACTGTAGCGTTAAGATTTCCTTTCACTAGAACTAAGGGGCCTAGCCCGAACCATGAAAAACAGCCCCAGACCATTATTCCTCCTCCACCAAACTTTACAGTTGACTATATGCATTCGGGCAGGTAGCCTTCTCCTTGCATCCGCCAAACCCAGATTCATGAATTGCACTGCCAGATGGTGAAACATGATTAATCACTCCAGAGAACGCATGTCCACTGCTCCAGAGTCCAATGGTGGCGTGCTTTAAACCACTCCGGCCGATGCTTGGCATTGCGCATGGTGATCTAAGGGTTGTGTGCGGCTTCATGACCATGGAAACATATTTCATTAAGCTCCCGAAGAACTGTTATTATGCTGACTTTGCTTCCAGAGGCAGTTTGGAACTCGGTAGTGTGTGTTACAACCGAGGACAGACAAATTTTATGCGCTTCAGCACTCGGCGGTCCCATTCTGTGAGCTTGTGTGGCCTACCACTTTGTGGATGAGCCGTTTTTGCTCTTAGATGTTTCCACTTCACAATAACAGTTGACCGGGGCAGTATATATATATATATATATTATGGATATATATATATTTATATAAATAAATTCAGCAAAAAAAGAAAACGTCCTCTCACTGTCAAATGCGTTTATTTTCAGCAAACTTAACATGTGTAAATATTTGTATGAAGACAACAACATTCAACAACTGAGACATAAACTGAACAAGTTCCACAGGCATGTGACTAACAGAAATGGAATAAGGTGTCCCTGAACAAAGGGGGGGGGGGTCAAAAACAAAAGTAATAGTCAGTATCTGGTGTGGCCACCAGCTGCATTAAGTACTGCAGTGCATCTCCTCCTCATAGACTGCACCAGATTTGCCAGTTCTTGCTGTGAGATGTTACCCCATCCTTCCACCTAGGCATCTGCAAGTTCCCGGACATTTCTGGGGGGAACGGCGCTAGCCCTCACCCTTTGATCCAACAGGTCCCAGACGTGCTCAATGGGATTGAGATCCGGGCTCTTTGCTCGCCATGGCAGAACACTGACATTCCTGTCACGCACAGAACGAGCAATATCGCTGGTGGCATTGTCATGCTGGAGGGTCATGTCAGGATGAGCTTGCAGGAAGGGTACCACATGAGGGAGGAGGATGTCTTCCCTGTAAAGCACAGCGTTGAGATTGCCTGCAATGACAACAAGCTCAGTCCGATGATGCTGCGACACACCGCCCCAGATCATGACGAACCCTCCACCTCCAAATCGATCCTGCTCCAGTGTACAGGCCTCGGTGTAACACTCATTCCTTCAACGATAAACGCGAATCCGACAATCACCCCTGGTGAGACAAAACTGCAACTCGTCAGTTAAGAGCACTTTTTGCCAGTCCTGTCTGGTCCAGCAACGGTGGGTTTGTGCCCATAGGCGACGTTGTTGCCGGTGATGTCTGGTGAGGACCTGCCTTACAACAGGACTACAAGCCCTCAGTCCAGCCTCTCTCAGCCTAGTGCGGACAGTCTGAGCACTGATGGAGGGATTGTGCATTCCTGGTGTAACTCGGGCAGTTGTTGTTGCCATTTTGTACCTGTCCCGGAGGTGTGATGTTCGGATGTAGCGATCCTGTGCAGGTGTTGTTACACGTGGTCTGCCACTGCAAGGATGATCAGCTGTCCGTCCTGTCTCCCTGTAGTGCTGTCTTCGGCGTCTCACAGTATGGACATTGAAATGTATTGCCCTGGCCACATCTGCAGTCTTCATGCCTCCTTGCAGCATGCCTAAGGCACGTTCACGCAGATGAGCAGGGACCCTGGGCATCTTTCTTTTGGTGTTTTTCAGAGTCAGTAGAAAGGCCTCTTCAGTGTCCTAAGTTTTCATAACTGTGACCTTAATTGTCTGTAAGCTGTTAGTGTCTTAACGACCGTCCCACAGGTGCCTGATCATTAATTGTTTATGGTTCATTGAACAAGAATGGGAAACAGTGTTTAAACCCTTTACAATGAAGATCTGTGAAGTTATTTGGATTTTTACGAATTATCTTTGAAAGACAGGGCCTGAAAAATTGAGGTCCTACGTTCCATAGCATTAACCTCGCGGTGAAGACAGGGACCAAGTCATGCTGAGGAGAACTTAGAGAGTGTAATGGTCTTTGCTAGGAAGAGCGTGACAATTACCGCGTGGCACCTTTTAAAAATATAGATATATTTTTTTAAATATTTAAAACATCAAATCTTATTGGTCACATACACATGGTTAGCAGATGTTAATGTGAGTGTAGCGAAATGCTTGTGCTTCTAGTTCCGACCATGCAGTTATATCTAACAAGTAATCTAACAATTTCACAACAACTACCTTTTACACACAAGTGTAAAGGAATGAATAAGAATATGTACATATAAATATATGGATGAGCGATGGCCGAACGGCATAGGCAAGATGCAGTAGATGGTATAGAGTACAGTATATACAAATGAGATGAATAATGTAGGGTATGTAAACATTATATAAAGTGGCATTGTTTAAAGTGACTAGTAATACATTTATTACATCCAATTTTTTTATTATTATAGTGGCTAGAGATTTGAATCTGTATGTTGGCAGCAGCCACTCAATGTTAGTGATGGCTGTTTAACCGTCTGATGGCCGTGAAATAGAAGCTGACAGACCTGAGCACGGGCGTTTCCTGTTTTATTTTCTGCCTATAGGCTAAAACATACAATATACTTGCAGTGAAGCCGCTCAACAAGTACATCATATTAGTCATCTAACAGACTCCGATCCAGAGCGACACAGAGAGGCAACCAGGGTCAACGCCCTGCTCAAGGGCACGTTGACAGATCTCACACAAGGTCAAAAACGGGGACCCGGACCAGCGATCCATCGGCCACCGGCCCAAGCTCCCAACCGCCAGGCCACCAGCCCTCCCAGATCCCCCCCACAGTTCCCCAAGAGCTGCCCCTCAACCATCCGAGAAAATAAGCTAAAAATAAAATAATCCATCCCCCCCAATAACCAAGAAAATGAACAAAAGAGAAAAAAAGACGAAGGAAAACAAAAAACAATGCAAAAAACATCAAGCACAACAGAAATCATAACAGCAAGGCCAACTGAATATGTTTGAGTGCATGTATGGCACTATTTACATGTGTATGTGCACATGTGTACAAACACCTGCAAGGCATCAGTCTCAGGCAAACCGGCATTAGCTTTAAAAACACTGCCCCTCAGTGTCATTCAAACATACTTTTTGTTATGTTTTATTTTGACTTTATTTTTTATACTTTTACTGTGGCACCTTTTGTTGAGGAGGCTCCACTCCTCATTGGCCACGCGACTCGTCTGTCTACTACAGATGTCGTGTGATGTAGTGAATTGCTTATTCAGCAAATTCCCGTTGTGACATCAAACGACAACAAATTATTATTTGAAAGAGAACCGTAATTTTGTCAAACAGAGATAATGACTTCTCCTAGAAGGCATCTTAGGGTAGTTAGTGGTAGTGGAAAATGCAAAGCAAATAGGACTAAGCAAAATGGACAATCGTTTTTTCCTGCTCATTGCATTATAATAAGAATATATGTAACTTGCAGCAATGCAAAGTATCTTATGGATGTTCTTATGTTCAATATATATTATGGATAATAAGTTATCAATGAAAAGTTAATCAATGAAAAGTTAATCAATGAAAAGTTAATCAATGAAAAGTTGGTACATTATACAATTCATCTTTGTTATATAATGAAAAGTAAAAAACAAAGGATGGTTATCAAACATTTTGACTAAGAGTTGAACATTTTCCCAAAATCTTTTTAAAGACTATTTAGAGTCCCATCACTTCATCTTGTACCAGTATCCTCATTGACATCAGTTGTGATGCTATTGAAGTTTAGGATTGAACAAGAAAAAAGGAAATCTGAAATAACAGAAATGACACACACATTGCCAAACTATTGTGATCACACAAAAAAACAATTAATTAAACTGTTCACCACTCTCTATCAGTGAAATACCCCCAGCAGCTGTAAACATCTTTAGTTTCATTCTATAGGTAGACTGACTAATACACTTCCTCCAAGAATACAGCTGTCCAAATATGTCAACTAGATTGTGTCATTTTAAAAGTTCCCGTACCCACACGTAAGTCAAAAATAAATACCCAAAAGTGGCTACCCTTGTGTTAGTGTTCACTTACCGTGACAGCATTGTGACGGGAGAGTTTAGCCAGTGGGGCGACACTCAGGTGTCTCTATAGTTTCCAGTAGGTCTACAGTCTGGCTGGAGGGAGCCCAAGAGGTTTTATACTTTCACCCCCCCCCCCCCCCCCCCTCTGCTCCTGGGGGGGCAGAGACACACTGAGAAACAGAAAGATAGACAGAGTCACTGCAGAGGAACAGCAGGCATTAAACTCCTTTAAAACAGGGTTGAGCGTGAGGCTCTCACACCTTTGTGTTTTCAACCAGCTGATGTTCTAAAGTCCCCTCTGATCTGAATCTACCCCTGAATCTAATAAACTGGAAGCTATGAAAATAAATAAAGAGAGTCGCACACTCTCTCTCTTTATATGTAAACTCCCAGTCATTTATTGGGTAAAACACCAACGTTTCGGCGTCACTGTGCCTTCAGGTTTACCCAATAAATTACTGGGACTTTATATATATATATATATATATATATATATATATATATATATATATATATATATATATATATAAAAGTGTGCGACTCGCTTTATTTAGTTTTATAGATTCCCCTTTCTGTAATACACACGATTTCCAGTTTACTTTGAGACACTCATTTGTGTATGGGTTGATGGTCACTAGACTTGATACTGAATGTTATGGATTGTTCTCATATCTGTTGATAGTGGTTGACGCCAGACTGCAGGAACAAGAACCAAGGACACTGATTGTTATTATATTCTGTGACCCTGTGTAATTCTGTAGCAGCTGATGTTGTGACTTCCTACAAGACTCTCTGTGGGTGTTTATGGAATATTAAAATATAAGGGACTGCTTAGAGAAGGCGAGTTAGACATTTTCTCATGCTGGATGTTGTCTTCCTGTTGCAACTTGTAATAAACCACATTGATTTAATTGTATTAAACCAGATTAATTTTGATTTACTATTTGCAACTTTTCTTTTATTCACCTTGAAAATCCCTATTACAGTGATGTTTTGCATAAAGTAGAGGTAAAGAAATACATGATACAGATATTTCCAGGAGCTGCAAGGGAGGGGGGATGAGATGGGGTGGAGTGACGTGGTCACCGACGGATCCACAGTCTTGTCCTTTGCTAAAAACTCACTGTAATCTCAAGGTTTCAAGGCGGTGGCTTATCTTTAGTATCTGTTTGAGGGCCGATAGTGTGAAAGTTATAATTATGCTCTAAAAGCAGATATACCTCAATTAGCGTAGCCTACTGTGCGAACCCCCAAACTGTGCCGCATCATCGTCGCTTCACACATGGAGTCGTGAAATGAACATAGTGGCAAATTAAATATAGCCTAAACAATGTTGTATTTTGCAAAATCTAGTACAACTACAGTACATTGTAAAAAGTGATCCCTCGAATCCCTAGGACACCTTCAGAAATGTTTAACGTATCAAATTAAAATGTATCATTGATTCCATTATCGTAGGACTAGGGTTACAAAATTCCGGTAACATTCCCCAAATTCCGTTTATCCAGAAACCCCTCCCTATTCGAAGATTCCCAGAATCAGGAAGACCAGGGGATTTGGGGAAATTTGCTGTAATTTTGCAACCCTACAGATCTTAATTTGATCACTCTTTTGATGCTGATCATTTTCCTGCACCGCGGGAAATCCCGATGAGCTTTGTGTTTTACATAAACACACTAAAACACGGTTATATTAGCAGTATTTCACTTTTATGCCTACTTTTGGCGAGCTAATAGCCTAACCACCGATCAAGCAACATAATGGACTAAAAATTCAAATCCTGTTGCTGCAGGATTATTTTTGCTGTGACCATATAGGCCAAATTAAGATTCTAAATCTGTAGGTAGGACCCACCTGTCATGTTGTCGTGATGAAAGACGAGGCCATGTTCACCAGCAGGGAAGGGACGAAGAAAAACTGACCGGTGAGTGGTGATGGCTAACATTTTGGAAATACTAGGACACATTATGTCTACTCTGACAGATAGTCCAGGGATGAAAATTCCCAGAATATCTGTTTTTTTAAGCCTAAAAGCACCAACAGGGTAATTTTAGACCCTAAATAAATGGTAAATTGTTTAAATTCCTCAAAATATCATATATTCTAAAAATCTCACACAATTATAGTCAAATTTGATGTTTCAAACAAAATGCTGTATGTTTTTCACAAATATTTTGTTCAATTTCATCCATAGCCACTTGTTATGAACATTTGTCTGTTAATCAATCAAAGTGTTGTGTTTCTGTGATACTCAGAAGCTGAGAAATTTGTGATTGAGCTAATCTTACATACCGTATGACCTATGATGGCCATCGATATGGCTGATTTAGGCGATATGGGTGCCAGTGCCATCACTCTTTTAGCTTTAACTTTGGAACGCTATGGGCTATCAACTCAGTTCTGAAAGATGAGACTCTAGACTTGGTGTGTAGACATTGTCTGGAAGCTACATATGTATTTAAATTGTTTTGTTATTTATTAGTTAAAAAAAGGGATAAAAGAGTACCTCCAATAACCTTAATATCCACCTGTAGGCGGTGCGTACTGGCGACAGAGAAGTCAGGCGCAGGAGAGCAAAAACGGATTTACAACTGCGTAAACAGAACAATAATTCAATGGGTAAACAAAACCCGTTACACACCAGCATAACGTGCACAAGCACTACAAAAAACAATTCCGGACAAGGACATGGGGGGAACAGAGGGTTAAATACACAACATGTAATGATGGAATTGAAACCAGGTGTGTGTGAAGACAAGACAAATGGAAAATGAAAAGTGGATCGATGATGGCTAGAAGACCGGCGATGTCGACCGCCGAACGCCGCCTGAACAAGGAGAGGAAACAACTTCGGCAGAAGTTGTGACACCACCATAACGTACAATGATGAATTTCTGCCACTTAAAAGGAACTAACGGCTTTGTCACTGGTGTGGTACTTTGTCACTGGTGTGGCAAATTTGTACCATATTATCATCATCATATTTCCCAGCATGCTCTACTGCAGGTTGCATGTGCATTGATTGATTGATTAATCTTATGCAACACAAAGATACATTACATATATTTTTCTAAACTAATCCAATCAGTTAGTTAGATTATTTGCACCCGTTACTGAAATCCCACTGGGCAAAAACTGGTTGAATCAATGTTGTTTCCATGTAATTTCAACTGTACCTGTTGAATCTAATTGAGAAGTCATTACAGTGTCATCTATTAATAGAACAGAGTTGGTTAGATATTTCTGATTGAACAAAGAAAAACAGATTCTTTATAGTCAGGTACCATCAGTGTTACTTATTGGTGGTCAGAAAAGACTCAACAGAAAGCAGACACAGAAGGGCTTTTATGACAAACCCACCTGAGATGTCGATATGGATGTCAGGACCATAAGGATCCCCCACACTACCTTGAACAACAGACAGTTGATGAAGAACCAACTTTAAGCACCTTAAAAGAAAAGTCAACAATAAGTTCATACAAACACTCACCTATTACACCAATAAGGAAGTCGTGGCTCGATAATACCTGAATGAGAATACGGAATCAAGTGAAGAAATGATGGAGGAGCAAGTGAATATACCAGACAGGTGTGAAACATAGTACCCTCACCTGGACACTCACCTGTATAGTCCAGGTGAGGTCACTCACCTGTATAGTCCAGGTGAGGTCACTCACCTGTATAGTCCAGGTGAGGTCACTCACCTGTATAGTCCAGGTGAGGTCACTCACCTGTATAGTCCAGGTGAGGTCACTCACCTGTATAGTCCAGGTGAGAACACTCCACTCACCTGTATAGTCCAGGTGAGAACACTCACCTGTATAGTCCAGGTGAGAACTTACACCATGGCGATCCATAGCAGATCCGCCGCCAGAATAAAGTGACTAAGGGGGCAGTTGAAATCGGTGATGCAGCACAATTTTGGGGGGTTCTTGCTTTGGATTTATATTTAATTATGCTTATATCATGCTATACCACAACAGACCTAGTTCAAGTTCAAATGCCGAGACCATTGACTGAGTGCTTTTGAAGTGACAAGTTGGCACAATTTGTTTTGCATATCTTCACTGTGCTGTATCAGCACAATGGACAGTGCCCTATACACTAAAGCAAGGCTGTTTTGGTAATGAATATAGGCTACAAGATAGATAAGGTAATTCACCTATTACAAAGCCTATGTGAATGCAGCCGTACACACAGCTGACTTATTACACATTTTGTTGTGTTACAGCCTGATTTCAAAATATATATATTTTTTACATTTCACCCATCTACACACAATATCCCATAATGACAAAGTGAAAACATGTTTTTAGAAATCTTTGCAAATTTATTGAAAATGAAATGCAGAAATATCTCATTTACATAAGTATTCACAGCCCTGAGTAAATACTTTGTAGAAGCACCTTTGGCAGCGATTAGAGGTTTACACACCAGGATTGAGCAACATTTGCCCATTAATCTTTAAAAAAAATGTCAAGCTCTGTCAAAATGGTTGTTGATCATTGCTAGACAACCACTTTCAGGTCTTGCCATAGATTTTCAATTAGATTTAAGTCAAAACTGTAACTTGGAGAGTCAGGCACATTCAATGTTGTATTGGTAAGCAACTCCAGTGTATATTGGACTCCAAATTTTGACCTTGGTTATTGTCCTGCTGAAAGGTGAATTTGTCTCCCAGTGTCTGTTAGAAAGCAGACTGAACCATGTTTTCCTCTATGATTATGCCTGTGCTTAGCTCTATTCCTTTCTTTTTATCCAAAAAACTCCCTAGTCCTCGCCGATGAAAAGCATACCCATAACATGATGCAGCCACCACCATGCTTGAAAATATGAAGAGTGGTACTCAGTGATGTTGGATTGACCCCAAATATAACATTTTGTATTTTTTTGCAGTTTTACTTTAGTGCCTTGTTGCAAACAAGATACATGTTTTGTTATATTTGTATTCTGTACAGGAGTCCTTCTTTTCACTGTCATTTAGGCTAGTATTGTGGAGTAACTACTATGTTGTTGATCCATCCTCAGTTTTCCCATATCACAGCCTTTAAACTCCCTGAGCAGTTTCCTTCCTCTCCAGCAACTGAGTTGGGAAGGAAGCCTGTATCTTTGTAGTGACTGGGTGTATTTATGAAAGTGAAAAGCTGATTTAGTGGAAATCTGATTTACCTAACTCAGTGGAGATCAAAGAGATCTCCAGAGTTAGCCATCCCTGAGACTGGGTCGGGTAGTGGAAGTTAATGCAAGACAGCTTTATAAATTCCAGTAGATAAGACAAAACACAATTATTGTCAAAAGAACTGATCTGATCAGCCAAAAGAACAATTAGTGAGATTTGTTTTTCTATTGTGTTAACGCAGCCCATCTGCCAGATCTATAATATGTACTTGTATATTTAATATGAGAATGCAATGGTATGGCCTAATGCCATTACTTCCTTCTGATATCGAAGTTACGCTTTTTTTTATTTTACCTTTATTTAACTAAGTGCCATCCGTTTTGTCACCAAAGCCCCATATACTACCCACCACTGCGACCTGTATGCTCTCGTTGGCTGGCCCTCGCTTCATATCCGTCGCCAAACCCACTGGCTCCAGGTCATCTATAAGTCGTTGCTAGGTAAAACCCCGCCTTATCTCAGCTCACTGGTCACCATAGCAGCACCCACCCGCAGCACGCGCTCCAGCAGGTATATTTCACTGGTCACCCCCAAAGCCAATTCCTCATCGGCTGCCTTTCCTTCTAGTTCTCTGCTGCCAATGACTGGAACGAACTGCAAAAATCACTAAAGCTGGAGACTCATATCGCCCTCACTAGCTTTAAGCACCAGCTGTCAGAGCAGCTCACAGATCACTGCACCTGTACATAGCCCATCTGTAAATAGCCCATCCAACTACCTCATCACCATATTGTTATTTATTTTGCTCCTTTGCACCCCAGTATCTCTACTTGCACACTCATCTTCTGCACATCTATCGCCGTGTTTAATTTGCCATACTGTAATAATTTTGCCACTATGGCCTATTTATTGCCTCACCCCCCTTATCCTACCTCATTTGCACACACTGTATATAGACTTTTTGTATTGTATTATTGACTGTATGTTTGTTTATTCCATGTGTAGCTCTGTGTTGTCGTTTGTGTCGCACTGCTTTGCTTTATCTTGGCCAGGTCGCAGTTGCAAATGAGAACTTGTTCTCAACTAGCCTACCTGGTTAAATAAAGGTGAAATAAATCAAATAAAGATTCAGCCTACACATAATGTCCATATGTAACCTGATACACTACCAATTTACAGCCAATACTATTACCAAACCAGTAAAGGAAGTGAATGAGTTCCTAGAAAATATTTTTCAAATGTACAAATTGTATTTGGATTGACTGTTATAAAGGAAATCCTCCCTTAGCACCTTGACGAGGTGTCAGGCTGAGTGCTTATACCTACAGGAAACCAGCCTTTAAGTCTAGACAACCTTATTTAACAGTCCATTAAAAACCTTTCAATACATTCACTTGCAAATATATATCCTGTATTGTAAGACTGAAACATTAGACTTCTGCAGTGAGTTTAACTCACAATGTAAGATCTGTTTTTGATGGAAGAAAGCCTCAAATAAAATGTCTCAAAGTGAAATAGTTTTCCTTCCAAATTGTTTTAATTAAGTATGTTACAAAGCAGCTGTTCTGTGCTGGAACAGTATGGGCGAGCGCACCCCTACAATAGAATGGTGTGGGTGTATTCCGGTCAGTAAAAATATTCATGTGAGTAGACTGCTGATCGGCCAGCTCAGCCAATGAGCCAACATGACAACATGTTCAATGAGGAAACGGTCTGTTTGAGATACAACTTTGAGGTGGGAATTATTAGGTGTCAGTGAGTCACAAACCAGTAAAAAAATACGTAGAGCCGGGTCGCTCTCTTTCATGGTCCTTCGAGACAAATTTGTGACTTTTCTGACACCACTTCAATATGGAGGCCCACAGAGACCACACAGGGTCTTTTCCACACTGCCCCCCTGCAGTGCAGTGGAGTATGGCTCCGGGGTATCCAGTGAACTACTATGATGTGGATTACACCCCCTCTCTGGAGCCTACGGGAGCCACGCCTGCCTACGATGCAGCATGGACCCTGTGGCCCCTCTCCTGCATCTGTGGGATACTGCTCAGCACCAGGTGGGGCTGCATCCCCAACAACCCAGCATGTGGATTATTCTTCTACTTTTGGATACCAGGGAGTTGCAGCGAAGTGGACATCGCCACAGATGTCACATGGAGTACAGGAAGCTCATGTTGCCTATATTGAGCAGAATATAGTCTTCTTGGACTTATGTGTAACCGATGTGAAATGGCTAGTTAGTTAGCGGTGGTGCGCCCTAATAGCGTTTCAATCAGTGACGTCACTCGCTCTGAGACCTGAAGTGGTTGTTCCCCTTGCGTTGCAAAGGCCGCGGCTTTTGTGGCGCGATGGGTAACGATGCTTCGTGGGGTGTCGGTTGTTGATGTGTGCAAGGGTCCCTGGTTCGAGCCCGGGTTGGGGCGAAGAGAGGGACGGAACCTACACTGTTACATATGCAACAGAAGATCAGGTCTGTCTGATTGCCTCTCCAGTATGGAACGCCTTTTGGGTCTTTGCGTGTCAAAAAAGATACACGTCAAATAAGCTTTTAATTTGCACGTCAAATAACATAATTATATTATAGAATGTTGTTTGTCCTGAATTTGCACGTGCAAGCCAAGCGCCACCATTACTATCTGTCAAAGCTGTTAAAAAAGTCTGCAAAAAAGCATACATCGACCACGAACGATGTGTTTACAATACCGCGTTGGTAATAAGCCATTATTTGTTCGACCGAATGGGAAAACGTCGGTGTAAGCTTTGATATAAGATCAGGATCAAGCAAGCAGGATTTTTTTTTTTAAATGCAAATATCTTTCATACAGATGTTATTAGCAATTTCTGGGGTAGCTAGCTAGCTTTAGCTTGGTACCTAGCTATCACCAATGCAACCACCCTGAAAACAATGACCAGGCAATGACTGCAGTCATTTTGAATATTCTTAGTAATGATTTAGGAATCAATGTGAGTAAGTAGTCGCTAGGTAGCCACTTGCTGTTCACTTATTGAAATTGAACTTCAATTCATGAAAATAACTAGCCAACCAGCTACTCAACCCTGTTGCCCAAAACTAACGTTAAAAACAGCCAGCTAACTTCATCTGGCTGGTGAGGATCGACCGGACCAGGTTATGTGTTGTGAAGCTAGCCACAATAAGGATTAGCCAAAATGGTGGAATTTTCGGTTTGCATTCAAAATAAAAGACCCTCTTTGAAAGTGACGCAGAAGGTTACAATTGGTGTAATCATGCCATATTTAGACTAGATAATGTTCAACAAGGTTGGAATGTGGAGCAATGAAATGGTTTATCTGTCTACTCGGTGACACCCACAGAACACAACTGTGAAGAGTTTACACAAATATTAGCGTTGTAGCTCTTATTGCAGGACTGTGACTACGTGAAAACACCTTCCCAGTCAGCCTATTGTGCGTATTGACATTCATATTGCAACGTACAGCTTTACCTAAGGATTTGGGATCAATGAAATGGGGTTTCAATCTACTCAGTACCCAAGTACTTTTTTCCCAAAGTCCTCCTCAGAGTTATCAGACACCAAAACATCCATGTTGTATTGTTTTCCCTCTGGAATAGTGTTCAAAACACACAGTAGGTTGACTGGTACAATAAATGTGGCTCAATTCACAGTGGTCCCGCAATAAGTCCCGCAATAAGACCTACGATGCTAATGTTCTCTGGGTGTCACTGAGTAGACTGATACCCCATGTCATTGATCCAAAATCCATAGGTAAGGCTGTATAGTGAAATAAGTATGCCACCAACGCAATTCTTAAGTGTTATCCATCCAGTGTGATTTCAAACGATTATTGTCAAATTAACAAATTATAGTCTTTTGTTAATTTTATATAACATTCCAACCTCATTTAGCATGATCTATTAAATGATGGCATAATTTCACTATATGTATTAATTTGAATCACTGTCAATTACAGACTTTTTTTCTTAAGGCTAACCGTAAATTCCACTATTGTGGCTAATCCTTATTGTAGCTAGCTTCACATAGATGGGTCCGACCACCATGAATCAAATAAGAACTGTTTTAGATGATGACAGCTAGCTAGATAGTTAGCTAGCTAATAACTACAGCTACTGATACAGATTATGTCGTTTTGCTATGTTTTTGGGGAAGAACATTGTTTGCATCCATGAGCTAGCTAGCTGTTTTTATGACCAGCATTGTCCAGAGCAAAACTTTACCAGCATCATAGCGTACCTATCGATTAATCGTTGTGACATATGACATACGAGTGATAGTGTAATCAATGTGTAATAACTACGTAAAATATTTATGAACGTGTTAAAATGTTATGTGACTACAGTCATATTTAGGTTCTGATTGGTCAACGAGCTTATTTGACACGTGAAATAGCAATGAGCATCAAATAGCACGTCAAAGACTCAAACATACTCCAGCCTCTGCACCCTTGTCGGGCACCACTGAGACCGGGCAGGGACATATCCTCCCTCCTCACCAGTGTTGCCAACTAATTTTCAGGGTAACTTGCTAGAGGCAGGTTGATTTGTTGCTAAAAAGTTGCTAAATGACGTTGTGATGTCATTACGTAGAATACACAATAACGTTACTCAAATTGACTGGCCATCTCCGCAAAAAATATGATTTGACATTTGTTCAGGTACAGACTCCCACTCTTTTCTGTACTTCTGGCTGTACATTTTGGATTGAGACATGTTGATTGATGTTGTAAGTTTTGTTCAAGATCAAACATTCGTGACCAACTATATTCATTGGGTTTGGCTCGTCGAAGCCGTACTACTGCTGCAGTAGTCAGCCAACAATGATTTGCAATTTGCTGAAATTGCTGCTGGCTGTGCACGAGCTGAGCGCCTGCTGTTGACGTCACTCACAACGCACTTTTGCAGCCAGGCGCGTGTGTTGTGACTGAGTGTGTGACAGAGAAAATCGTTTTGTGTCATTTAGAGGGAAAATTAGTGTATTTTAGCGTTTGAGTCACTTTTCAAAAGTTGCTAAAAGTTCCAAATACATTTTTAAAAGTAGTTACATTTGTTGCTAGGTGTTGTTTTAAAAAAAAGTTGCCAGGGTAGTCTGAAAAGTTGCTAAATCTAACAACAAAATTGCTAAATTGGCATCACTGCTCCTCACATGAGCGATATTGATCCCCACAGCTCGTGGTTTCAGCCAATCAGACTCTCTCCATGCACCCCACACTCTCCATGCACCCCACACGCATTCTCTGATTGGTCAGATGCTCATAGCTAGCCCTTCACCACATAGGGACTCATATGATTACGTCTTTATCATTAAAAAAATATAAACATTCTGGTATAATACTCTTTTGGAGAGGAATGTGATTAATGATAAAACATTTTTACCAACAATATGTGATAATTTACTTTAAATGTACTCTTATGTCCTGTTTTGTAACTTTATCATATTCAGATTTTATCTTTTATCTTTTGTTTGTAGTTGGGATTATTGAGGGCACCATTTTAGTTTGTTAATAGCATTAAAATGTCACATTTAGCATAGCATTGTCCTCGTCTCACCAGCACTGGCTGGTCCTATGGTATCCTGACACATGACTCTGCCTTCCCCTCCTTCTCCCTCCCTCCCTTCCCATCTCATACCCCTTCTTCTGAGAGTTCCACGTCACCCTCCTCTACCTCAATCTCTCTCTTCTCCGGCTTTTTCACTAAAGAAAGAAGGTATTTAGTTGATTATCTGTTCAAATATCACAATGAATACTGATACAACTTTAATTCAATGAGCTACTTCCATACCTTCCACGGGAGCAGTTGAAATTGTTGTTGCTAAAAAGACAACCACAGAAGTAATTAAAATATTTCTGCAGATAAAGAAGATGTATATCAAAATATGGAGGGATGCATAAGTGTACATCAACCATTTAATATCAAGGATCAATTATATTCCCTCTCTAATCTGAAGTGTATGTTTTAAATTTAAATACAGTTTTGCAGATGGAAGTGAAGTTTCTTTGTGGATTGATACATTTGCCATAAACCTACAGTATATCCATGTCATATTTATTTCCTCAGTGCAAACATATGAGATGTCACTAGGGTGCAGTATTACAAAGCAATCATATCAATTGTGTTACATTAAGAGGAAGAATCCAGAAAGAGTGCCAAATCAAGCCAATAAAGCCAAGACCAGAACTGAGAATCAGAGTCCATCTATTTTATCAGATATTATGTATTCTTCAACAACAATACCAACAGCAAAAATGTATTTAGGTTATATAAATTATTTCTCACGAGCTTGAAAACCGACTACCTCAATCATATGAAATGTCAATGCATTACTAGTAAATTGTTCATTGTGTAGATGGATACCAAGCCACGTAGGGAAATCATAAATTGATCAATTACATCAGCATTACAGAACAATAATCATATTCAAGGCCTAACCAAAATCTCACGCTTTGAACAAAACAAAACAATAAGCCTGGACCAAGATGCAATCTTTCATTACCAATATGACCAATTACAGGATTCATTATACGCAACATTTGCAGCGATTCATTGTTTACTCACCGTGGCAACATGTTTTGTAAAGGTCTATGTGGGAAACACAGGAGCAGAAATATAGAGCAGGTAACTGTAGCACACAGGGTTTTAGACTTCCTTAAAACCTCTTACATCTAGGCGTTCCGCTGGCGGAACAATGTTCTTTGATGATCTTCATCAGATGACACTCCTAGGACATTATGTTATACAATACATGTATGTTTTGTTCAATCAAGTTCATATTTATATCCAAAAACAGCTTTTTACATTGGCGCGTGATGTTCAGAAAATGTATTCCCACCAAAAACTTCCGGTGAATTTACAAAAGTACTCATCATAAATGTTGACAAAATATATAACAATTATTTTAAGAATTATAGATACAGAACTCCTTTATGCAATCGCTGTGTGAGATTTTAAAATAGCTTTTTGGCGAAAGCACATTTTTCAATATTTTGAGTACATAGCTCACCATCATGGCCACAATAAATGTTGTTTTTGTTCGAAATAATCCATAGTTATGTCCAAATACCTCCGTTTTGTTCGTGCATTCAGGTCACTATCCAAAGGGTAACGCGCGAGCGCAATTCGAGACACAAAAAGTCAAAATGTTCCATTACCGTACTTAGAAGCATGTCAAACGCTGTTTAAAATCAATTTTTATGGTATTTTTAACGTGAAATTGCGATAATATTCCAACCGGACAATAGTGTATTCATTCAAGGAGGAAAATAAAAAACTGTGTGCTCGCGGGAACGCGCATATCCAATCTCTTTGTCCTCAGGCAGACCACTCAGTAACTGAGCTCCTATACTCTGCCCAGAGACAGGAGAAGGCTCAATCCACTTTCTGAAGGCTTTAGACAGCAAATGGAAGCCTTAGAAAGTGCAACGTAACAGCACAGATACTGTAGTTTCAATAGAGAATCAAAAAAAGAACTACAATTCTCAGACTATCCACTTCCTGCTTGGAATCTTCTCAGGTTTTTGCCTGCTATATGAGTTCTGTTATACTCACAGACACCATTCAAACAGTTTAAAAAACTTCAGAGTGTTTTCTATCCAAATCTACTAATAATATGCATATTCTCAGTTCTGGGCAAGAGTAGTAACCAGTTTCAATCGGGTACGTTTTTTCATCCGGCCGTGAAAATACTGCCCCCTATCCATATCAGGTTAAGCTTGACTGGGCACCGCTATATGTTTTATCTCATCCCCCCATCTTGGGAAGGGGCAGGACTTGTGGGATAAGCCCAGCCCCTACCAATTGAGCTCAGCTACTCTCTAGCTAGGTGTCACATCTGCTCCTGCTACACCCTCTGGTGTTCATCCTGTGTCTTCTTGACCTGCAGTTACTCCCGCTGTACACTCTCTCTCTCTCCCTCTCCCTCTCTGTGTGATTGTGTGGATGGAGACAGGTGTGCTGGAGTCAGAGCAGATCCCTACCAGCTGCAACTCGTTCCATAATCAAGACCTCTACAAATACTCAGTCCTGTCAATTCCACTCTGCCAGATCATAATCTCTGCTCAGTCAGTCCATGATTCTAGCCATTTATGATTACGCAAGATCCTGTTACTCTGCTGTGCATGTTTCCCTGCCTGACACCGTTTATCCTCTCATTGCTGTTACCTCTCTGGCTCCTGTTCCACATCTCACCACCCAACTACCTTGCTCTGGATTTTACTCACCACCCCTACCTTGGAGTCCGCACATTTGGGGGGGTAACGTCAAGCCCTGACCTGAGAGAGCCTTTTTATGTCTCTATTTAGGTTTGGTCAGGGTGTGATTTGGGTGGGCATTCTATGTCCTTTTTTCTATGTTTTTGTATTTCTTTGTTTTGGCCTGGTATGACTCTCAATCAGGGACAGCGGTACATCACTGTCGCTGATTGGTAGTCATACTTAGGCAGCCTGTTTTTCCTTTGGGTTTTGTGGGTAGATATTTTCTGTTTAGTGTTTTGCACCTGGCGGAACTGTTCGGTTGTTCTTTTGTTTTGCTTGTTGCTTTAGTGTTCAGTTGTACATTAAAATGACGAACACTTACCACGCTGCATTTTGGTCTGATTTCTCTTCCCCTTCATCTGAGGACGACGAAGACCGTTACACCGACGGACTGTTTTGCACTGTCATTAATATCTCGAGGCTCAAAGACTTATTGGTTTAATAAATTCTTCCTGATAAACTGGATAAATATATCTTTCATAACAAAAGTAATTACCTCTGCCATTAAAACAGACCCCCGTTGTTGTCCACTGAAATATAAAACCAACTGTTCCCTTGATCAACCCAATAACTTTGTTCAACTGTATACACATATAGGTACATTTTTGCATTGATTCATCTCTTTTTTTTATATAATCACCCTGTTACTTGAATTGTTGATTTAGCACAACCGGGACTTGACTTTTTCTAATTCAAGTCAATTTGGGACATTTTCAATGTAGTACACGTGTAGTTCTAATAGCCAGTTCTTATGTTCTAGTTGTTCAGTAGCCAACTGAACAGAACCAGCACTATGGCCTAATTCTCTTTAGAACGTTTGGGACAGACTGGTACTCAGAGGAAGTGTGTCTCAGGAGATTCGACCCTTCCTCCCTTTGGGTATCCAAATAACAGGGTTGATGGTGGGGGGCATGTAGAAAGGCTGCCGTATTATAGTGTTACATGCTGACTATACCGGGCGTGCGCCATCGCTTGCATGTTGATTTTGTCCACCCACACCAGACACCATCAGGACATGCAGGTTGAAATATCAAAACGAACCCTGAACCAACTATATTCATTCGTAGACAGGTCAAAAAGCATTAAACATTTATGGCAATTTAGCTAGCTAGCTTGCTGTTGCTAGATAATTTGTCCTGGGATATAAACATTAGGTTGTTATTTTACCTGAAATGCACAAGGTCCTCTACTCCGACAATTAATCCACAGATGAAATGGTTAACCCAGTTAGTTTCTAGTAATATCTCCTCCTTCAGGCTTCTTCTTTTGACTTTATATGGCGGTTGGCAACCAACTTTAAGGTGCATTACCACCACCAACTGGACTGGAGTGTGGACATCAGTTCATCTTTCAATCACCCATGTGGGTATATGCTCCTAAAAACCAATGAGGAGATGGGAGAGGTGGGACTTGCAGTGCATCATTCGTCACAAACAGAAACAAGTTCTATTTTAGCGCCTGGCTACGCAGACGCTCATTGACGTGCACAAGGAGTGTGGATGCAATGATTGAATAACATCTATGTGTACGTTTATTTCGCCATGTTCACACACGCGACACAGGTGGTGTGGTCAGCATGTTATGGACCCTGTCAGCCTTTTGCCAAGATTCCTCTTAGCTAGATCCATGTCCCACCTCCCCACATCATGTGACTGCTAGGCTCCTTGGGCTGGAACAGTGGGTTCCTGTTGTGGGCTGAAAGTGGCCTTGGAGCCAAGCTTGGGTAACGGCCGAGATTAGAGGCCTGACGGGCTGGTGGATTGATCCAGCATCGCCCTCAAAGGTTAACCAGTGGAGATGTAGTCTGTCTTTACAGGTGTAGTCCCCATTGGAAGCTCCAGTAACACCACTCTCTGTTTCATCAACCAGACCTCCACTCAGGTTAGAGGTGACCAGCCAATCACACAGATGAAAATGAGTAGCCTTCTACTTCGTCTTCTGGCAGGGCACAGACCCTTTGTTCTGAGCTGTTTGGAGGCTTTTGTCTTTGGTTCACTTCCCCTCACTTCCTCTTCCTTCTCCTCCTATCAGGTATCAAGGTAAGCCCCTGGTGCAGACCGTGTCGAAGTAACAATATTTATTACAGCAACAGGGGTAAAGGTACAGGACGGCAGGCAGGGTCAGGGGCAGGCAGAGTGGTCAGGTGGGTGGGTACAGGGTCAGGACAGGCAAGGGTCAAAAACCAGGAGGATGAGAAAAGAGAGATTGGGAAAAGCAGGAGCTGACACAAACATTCTGGTTGGCATGACAAACAAGATGAACGAGCAACAGACAAACAGAGAACACAGGTATAAATACACAGGGATAATGGGGAAGATGGGCGACACCTGGAGGGGGGTGGAGACAATCACAAAGACAGGTGAAACAGATCAGGGTGTGACACCTCCTCTTTCTCCTCCTCTTTCTCCGTCTCCATGCAGGCTGGGTCCTGTCTGGACCACCAGGTTTGGTTTATTTGTAATGTGAGAAGACCCCCAGGTTTCAGGGGCCCAAACATCTGAAAAAAGCCTCACCGAAGATCAACACTGACAAAAACGTCACAAAATAGGGGCCTCCCGAGTGGTGCAGCGGTCTAAGGCACTGCATCGCAATGCTTGAGGCTTCACTACAGATCCAAGTTTGATCCCGGGCTGTGTCGCAGCCGGCCGCAACCCAGGAGACCCATGAGGCGGCGCATAAGTGGCCCAGCGTCATCCGGGTTAGGGAAGGGTTTGGATGTCCTTGTCCCATCGCGCTCTGTGGCGGGCTGGTCGTATGCATGCTGACACGGTCACCAGTTGTAAGGTGTTTCCTCCAACACGTTGGTGCGGTTGGCTTCCGGGTTAAGCGAGCAGTGTGTCAAGAAGCAGAGCGGCTTGGCAGGGTTGTGTTTCAGAGGACGCATGGCTCTCGACCTTCGCCTCTCCCGAGTCTCCACGGGAGTTGCAGTGATGGGAGAAGACTTTAACTACCAATTGGCTACCATGAAATTGGGCAGAAAAAGGGGTACTAATAAAAATATCAAACAACGTCATCATAATATATGCACAAACTCCTACGAATTGTTTCGGCTGGGAAGCATGCAGACGCCTTGAGTCTATTGTCCTGCTGCGGAAGGCCACTTCACACCTACAGTGTGTGTTAGGGACCAGATTGCCAGAGAACAGTCAGCTGACCTGGTAAGCCCCTGAACTCTTTAGTTGTCTCAAGGAGGGCAGGTTGAAATAACCTCAAGAAATTCCTGTCCTCCACCTCAACTCACATCCACATGGACAATGCTTTTTCTGGATTCCCTGACTGGTATTTAGGGCATCTTTAACCGTAAATCTCTTACACTACAGCACTTTCACTTCCACCTAGTCCACTTCCTGTTTGCTGTGTGTGTGTGTCTGTCTTGAGTGTGGCAATAAATGTGTGTTCTGTACATCTGTCTCTTACTGGTCATTTCCGTCCTCTTACTGGGACGCTGGGACAGTTGCGCCACTTTCAGAGACCACCACTCTTTGTCAACAAGGCCAAGGAACGAGGAAATAAGCAATGCCATGATGCTTTCTTATAAGACAAAAGCCACAGTGACACTGTTGGATTGAAAGAAAAGAAGGCCAAGGGAATATCATTACCGGGAAATACTCATCCATCCACAATGAAATGTTTGTCAGAAATAGGAGTGTTGAACAGCACGTACTGGAAGACATGAAAAACAATTGATGGAATGTGGTATCTCAAGATACCGTTTAGGAGAAATGTGTGGCCCCTGGCCCTGACTTACCTGTAGCTAGCTATACAGTGATTGCTACCAGGCCAGTGCACTTCACACCTCTTCTTCATGTCATCATTGACATAATCCCTTTTATTACAGTGTTATTCAGTGTTGTTGTAGTGTTACAATGTCTGATGAGGTTATCTGCTGTGTTGGTTAGTAATGTGATATATTATCCCAGACCCTGGATGTACGACTTAGTACTCTACTATTCAACTTGACATGTGTGTCTGTATTTCAATTGTCAATGTATCACATTCTAGTAACTCCATTGATTATTGTTATGACATGATATTTTGTTTGTTCATTATATTATCATATTATTTATAGTTGATATTATTGTAATGTCTTGGTAGTCGGTGAGTAGGCTTCTTATTTTCTTCTCGTTTCATCAGCACATCCTTTACACATTCACAAAAACACACACATACTGTTTTTTATCCCAACAAACTTGCCCCCCCAAAATTATCTGACAACTCAATCTTTATTAGACTTTCCCCCTGTGTGCATACAGTTATGAAATTAAATTATCATTATGTTTATGCAATTGTTATTTTTCCATTTGTCCAACCAATGTAGATTATACCTAATCAAAGACATTGTATGTACACTTCATTTTGTATATATAAGTTACTCATAACTTTAAAATGAATGTTGAACTGAGCCAGTAGAGTTATTTTTCAAATGTAGCAGCCGTTATCGGAAAAAGTGTAAATTGAGCTTTCTGTCAAGGACTGAGACAGCAATGCATCATATGAAAGCGAGAGGAAAACTGTAGTAACCCACAACCTGCAGAAACCTAGCAAACCTACAATGACTGAGTGCTATCTTAAAAAAAACAGACTTCTGTTTTTTTCAAGGGCATTGTAAGGGAACATGGTGACCATTTTATCAACACGCTAGTTGATAAGACAGGGGTGTAACTTGTATAATGATGATGTCACAACTTAAATAAACTGTCTTTAACAAAAACAAAGTTGAAAAAATATATATTCTCCATGATCAAATATTAAACTACCCTTGAGATGCCAAAAAACAACAATGCAGTCAAAAAGTGGGTAAAAATGTAATGTACACCAAAACAGTAGAATAATTTAATTGTATCCCCGTAGACACCTTCACCATTTTGAGTGGCAAGAGAGGGTTAAGGAACGTAAGTTTTTTTACGCTGTTTGTTGTCATGACTGCGGGAGGACTTGTTGGTTTATGTGGGATTCACCATGATGGGACTGAAAAGAGATGGAATGAAGTGAAAAGATTATTTAATGTACAATCTACCTCTCCTCTTATAGTAAGTACAAATCAATGGATATGGCTTTAGCTACCTATCAAACTGTCTGATTCCATTCACAGCGTCCTGTGGGCTCAACCCACAGGGCTAAGACAGGGCTGCCGGTGCATCAGCGCCTGTAAACAAAATGAGATATACAGTACATAGAAATGAATACAATCTGACAGCAACATACAGTACAATGGATCACCTCCATCTCTCTTTATGTCAGAGAGTGACAGACGGGTTAAATACGTCTGAAACGGATGTAAGATGTACACAAGTAAAATGTTTGCACACATGACAGTAAGTCAAATCAAATTGTATTTGCGCCGAAAACAACAGGTGTAGACCTTTCTGTGAAACGCTGACTTACAAGCCCTTAACTAACAATGCAGTTTGAAGAAAAATAAGAGTTAAGAAAAATATTTACCAAATGAACTAAAGTAAAAATGAATATAACACTAATAAAATAACAATAACGAGGCTATATACGAGGTGGCAGGTAGCCTAGTGGTTAGAGCGCTGGGCCAGTATCCGAATAACGAGGCTATATACGAGGCGGCAGGTAGCCTAGTGGTTAGAGCGCTAGGCCAGTATCCGAATAACGAGGCTATATACGAGGTGGCAGGTAGCCTAGTGGTTAGAGCGCTAGGCCAGTATCCGAATAACGAGGCTATATACGAGGCGGCAGGTAGCCTAGTGGTTAGAGCGCTGGGCCAGTATCCGAATAACGAGGCTATATACGAGGCGGCAGGTAGCCTAGTGGTTAGAGCGCTGGGCCAGTATCCGAATAACGAGGCTATATACGAGGTGGCAGGTAGCCTAGTGGTTAGAGCGCTGGGCCAGTATCCGAATAACGAGGCTATATACGAGGTGGCAGGTAGCCTAGTGGTTAGAGCGCTGGGCCAGTATCCGAATAACGAGGTTATATACGAGGTGGCAGGTAGCCTAGTGGTTAGAGCGCTGGGCCAGTATCCGAATAACGAGGCTATATACGAGGTGGCAGGTAGCCTAGTGGTTAGAGCGCTGGGCCAGTATCCGAATAACGAGGCTATATACGAGGTGGCAGGTAGCCTAGTGGTTAGAGCGCTGGGCCAGTATCCGAATAACGAGGCTATATACGAGGTGGCAGGTAGCCTAGTGGTTAGAGCGCTGGGCCAGTATCCGAATAACGAGGCTATATACGAGGCGGCAGGTAGCCTAGTGGTTAGAGCGCTGGGCCAGTATCCGAATAACGAGGCTATATACGAGGCGGCAGGTAGCCTAGTGGTTAGAGCGCTGGGCCAGTATCCGAATAACGAGGCTATATACGAGGCGGCAGGTAGCCTAGTGGTTAGAGCGCTGGGCCAGTATCCGAATAACGAGGCTATATACGAGGCGGCAGGTAGCCTAGTGGTTAGAGCGCTGGGCCAGTATCCGAATAACGAGGCTATATACGAGGTGGCAGGTAGCCTAGTGGTTAGAGCGCTGGGCCAGTATCCGAATAACGAGGCTATATACGAGGTGGCAGGTAGCCTAGTGGTTAGAGCGCTGGGCCAGTATCCGAATAACGAGGCTATATACGAGGCGGCAGGTAGCCTAGTGGTTAGAGCGCTGGGCCAGTATCCGAATAACGAGGCTATATACGAGGCGGCAGGTCGCCTAGTGGTTAGAGCGCTGGGCCAGTATCCGAATAACGAGGCTATATACGAGGCGGCAGGTAGCCTAGTGGTTAGAGCGCTGGGCCAGTATCCGAATAACGAGGCTATATACGAGGCGGCAGGTAGCCTAGTGGTTAGAGCGCTGGGCCAGTATCCGAATAACGAGGCTATATACGGGGCGGCAGGTAGCCTAGTGGTTAGAGCGCTGGGCCAGTATCCGAATAACGAGGCTATATACGGGGCGGCAGGTCGCCTAGTGGTTAGAGCGCTGGGCCAGTATCCGAATAACGAGGCTATATACGGGGCGGCAGGTCGCCTAGTGGTTAGAGCGCTGGGCCAGTATCCGAATAACGAGGCTATATACGGGGCGGCAGGTCGCCTAGTGGTTAGAGCGCTGGGCCAGTATCCGAATAACGAGGCTATATACGGGGCGGCAGGTCGCCTAGTGGTTAGAGCGCTGGGCCAGTATCCGAATAACGAGGCTATATACGGGGCGGCAGGTCGCCTAGTGGTTAGAGCGCTGGGCCAGTATCCGAATAACGAGGCTATATACGGGGCGGCAGGTAGCCTAGTGGTTAGAGCGCTGGGCCAGTATCCGAATAACGAGGCTATATACGAGGCGGCAGGTAGCCTAGTGGTTAGAGCGCTGGGCCAGTATCCGAATAACGAGGCTATATACGAGGCGGCAGGTAGCCTAGTGGTTAGAGCGCTGGGCCAGTATCCGAATAACGAGGCTATATACGAGGCGGCAGGTAGCCTAGTGGTTAGAGCGCTGGGCCAGTATCCGAATAACGAGGCTATATACGAGGCGGCAGGTAGCCTAGTGGTTAGAGCGCTGGGCCAGTATCCGAATAACGAGGCTATATACGAGGTGGCAGGTAGCCTAGTGGTTAGAGCGCTGGGCCAGTATCCGAATAACGAGGCTATATACGAGGTGGCAGGTAGCCTAGTGGTTAGAGCGCTGGGCCAGTATCCGAATAACGAGGCTATATACGAGGCGGCAGGTAGCCTAGTGGTTAGAGCGCTGGGCCAGTATCCGAATAACGAGGCTATATACGAGGCGGCAGGTCGCCTAGTGGTTAGAGCGCTGGGCCAGTATCCGAATAACGAGGCTATATACGAGGCGGCAGGTAGCCTAGTGGTTAGAGCGCTGGGCCAGTATCCGAATAACGAGGCTATATACGAGGCGGCAGGTAGCCTAGTGGTTAGAGCGCTGGGCCAGTATCCGAATAACGAGGCTATATACGGGGCGGCAGGTAGCCTAGTGGTTAGAGCGCTGGGCCAGTATCCGAATAACGAGGCTATATACGGGGCGGCAGGTCGCCTAGTGGTTAGAGCGCTGGGCCAGTATCCGAATAACGAGGCTATATACGGGGCGGCAGGTCGCCTAGTGGTTAGAGCGCTGGGCCAGTATCCGAATAACGAGGCTATATACGGGGCGGCAGGTCGCCTAGTGGTTAGAGCGCTGGGCCAGTATCCGAATAACGAGGCTATATACGGGGCGGCAGGTCGCCTAGTGGTTAGAGCGCTGGGCCAGTATCCGAATAACGAGGCTATATACGGGGCGGCAGGTCGCCTAGTGGTTAGAGCGCTGGGCCAGTATCCGAATAACGAGGCTATATACGGGGCGGCAGGTCGCCTAGTGGTTAGAGCGCTGGGCCAGTATCCGAATAACGAGGCTATATACGGGGCGGCAGGTCGCCTAGTGGTTAGAGCGCTGGGCCAGTATCCGAATAACGAGGCTATATACGGGGCGGCAGGTAGCCTAGTGGTTAGAGCGCTGGGCCAGTATCCGAATAACGAGGCTATATACGAGGCGGCAGGTAGCCTAGTGGTTAGAGCGCTGGGCCAGTATCCGAATAACGAGGCTATATACGAGGCGGCAGGTAGCCTAGTGGTTAGAGCGCTGGGCCAGTATCCGAATAACGAGGTTATATACGAGGTGGCAGGTAGCCTAGTGGTTAGAGCGCTGGGCCAGTATCCGAATAACGAGGCTATATACGAGGTGGCAGGTAGCCTAGTGGTTAGAGCGCTGGGCCAGTATCCGAATAACGAGGCTATATACGAGGCGGCAGGTAGCCTAGTGGTTAGAGCGCTGGGCCAGTATCCGAATAACGAGGCTATATACGAGGCGGCAGGTAGCCTAGTGGTTAGAGCGCTGGGCCAGTATCCGAATAACGAGGCTATATACGAGGCGGCAGGTAGCCTAGTGGTTAGAGCGCTGGGCCAGTATCCGAATAACGAGGCTATATACGAGGCGGCAGGTAGCCTAGTGGTTAGAGCGCTGGGCCAGTATCCGAATAACGAGGCTATATACGAGGTGGCAGGTAGCCTAGTGGTTAGAGCGCTGGGCCAGTATCCGAATAACGAGGCTATATACGGGGCGGCAGGTAGCCTAGTGGTTAGAGCGCTGGGCCAGTATCCGAATAACGAGGCTATATACGAGGCGGCAGGTAGCCTAGTGGTTAGAGCGCTGGGCCAGTATCCGAATAACGAGGCTATATACGAGGCGGCAGGTAGCCTAGTGGTTAGAGCGCTGGGCCAGTATCCGAATAACTAGGCTATATACGAGGCGGCAGGTAGCCTAGTGGTTAGAGCGCTGGGCCAGTATCCGAATAACGAGGCTATATACGAGGTGGCAGGTAGCCTAGTGGTTAGAGCGCTGGGCCAGTATCCGAATAACGAGGCTATATACGGGGCGGCAGGTAGCCTAGTGGTTAGAGCGCTGGGCCAGTATCCGAAACGTTGCTAGATTGAATCCCTGAGCTGGCAAGGAAAAATCTGTCGTTCTGCCCCTGAACAAGGCAGTTAACCCACTGTTCCCCGGTAGGCCGTCATTGTAAATTAGAATTTGTTCTTATCTGACTTGCCTAGTTTAATAAAAAATACAGGAGGTACCGGTACTGAGTCAATGTGCGTGGGTATAGGTTATTTGAGGAAAATAAGTGTCTGCTAAATTGCATATATGATATGTTAATGTGCTGATGTGGCTTAGTGTGTCATAGTGTTCTGCTGACATTACCGTGAGAGGCACCCTGTGTCATGTAATCCTGTTGGTCTGGTTGGTCCAAAATGTCAGCTGGAACAGCTGAGGGAGAAAGGGATGTTTATTCCAATCCACACTGTTCCCAGTAAAGCTCTGTTATGTGCTCCCAGTATGCTGGTTTACTCATGTGTTTGGATAAATGAGTCAGATAACTCCCTGCACAGTGCTAAGATTGTGTGTGTGTGTGTGTGTGTGTGTGTGTGTGTGTGTGTGTGTGTGTGTGTGTGTGTGTGTGTGTGTGTGTGTGTGTGTGTGTGTGTGTGTGTGTGTGTGTGTGTGTGTGTGTGTGTGTGTTTGTGTCTGCATAATGTTGTGAGATGTTATCTCTGTTCAAACGAACAGACATTTCATCAGACTTCATTATCTCTGTTCAAACAAACAGACATCTCATCAGACTTCATTATCTCTGTTCAAACAAACAGACATCTGATCAGAAAAGTCACAGGGACAAAAGATATGTTGACTTCATGGCACATTGACTGAGTTGACTGGTGCACACACATGCACTGTTTCTTCCCCTGGTCGAGGAAGCCTTATCATGATTGGGCCTTTCATTGGTAACTACCCAAAGATGTAAGTCAGTTTTGGTCCTTACCTTCTGAATCTGGAGCCATTGTTTCTGCCCCATCCATGTCATCATCATCATCCATATCGTCATCTGAGGAAAAAAACACGAAACAGACTTTATTTTACTATTTCAATTACTCAAATGTGAACGTTTGTTTGTATGGCTTTCAATAACCTTTCGCCATGGACTCTGACGCATCATCGGAATCCTCGTTGGTCTCATCCTCATCTAAAGACCAGATTAATATATATGATGTTGAGCCACAATAATTCATTAGAACGTTACAACAGCTAAAGACCAAGCCATTTGAAAGCACAGGTGATATGATTCAGGATCAGAGGAAACAAACCTTTGTGTGAATCTGTGCCTGGCTCTGCATTAGATTCAGATTTGTCATCCTCTGAGTCTATGAAAAGAAAATGTGCATAACTTCGAGAAATAGCATGAAATGATGAAACATTTGATACAAATTACTCCAGTCTCTTTGATTCAGTGCTGCATGGATCAGCTGATAAAGAAGCAAGGGGATCAAGGGACATGCAAGATAGATAGACATACCAGAGGCATCCTTATCCATATCATCTTTGTCAGCATCATCAGAATCTGTTTCAGAAAGCAGTGTTTCAGTTATCACAATATGGTACCATTACCACTCACAATGTAATACTTAGGCAAGTCAGTTAAGAACAAATTGTTATTTACAATGACGGGCTACCCTAACCCGGGTGACGCTGAGCCAATTGTGCACTCCCAATCGCGGCCGGTTGTGATACAGCCTGGAATCGAACCAGGGTCTGTAGTGAAGCCTCTAGCACTGAGATGCAGTGCCTTAGACCGCTGGGCCACTCAGGAGCCCATTTTACAGGGAATCACATATGTACATTTCATTATGGCCTAATTATTCGCTACATTTCTATGGTTTTGTAGTGGTAACCGCACCTTTGGGCTCCTTCATCATGCTATCATCAGTGTCCTCTGGCTGGACTTCAGTGTCCTCTTCACTGTCATCCTCTTGTGGTTTAGGGGCATCGCTGGTCCCAATGTCCTCCTTGCTGTTGGAGTCTGCGTCAGCCTCAGTCTTATCCTCACTCTCATCCTTAATCTCATTCTTACTGTCATCCTTACTGTCCTCCTTACTGTCGGACTCTGTTGTGTCTAGGTTCATCCCCGCATCCAGCTCCTCCTCCTCCTTCTCCGCCTCCTCCAGCTTCCCCTCCTCCTTTGACTCCAGCTCCGCCTCCTCCTCCGAATCCTGTAGAGGCTCAAAGTCTTGGCTCCCTATAGGGCTTCCCTCCTCGATGTTGTCTTCAGGGCTGGCCTGCTGTTCCCCCACGTCACCTCTCTCCTTCATATCCGTTTCCTGCTGCTTTGGTTCCTCCTCCGAGAACTGGACATCCGCTTCGCTGCTGTCTTTGCTCTCGTCTGAGCTGTCGTTGTCTTTCTCATCTTCTTTGTCTGGCTTGTCGTTTTCTTCTGAGGTGTCCTGTTGGCTCTCGCTGTCCTTTTCTTCTATTTCCTGGTGCTCTGGTTCCTCCTCCGGAACCCGGGCCTCTTCTTCGCTGCTGTCTTTGTGGTCATCTGAGCTGTCACTGTCTTTGCTGTCATCTGTGCTGTCTTTCTTGTCATCTTTGTCTGGCTTGTCATCCTTAGTGTCAGAGTCTGCGTCGTCTTGTTTGCTGTCGCTGTCCGCCGCTTCCTCTGTCTCTGTGTCTTCTGCGCTGTCCTTCTCTTCTGCAGGGGCCTTACCATCTAGTTCAATGTCCTTATCCTCATCACTATCGTCTTTGTCTGTGGCAGCATCTGCAGAAAAGTGACAGTGTTTAGACATTCTGGTAATGAATTATTATGGTATATGACGTAGAATATGTAGTTCTGAACCAAGTGAGAACAAGAGAGGTCATTGGGGACACCAGTAGTGAGAACAAAAGAGGTCATAGTACTGAGCCCTGGGGGACACTAGTAGAGATACCTTCCCTATAATGACCCTTTGTGGGTGAGAGATACACAAACTTCAATGAATAGACTCACCTGCAGAGTCATTATCTAATATTTCTTCTTCACCTGCAGTAGCCTTCCCATCTGCATCCTCTTGAGGTGAAGAAAATAACAGGTTTATGACCAACTGATGGGTTGAATGGTTCAACATAACAGTTTCCCAGACAATGAATATCCAGTTCAGAAATGTCAATTTAACACACCTGAGTCACTCTTGTCGTCACTCTTGTCATCATCTTTGTCTGTCTCCGTGGCCTCCTCCGTGTCATCACTGGTCACGTCTACAATCACACATGATTTATGTCATCAAACTGTCGCAACCTATTATTTGATGTCGTTGTATTGCCAATGAACCTGTCTAGTACAACAACATGATGAAAACCTTGACGTTGTTCTTCATACTTACCAGAGTCAGCTTGCACATCTGTCAGCGCTTCATCTTGAAAAGAAACACAAAGTTCACTGTGTGTTTTATTATGAGTACCTAATCATGTTTTCATTAGACAGGGTCATGTATTGTCTATTTATCAATGCTTTGAGGGTGGGAGGACGTACAGTATTAACGGCGGTATTTACAGCATCGTCCCTATTGTCCTTGTCTGTGGAATGACAGAGGATAACCTATTGCACTGTGACCGTTCTAGCTCTTCACTACCAAAACAAAGGAACTTTTTTTACTGGCAGCACTTCCTATTGAAAATACTGTGAAGATAACTATGTTTTGTCTTTCTCTGCAAGGAGTTCACCTGCCTCATGTTATGATTAGTTAATGTCAGAATCCAAGTATTTATTTTTGTAGATACATAATCCAAGTCTTTAGTCCCTTACCCTCAGAGGCATCATCTGACTCTGTTTCATCTTTATTGTCATCTAATGCAGTTTCCCAACTCCAGTCCTCTAGTAACCCAAAAGCACACCATTTTGGTGTAGCCCCAGATAAGCACACCTGATTCAACATGTCAACTAATCATCAAGACCTCAATGAGTTTAATCAACGTGTACTGTTAGGGGTACTTGAGGACTGGAGTTGGGAAACACTGATCTGATGGACAAAGAAAAATACTCTTCGACGTGTATCTCCAACGTTAATGTTGTGTACTTTTCCACGTCATACTGTTCTCATATTTTTGGCATATCTTTCATCTGTCTTTATCTTCACCAGCAGCAATGTACTTTAACTTACAGATTTTGTTTTTGAATCAGTCTGTTTTTAACACTTACCTGTGGAGTCACTGTCAGGAGACTCTGTGGAGTCACTTTCAGGAGACTCTGTGGAGTCACTTTCAGGAGACTCTGTGGAGTCACTTTCAGGAGACTCTGTGGAGTTATCTTCTGGAGACTTATCCACATCTGCTGATTCTGAAATCATAATTTAAAGCAACATAGATTTATTATATATTTTATGTCTGCCTGGTGATGTTTATAGCAATGTTTATTACACTGGTGATGTTTGTTACAGTTATAATGATAGTATGTTCTGATGATCAGTGAAGTCCGAGCTTGGTTATTGTACAAGGAATTCAGAGAGAAAAGTTCTTACCCAAAACCTCTGCTGACACCTTCTCACTGTCATCATGTCTATGTCCTGGGATTTTGTTTTGTTTCTTACAACCTCATGCTACCGTAATTTCCGGACTATTAAGCGCACCTGAATATAAGCCGCACCCACTGAATTTAAAAATATATATTATTTTGAACATAAATAAGCCGCACATGTCTATAAGCCGCAGGTGCCTACCGGTACATTGAAACAAATGAACTTTACACAGGCTTTAACGAAACACGGCTTGTAACAAAAATAAATAGGCTTTAACGAAACACGGCTTGTAACAAAAAATTTAAAATTAGCAGGAAGCTTTAGTTGTCTTTTTGCACTGAGTCAATTCCTCATGCTGCTGTTTCCAACGTCTTATCATCAACTCATTAAGACCAAGCTCCCGTGCAGCAGCTCTATTTCCTTTTCCAACAGCCAGATCAATCGCCTTCAACTTGAAAGCTGCATCATATGCATTTCTCCGTGTCTTTGCCATGATGAGGGTGACAAAATGACTACCGTAATCAGAATGATGGGAAGTTTGAGAGCGCTCGATTTAATCTAAACAGTAAACAAAAAAGTTGTTTGACCTTAACCCGTTCGGCAATTTCATTGGTCTAATGAAAGCTTCATGCCGCCAAAAAACTGAGCACGTCACAGAATGTGTTTAAAAAAAAAAAAAATGTAAAGCGGTAAAAATCCATATATTAGCCACGTCATTGTTTAAGCCGCGAGGTTCAAAGCCTGGGAAAAAAGTTGCGGCTTATAGTCCGAAATTTACGGTAATCACATTAGCCTATGTTAGCTCAACCGTCCCGTAGAGGTTAAAGACTTATGCAAAAAGACTCACAGGTGTAATCGGCGAGCTTCTACAAAGTATTGACTGAGGGTATGAATACTTATGTAAGTTAGATATTTCTGTATTTCATTTTCAATAAACTTACAAACTTTTCTAAAAACATGTTTTCACTTTTGTCATTATGGGGTGTGTAGATGGGTGAGATTTTTTTTTTAATCAATTTTGAATTCAGGCTGTAACACAACAACATTTGGAATAAGTCAAGCAGTATGAATACTTCTGATGGCACTGTAAGTATAATACTGAAAGGCACAATTTATAGTACAATATTTACACATGTATCAGGGAAGGGGGAATTGGGGATCCAAGTGTCACCTCTAACTACCATTTTGTACAATGTATAATAACTCTAGAAGAATTTGTGTTTCACTTTGTATCTTTGTTTTGACTAAAGTAGCTGTTGTACCCAGCTGTGCTTAGTCTTTCTGAGGCTAAAAGTAGCTGTTGTACACAAAAGAACGAGGAGGCTATGGCCTTGGGTGGCAAGAACATCTCTCAAAACGTATCGCTTCCCTCACCAGCTGCATCTTAACATAATGACATTCTCGTTTCACTCACCAGCTGCATCTTAACATAATGACATTATCGCTTCACTCACCAGCTGCATCTTAACATAATGACATTCTCGTTTCCCTCACCAGCTGCATCAGCTGCATCTTAACATAATGACATTCTCATTTCCCTCACCAGCTGCATCAGCTGCATCTTAACATAATGACATTCTCGTTTCACTCACCAGCTGCATCATAACATAATGACATTCTCGTTTCACTCACCAGCTGCATCTTAACATAATGACATTCTCGTTTCCCTCACCAGCTGCATCAGCTGCATCTTAATAACATAATGACATTCTCGTTTCACTCACCAGCTGCATCTTAACATAATGACATTCTCGTTTCCCTCACCAGCTGCATCTTAACATAATGACATTATCGCTTCCCTCACCAGCTGCATCTTAACATAATGACATTATCGCTTCCCTCACCAGCTGCATCAGCTGCATCTTAACATAATGACATTCTCGTTTCACTCACCAGCTGCATCAGCTGCATCTTAACATAATGACATTCTCGTTTCACTCACCAGCTGCATCAGTTGTATCTTGGCTGCTTGCTGCTTCAGCTGCATCTTAACGTAATGACATTAGTGTTATTGGAAGGCTTGAAAATACTGTGTCATTTCTTACCTTGTTATTGATTATACAACTATACAGCATTCTGGCCATTTTTTGCTGCTCATTTTTTTGGTGACAATAGATATGAGGCTAAAGTTTGTCTCTCCTCACAGCTTTGTCCAATTCGGAGTGACTTTAAAGTGGACATGCTGATGAAGTATATATACACTACCGTTCAAAAGTTTGGGGTCACTTAGAAATGTCCTTGTTCGATGTTATTTTAATGGACAAAAAAAATTGCTTTTCTTTGAAAAACAAGGACATTTCTAAGTGACCCCAAACTTTTGAACGGTAGTGTATATATTTTATGTGCACTTCAAGGCACAGCACATCACAGCATGCCGCACTCGCCTGGGCAAAAAATATTTGACTGCATGAATTGAAATAACAAATCCTCATCATCAACAGGGACTTTCACAGATTTTGACCAGCTGGTTAGCATTTTTCGTGATGAATCTTGTTCTGGAGGCAGCTCTGCAGAATAGTCACTAGCTGGCACAGCAACAAAGTCATAACATCTGATTTTAAATCTAACCCTAACCTTAACCACAATGAAAAACCTGATGCATAACCCTAACCTGAAATTAAGACCAACATTTTAGTTTTCATTCATTTTTTACAATATAGCCAATTTTGACTTTGCAGCTTGCCAATCTATGGGGGAATTTCTCAGTTCTGCCTCCAGGACAAGACTTATGGCAATAAACGTCAACCGGCTCATTCTTATCGAATGATTTCGACCTTTGGCCATAACCCTTATCTTTGACATTTGACCTTTGTTTATTTTACTCCTAGGCCTCACCTGGGGCATCAGGGGCATCAGGAGTGCCTGTGGTTTCCACGCTGGTATCTCCATCTGGAAGACAAGGACGGGTGACTTTGATCCCAACTACTGTAATTATCAGGAAATCCCCAGTAGTCAGTGTGTTTCATTTCCATTTAAATGAATTGGTGACTCACTGCTTGTGGATGTATCACTGTTACTCACATCTGATAAATGAAGAACGAAACATTGGGTGAGTTGGAGTTAGACGTCTGACCATTGAACTTGTTTTAGGACTCTTCAGTAATAAAATTGGTCTGGACAAGATCAATATTACTATTATATGTTTTAATTGGTAAATGGTTTTGATTGGGTTTACTGTCTTTCAAATACTGTTTGAAGTGGATGTTATTGAATGTGTGTTTGAAGAAGGCAGTAAGTAAACAATGTTCTTTGGCATGAAAAGGTTTGGGGAATTGATATGACTTTGGCTTGGATTTGAGAAGCCTTTGGTTTATTCTGTCAACTGTCTAAACCTCTAGCATGGCCCCACAGCAAATAGTCAGACTGACACATTTATGGGGCATGATGAGGTAGGACCCAGGAGCAGAGAAGAGAACCAATCAAGGAACCCTTGGTTTAGAATAAATGTAAATACTTTACTGGGAAAACGTTCAATAGTAGGTACAATGTAAAACTGGGAAAACAACAAACACTAAGACTCGATAAGTACTCAGGAGACAACGCACACAGCAAACAAATCAAGCTTCTGCAAAGGGTAACAGAAAACACACCTCACTTAAAAGGGAATCATAATTATTAACAGAAAACACATGAGTGTCATAATAGTCTCTGGGGCGGTCTCTGCCACGCTCTGGTGACAGGTGAAACTATGACAATTTACTCATGTCTGGTCTAGAAAGCATTTGTCTAGCTATGTTTCATGGGTGCTGTTGTTATAGTGTATACATACAGGCTTATGTGAGTGTCCAATGTCTCCATGATAGTCTCAAAGCAGGCCCATTTTGTCTGCTCACTAATTATGTGCTGTAATTTGGATAATTGTGGCTAATGAATTAGGTGTGTGTTTTTCACATTATACTCTGAGTTGCTCAACATGGGTTGTCTTTTTGAAGTCAACACACACACACACACACACACACACACACACACACACACACACACACACACACACACACACACACACACACACACACACACACACACAAACTGATCTGGTGCATCTGTGGATCCACTGCATCTAAAAACAAATTTGCGTCACGATCAACAGCTCAGTTTTTAACTCTCTCATGTTGAACGTCCTTCACTGGTACGGTGCAGTTAAAGTTTTTACTTTCAGGGGGAATCACCATCCTAATTATTGTTCAAATCTACAGTTGGTTTCCTTGAGAGTTGAGTTGATTCTATGTCATACTCTTGTCATACACTTCTTCCTTGATAGAAAGACAGATTCCCCCAGTCCCAGTCCCAGTCCCCAAACCCAGCCAGTCATACCTCCAGCCAGCTCTTTACTAGAGTCAGTCCCAGTCCCAGTCCCCAAACCCAGCCACTCATACCTCCAGCCAGCTCTTTACTGGAGTCAGTCCCAGTCCCAGTCCCCAAACCCAGCCACTCATACCTCCAGCCAGCTCTTTACTAGAGTCAGTCCCAGTCCCCAAACCCAGCCACTCATACCTCCAGCCAGCTCTTTACTAGAGTCAGTCCCAGTCCCCAAACCCAGCCACTCATACCTCCAGCCAGCTCTTTACTAGAGTCAGTCCCAGTCCCCAAACCCAGCCACTCATACCTCCAGCCAGCTCTTTACTAGAGTCAGTCCCAGTCCCCAAACCCAGCCCCTCATACCTCCAGCCAGCTCTTTACTAGAGTCAGTCCCAGTCCCCAAACCCAGCCACTCATACCTCCAGCCAGCTCTTTACTAGAGTCAGTCCCAGTCCCCAAACCCAGCCACTCATACCTCCAGCCAGCTCTTTACTGGAGTCAGTCCCAGTCCCCAAACCCAGCCACTCATACCTCCAGCCAGCTCTTTACTGGAGTCAGTCCCAGTCCCAGTCCCAGTCCCCAAACCCAGCCACTCATACCTCCAGCCAGCTCTTTACTGGAGTCAGTCCCAGTCCCCAAACCCAGCCACTCATACCTCCAGCCAGCTCTTTACTAGAGTCAGTCCCAGTCCCCAAACCCAGCCACTCATACCTCCAGCCAGCTCTTTACTAGAGTCAGTCCCAGTCCCCAAACCCAGCCACTCATACCTCCAGCCAGCTCTTTACTAGAGTCAGTCCCAGTCCCAGTCCCCAAACCCAGCCACTCATACCTCCAGCCAGCTCTTTACTAGAGTCAGTCCCAGTCCCCAAACCCAGCCACTCATACCTCCAGCCAGCTCTTTACTAGAGTCAGTCCCAGTCCCAGTCCCCAAACCCAGCCCCTCATACCTCCAGCCAGCTCTTTACTAGAGTCAGTCCCAGTCCCCAAACCCAGCCCCTCATACCTCCAGCCAGCTCTTTACTAGAGTCAGTCCCAGTCCCAGTCCCCAAACCCAGCCACTCATACCTCCAGCCAGCTCTTTACTGGAGTCAGTCCCAGCCGTGGTCCCTGAGAACAACAGAGGTTTTCTGTTTAGTTTCCGTCGGTATGAAATGGTACATACCTGGTGTGTTGAACTAGGTATTGGGTAGGAGATACATTGGAGTCAATACAAACCTACAGAGTCTCCAGCAGCTGCTGTAACTACCGGGCTGCCAGTGGGGCCTCCGCCATCTTTGGCACCTGAGACCAGAAAAGTATCATAGCATCCATTTTGTCAGGTGCCAATGATCACCCAGCTAAGCCAATACCAAACTATAAAACGCAATATCTTAATGTATCCAATCATGCAACACTCTAATGAATCGATTTTAGCAGTGTTGAAGTTTCAGTCCAGTGTTTTGAAAATGAATGTAAATGAAATCAGAAGACAAAGCACATATCGGAAGCGATCCGTATGTAACCTATGTGTGTAAGCTTTGACTGGAGGGCTTGTCAGTAACATTAAGGTGCTCTAGCAAGGCAGCAGCTCTCTCTGAAACACAGCACAATGAATGCTGTCATTGTTCCCTCATAAACAGTACTTCTGACTAAATACAAATACATTCATGTGTATACACTACTTATAATTAACAAAGCTTATTAGCCTGTCATTTTCTAACTGTTGTGGTAATTATGAACGTCATGATAAAACACAAATTACACGTTACCATCATTATCTCCCTCTGTTCCATCTGCAAAGGAAAGATGCATAGGGGAGCATGATTAGTGGTTTGGGGAATTATCTCCATTTGAATAGACCATATGTGAGGCCCACCCTACTTCTCTCTCTATCCCACATCAGGCACAAGAGAACAGACCTCTTTTGTGTCTCCGCAGAGTGACCTGGGTTCTGATTACACTACCGTTGTGGAGAAGCAGAGGACTCCCATTGTGATTCAATGGGATGGATGGAGGTCGATATATACATTGCAAATGCCTCCTTAAACATAATGTAATGGTCATTTTGGTTGATATGTTTGCTCACTTGATGTTTGCAGTGTAGTTTAGAGTAGCTTAGAGTAGCTTAGAGTAGCTTACAGACTGGATAACTGGAAAGGTGAAGCATGTTTTGTCATTGCGTTGAAACTGAAATTCAACTAAAGTGGAAACCGTCGTCTCTAGACATCTTGTTGACCTATTATTAAATATGTATATTATTATTAAGCTGTAGTTACTGATGGAAATATTCTAAATTCCCGCACATTTATAAGATTTAACAGAAGGTTTAATTGCATGTTTTCTTACCAGTAACGGGGGCTGAGAGAGCAAGACCAGCCAAAGCAAAGATCAAAGGAACAATCAACGTTCTGTTAGAATGAAGAACACAGAGATAGAACTGATCAGTACACTTTTAAAACAAGACTTCTCCTAGAAGGCATCTTAGGGTCATAGTGGCAGTGGAAAAGGCTAAACATAGTATTTGAATGGAAGCAGGTAGGAGGAACTGTGTTTCCCCTGCTCATTGCATTATAATAAGAATATATGTAACTTGCAGCAATGCAAAGTATCTTATGGATGTTCTTATGTTCAATATATATTATGGATAATGAATTATCAATGAAAAGTTCATAAAAAATGTATCAATGATATGTTGCTACATTATATGCTTTTCATCTTTTAATATAATGAAAAGTCAAATAAAGGATTATTGTGAACTATTTTGACTTTAAAGGTAAATTCTCAAAATCTTTTTAAAGACTATTTAGAGTCCCGTCACTTTATCTTGTACCAGTATCATCATCATTGATATCAGTGGTAATGCTATTGTTATTGAAGTTTAGGATTGAACAAGAAAAAAGGAATCTGGAACAACAACAAAAATGACACACACATTGCCAAGCTATTGCGATCCCACAAAAAACTCCCACAAAAACAATGAATGAAACTGTTCCCCTCTCTCTATCATTGAAATACCCTCAGCAGGTCTAAACGTGTCAAGTTTCCTTCTACAGGTAGACTAACAAATACACTTCCCCCAAGAATACAGCTGTCCAAATATGTCAAATAGATTGTGTCATTTTAAAAGTTCCAGTACACACACGTAAGTCAAAACCAAATACCCAATGCAAGCTACCCTTGTGTTAGTGTTCACTTACCGTGACAGCATTGTGACGGGAGAGTTTAGCCAGTGGGGCGACACTCAGGTGTCTCTATAGTTTCCAGTAGGTCTACAGTCTGGCTGGAGGGAGCCCAAGAGGTTTTATACTTTCACCACCCCCTCTGCTCCTAGGGGGCAGAGCCTGTGAGCCACAGAGACACACTGACAGACAGAGAACACACTGGAATGCTATTTGGCCCTAAACAGAGAGTACACAGTAGCAGAATACCTGACCACTGTGACTGACCCAAAATTAAGAAAAACTTTGACTATGTATAGACTCAGTGAGTGTGGCCTTGCTATTGAGAGAGGTCGCCGTAGGCAGACCTGGCTCTCCAGAGAAGACAGGCTATGTGCACACTGCCCACAAAATGAGATGGAAACCAAGCTGCACTTTCTAACCTCCTGGCAAATGTATGACCACATTAGAGACACAAATTTCACCCAGATTACACAGACCCACAAAGAATAATAATACAAATAAAAAATCTTGATAAACTCTGATATCTACTGGGTGAAATACCACAGTGTGCCATCACGGCAGCAATATTTGTGACCTGTTGCCACAAGAAAAGAGCAACAAGTGAAGAACAAACACCATTGTAAATACAACCCATATTTATGTTTATTTATTTTATCTTTCAAACTATTTGCATATCGTTATAACACTGTACATAGCGATAATATGACATTTATAACGTTTATATTCTTTTAAAACTTTTGTGAGTAACGTTTACTGTTAATTTCTGATTGTTTATTTCCCTTTTTGTTTATTGTCAATTTCACTTGCTTTGGCAATGTAAACATATGTTTCCCGTGCCAATAAAGCTTTGAATTGAATTGAATTGACAGAGAGACAGAGGCGTTGCCGAGGAACAGCAGGCATTAAACTCCTTTAAAACAGGGTTGAGCGTGAGGCTCTCACACCTTTGTGTTTTCAAACAGCTCATGTTCTAAAGTCCCCTCTGATCTGAATCTACCCCCATATCTCCCCTTAAAAACCCTCAGCCCCTCACACACACTCATAGCTTACACATTTAACCCGTGCCCCCTCTCAAAGTACCCACAGATAACACTTTAGTCTGTAGATCGTTTTGTTGTTTTATTTATATTGTTTGTCCATGGGATTTATTTGTGTTTGTCAACTGAGCTGTGATTGGTGTGTTTTTCGGCGGAACAGCACACAGATACCGTATGTGGTCAGGCAGGAAATTGTCTTTGATTTAAACCAAGTGATTTCACTGCGCTGGTTTCTCCACATAGTAGGCTACTAATAGACTACCTGATTGGAAGTTATCCAGTGGTAATGGTATGATGTAGCCAGATATAAAGTAGGGATGTTGAAGTGATTTGATGGCGTGAACAGAGTTCATAGCAGTAGAGGAACAGGCTATTTATGAAGTTTATGGAACGAACAACGACACAGGATTCATCACTTTAACCTAATATACACTGAGTAAACCAAACATTAGGAACACCTTCCTAATATTGAGTTGCACTCCCTTTTGCTCTCAGAACAGCCTCAGTTCGTTGGGGCATGGACTCTACAAGGTGTCGAAAGTGTTCCACTGGGATACTGTCCCATGTTGACTCCAATGCTTCCCACAGTTGTGTCAAGTTGGCTGGATGTCCTTTGGGTAGTGGACCATTCTTGATACACATGGGAAACTGTTGAGCGTGAAGTTCTTGATACAAGCCGGTGTGCCTGGCACCTACTACAATACCCCATTCAAATGCACTTACATTTTTTGTCTTGCCCATTCACCCTCTGAATGGCGCACATACACAATCCATGTCTCAATTGTTTCAAGGATTAAAAATCCTTCTTTAACTTGTCTCCTCCCCTTCATCTACAGAGATTGAAGTGGATTTAACAAGTGACATCAAAAAGGGATCATAGCTTTCACCTGGATTCACCTGGTCAGGCTGTGTCATGGAAAGAGCAGGTGTTCTTAATGTTTTGTATACTCAGTGTTTGTGTTGAACGGGTTGTGTCAACAACAACTTAAAAGACCTCCTCAAATCCTTTGTTGGGAAAATGATATTGTTGAGAAACCTTCAGTCTTTCTTCGTTTTCCTGAAGCAGTAGAGAGAATCTGTTCATGAGGTTTATAATGGTTGAAACGGAGAACATGACACAGACATCAAGACATATAGTATGCCTTGATGTCAGCATGTTTAAAGCTTTGTAACGTTTTAATGAAAACTTCTAACAGTCGTTAGGCCCCTCTGTGATAGTCTGTGACTTTATTCCACCCACTCAACTCTCACTGACTTCATTAGTGATGATTATGATTCAGCATGCTACGTTTTAAGACTGATGTAAAGATAAACATGGATAACTTTAGTATTATCCCTATCCCTATCCCTATTGTTACACGATCAACCTTATCATTTCACACCAAACAAGTTGCATCAGAGACTTACACTCACACTCTGAGGAAACTTTTAAAGCCAAATTTGAAGGGAACGAATAATTAATTTCATAGTTCCAACCAAAACTGTTCTCGCATGCTTGTCAGAACGTTTCTTTGTTACAACTAAAGAACTCTTCTACTAACCTGATGAAAACATTCAATAAGACATTTCCACATGCAATAGACCACACTGGCAGGATTAGAATGGGTCTTGTCTGGTCAGATTAAACTCTTTTGAGGATTGGGGATTGACTGTTTCAGATGCTAATCTGATGCTAATGCTAATAGTTTGTATGGTAAATGGGTGAATAGGTGATCACTGAGGTAAAGATAATAGATTACTGGTGTAACAGAATAATAGATTATTAGCTAGCTTCCACTGATATTAACCCCCTGCTGTTAGCTTCATTGGGTCTTCAGTTTAGCATTGTGTTGGCAACGGCCCACAATGAGTCCTCCATATCTGACTTAGAAGTGGCTTTCCATCCTATACTAGTGGGACTAAGCTGCAGACAAGTCAAAAGAGCTATAGTCAGGTCGTAGAGGCTCATTTAAATTACTCCGTACCATTTATAAGCTTGGTACAGATGCTATCATTCAGAAGGGGTTTTCCACCCTATAATGGCTGGTAGGACTAAGCTTTTCGACACAGTCAATTAGTTAGCCTGTGTAACAAATAAGCATTTGATATCTTTCTCTTTCTCCTTTGCTTCTTCTTGATTCTAGATGTCTGGAAACCCCCGGGAAATTTCTCAGGACACCTCAATAGTCCTCATTCCGTGTTATTTTCAGTCACACAACATTTCAGTGAATGAACATGGGAGTGAACTCAGGTTTTTGCTTACCAGGTTGCTTGCTTGGCATTTCAAATGAATTGCATTGTATTACAATTCAATCTATTGAAATCTCTCGGAAAAAGGCTTAACTGTAAATAAGGGAGGTATCAGATCCAATGACACAAGTTCCTGAAAGCTGATCTGTTGAGGAGGGATGCTGTTGTCTAATGATGTCATAGAGTCTGTTGGAATCTTGTGATTGGACAAAACAGAGCAATGAAGATATTGTGGTAGAATGGATTAAATTGGGTTTCAATATCAATGGTGTCAGACGACATATTTTTCCATATTCAGTTTTTCACTAGTTGGCTTTTGAAAAGTCCTCGACAATACCATTTTAAATAACAGTTAACTTCCCAACATGGGTGTGAACTATCAAGTGTGAGGTATGACCTTTTCAACAACCTGCCAGTTTAAACATACTGACAAATTTGTTAACCTGTTGGGGATAGGGGGCAGTATTTGCACGGCCGGATAAAAAACGTACCCGATTTAATCTGGTTACTACTCCTGCCCAGTAACTAGAATATGCATATAATTATTGGCTTTGGATAGAAAACACCCTAAAGTTTCTAAAACTGTTTGAATGGTGTCTGTGAGTATAACAGAACTCATATGGCAGGCAAAAACCTGAGAAGATTCCTTACAGGAAGTGGCCTGTCTGACCATTTCTTGCCCTCCTTGATCATCTCTAACAAAAACAGGGGATCTCTGGCATGACGTGACACTTCCTACGGCTCCCATAGGCTCTCAGAACCCGGGAAAAAGCTGAATGACGTAATTCCAGGCCCAGGCTGAAACACACTAGCGCTTTTGTCAAGTGCTCTATCAGGGGGCCATCAGACTGAGGCTCGTGCATGAGGGGATAGCATGCTTTTACTTTCGCTCTCTTTGTAATGAAAAACGATTTCCCGGTCGGAATATTATCGCTTTTTTACGAGAAAAATGGCATAAAAATTGATTTTAAACAGCGGTTGACATGCTTCGAAGTACGGTAATGGAATATTTAGAAATTTTGTGCCTTATGATTAACGAGACGTGGTGTGATCATAACAACACACAGGAACTCAAGTCCTTTTGTTCACCTGACCTAGAATTCCTTACAATCAAATGCCGACTGCATTATCTACCAAGAGAATTCTCTTCGATCATAATCACAGTTGTGTATATCCCCCCCCAAGCATACACCTCGATGGCCCTGAAAAAACTTCACTGGACTCTATGTAAACTGGAAACCACATATCCTGAGGCTGCATTTATTGTAGCTGGGGATTTTAACAAGGATAATCTGAAAACAAGGCTCCCTAAATTTGATCAGCATATCAAATGCGCGACCCGGACTGGATCATTGTTATTCTAACTTCTGTGATGAATACAAAGCCCTTCCCCGCCCTCCTTTCGGAAAATCTGACCACGACTCCATTTTGTTGCTCCCAGCCTATAGACAGAAACTAAAACAGGAAGCGCCCGTGCTCAGGTCTGTTCAACACTGGTCCGACCAATCGGATTCCACGCTTCAAGATTGCTTCAATCACGTGGACTGGGATATGTTCCGCGTGGCGTCGGACAATAACATTGATGAATACGCTGATTCGGTGAGCGAGTTTATTAGCAAGTGCATCGGTGATGTTGTACCCACAGCGTCTATTAAAACCTTCCCCCACCAGAAACTGTGGATTGATGGCAGCATTCGCACAAAACTGGAAACGCAAACCACTGCTTTTAATCAGGGCAAGGTGACCGGAAACATGACCGAATACAAACAGTGTAGCTATTCCCTCCGCAAGGCAATCAAACAAGCTAAGCATCAGTATAGAGACAAAGTAGAGTCACAATTCTTCGGCTCAGACACGAGAGGTATGTGGCAGGGTCTACAGTCAATCACAGACTTTAAAAGGAAAACCAGCCCCGTCGCGGACCACGATGTCTTGCTCCCAGACAAACTAAACAACTTCTTTGCTCGCTTTGAGGACAATACAGTGCCACTGACACGGCTTGCCACCAAAACCTGCGGGCTCTCCTTCACCACAGCCAACGTGAGTAAAACATTTAAACGCGTTAACCCTCGCAAGGCTGCTGGCCCAGATGTCATCCCTAGCCGCGTCCTCAGAGCATGCGCAGACCAGCTGGCTGGTGTGTTTACGGACATATTCAATCAATCCTTATCCCAGTCTGCTGTTCCCACATGCTTCAAAAGGTCCACCATTGTTCCTGTTCCCAAGAAAGCTAAGGTAACTGAGCTAAATGACTATCGCCCCGTAGCACTCACTTCCATCATCATGAAGTGCTTTGAGAGACTAGTTAAGGACCACATCACCTCCACCCTACCTGACACCCTAGACCCACTCCAATTTGCCTACGGCCCCAATAGGTCCACAGACGACACAATTTTATTCACACTGCACACTGCCCTAATCCATCTGGACAAGAGGAATACCTATGTAAGAATGCTGTTCATCGACTACAGCTCAGCATTTAACACCATAGTACCCTCCAAACTCGTCATTAAACTCGAGACCCTGGGTCTCGACCCCGCCCTGTGAAACTGGGTCCTGGACTTCCTGACGGGCCGCACCCAGGTGGTGAGGGTAGGAAACAACATCTCCACCCCGCTGATCCTCAACACTGGAGCCCCACAAGGGTGCGTTCTCAGCCCTCTCCTGTACTCCCTGTTCACCCATGACTGCGTGGCCATGCACGACTCCAACTCAATCATCAAGTTTGCAGACGACACTACAGTGGTAGGCTTGATTAACAACAACAAGGAGACAGCCTACAGGGAGGAGGTGAGGGCCTTCGGAGTGTGGTGTCAGGAAAATAACCTCACACTCAATGTCAACAAAACAAAGGAGATGATCGTGGACTTCAGGAAACAGCAGAGGGAGCAGCCCCTCATCCACATTGATGGGACAGTAGTGGAGATGGTGGAAAGGTTTAAGTTCCTCGGCGTACACATCACGGACAAACTGAAATGGTCCACCCACACAGACAGTGTGGTGAAGAAGGCACAACAGCGCCTCTTCAACCTCAGGAGGCTGAAGAAATTCGGCTTGTCACCAAAAACACTCACAAACTTTTACAGATGCACAATCGAGAGCATCCTGTCGGGCTGTATCACCGCCTGGTACGGCAACTGCTCCGCCCACAACCGTAAGGCTCTCCAGAAGGTAGTAAGGTCTGCACAACGCATCACCGGGGGCAAACTACCTGCCCTCCAGGACACCTACACCACCCGATGTCACAGGAAGGCCAAAAAGATCATCAAGGACAACAACCACCCTAGCCACTGCCTGTTCACCCCGCTATCATCCAGCACGCGTGGTCAGTACAGGTGCATCAAAGCGGGGACCGAGAGACTGAAAAACAGCTTCTATCTCAAGGCCATCAGACTGTTAAACAGCCATCACTAACATTGAGTGGCTGCTGCCAACATACTGACTCATCTCTAGCCACTTTAATAATGAAAAATGTATGTAATAAATGTATCACTAGCCACTTTAAACAATGCCACTTTATATAATGTTTACATACCCTACATTTCTCATCTCATATGTATATACTGTACTCTATACCATCTACTGCATCTTGCCTATGCTGTTCAGCCATCGCTCATTCATATATCTTTATGTACATATTCTTATTCATTCCTTTACACTTGTGTGTATAAGGTAGTTGCTGTGAAATTGTTAGATTACTTGTTAGATATTACTGCATGGTCGGAACTAGAAGCACAAGCATTTCACTACACTCGCGTTAATATCTGCTAACCATGTGTATGTGTATCTAGCTCTCTCCACACCAACCATATCACTCTCATTGCCTTCTCTAGATCCCTGCTTCTGGTCCTGGGTATGCTAAACACCAGTGGTGGAAAAAGTCCCCAATTGTCATACTTCAGTGAAAGTAAAGATACCATAATAGAAAATGACCCACTCAAAATCCTACTTGAATATAAAACTACAAGTAAATGTAATTGCTCAAATATGCTTAAATATCAAAAGTAAAAGTATAAATCCTTTCAAATTCCTTATATTAAGCAAACCAGACGGCACCATTTTTATTTTTTTAATTTTTTTTACAGATAGCCAGGGGCACGCTCCAACACTCAGACATCATTTACAAATGAGCATGTGCTTACTGAGTCAGCCCGATCAGAGGCAGTAGGGATGACCAGGGATGTTCTCTGTTTAGTGAGTCCACCAGATCAGAGGCAGTAGGGATGACCAAGGATGTTCTCTGTTTAGTGAGTCCACCAGATCAGAGACAGTATGGATGGCCAAGTATGTTCTCTGTTTAGTGAGTCCACCAGATCAGAGGCAGTAGGGATGACCAAGGATGTTCTCTGTTTAGTGAGTCCACCAGATCAGAGGCAGTAGGGATGACCAAGGATGTTCTCTGTTTAGTGAGTCCACCAGATCAGAGGCAGTAGTGATGTTCTCTAGATAGGTGTGTGAATTAGACCATTTATCTGTCCTGCTAAGCACTCAAAATGTTACTAGTACTTTTGGATGCCAGGGAAAATGTATAGAGTAAAAAGTACATCATTTTCTTTAGGAATGTAGTGAAGTAAAAGTAAACATTGTCAAAAATATAAATAGTAAAGTGAAGTACAGGTACTTCCCAAAAAAACGACTTAAGTAGTACTTTAAAGTATTTTTACTTAAATACAGCCATTTGAGAAGATTCCAATTCTATCTGTTCAGTGTTATTACGGAATTGCCTGAAATTATGATGGAATTAGCAGTCTTTGTCTACCTTTATTCAGAGTTGGGTTGTTTTCAGGGTTGGGTACAGATGTAGTATCTTCAGGAAAATAATCCTGCATCAACAGGAAATTTGAATTATTATGTGGATTCTAATTAATGAAAATGTTTTGTAGGGGTTGATGCATTTTACGTTAGGGCACATTAAGTCTGAAATTGTGCAAATGATCAAGTTTAGAAGCCTTTTAAAACCTTGAATACACTACAAGAAATGTTTTCCTGCTGTGCAGGACAATTATCATCAACAAAAGGATGATCAAATTAAGATCCTACATCTGTAGGTTAAATGTAATCCGTTACAGTCACTAGCTACCTGCCCTTTTGGATTACACAAACTCAGTAAGTAATCTGATTACTTTACTTTTGGATTACTTTCCCCTTACGAGGCATTAGAAGAAGACAAAAAAGTTCCATCAAACGCATCTGGTGTGTCGTCATAGTGGTTTCTGACTTGTGGTCAGACTCGCTCAGGTGGGACAAACTTAAACTTGCTCTTTTTTTCAATGTTGAATTTAATGTCATTGAGAAAACAGAAACATATTTTTTCGCAAACATCCTTTCTGAATTTAAAAGGATCTGTTATGTCATTAAAATTGTTTTGCTGGTAACATAACTGATTACAGTTACAGTTTTTTTGTAATCAGATTCCATGTAATCAGTTACTCCCCAAACCAGGTTGGTTTTTTGTATACTAATTTACATTTACATTTTAGTCATTCAGCAGACGCTCTTATCCAGAGCGACTTACAGTAGTGAATACATACATTTCATTTCATGCATTTTGTTTTTTTGATAATGGCCCCCCGTGGGAATCAAACCCACAACCCTGGCGTTGCACACACCATGCGCTACCAACTGAGCCACAGGGAAGACCAATGGTTGTAGTAGTACAACTGACCAGTCATATCAATGCTTTGACAGTCAAGGCATCCGTGGTGTTGAGCTAGCGCACCTATACCTGCTTCTAAACCCACTCAGCATTGACAGGGATGCCACATAACACTCCCTCATCGCTCTGACGAGAGATTCTGCTAGGGTGTCTGTTATCTTCCCATTTTACCTGGATATTAGCTCCGTAAAACAAAATGAGAGGCCTCCTTTTGGCCTCATCCTTATTTAGAAGCAAGCACATATTTTCTAAGTCGATCCCAACCAACCCTACACTGTAATGTACATTGTGAAATGCGATAGACTTAATTGCTCAACTGTGCCATCTTTCAAAAGACCATGCTAAGGAAATGCTTTTACAGTGCCTTGCAAAAGCATTCACCCCCCTTGGCATTTTTCCTATTTTGTTGCATTACAACCTGTAATGTAAATTGATTTTTATTTGGATTTCATGTAATGGACATACACAAATTAGTACTAATTAGTGAAGTGAACTGAAAAAAATAACTTGTTTCTAAAAATTCATAAAAATAAAAACGGAAAAGAAAAACTGTGCGTGCATATGTATTCACCCCCTTTGCTATGACGCCCCTAAATAAGAACTGGTGCAACCAATTACCTTCAGAAGTCACGTAATTAGTTAAATGAAGTCCACCTGTGTGCAATCTAACTGTCACATGATCTGGCACATGCTCTCATTATATACACACCTGTTCTGAAAGGCCCCAGAGTCTGCAACACCACTAAGCAAGGGGCACCACCGAGCAAGCGACACCATAAAGACCAAGGAGCTCTCCAAACAGGTCAGGGACAAAGTTGTGGAGATGTACAGATCAGGGTTGGGTTATAAAAAAATATCAGAAACTTTGAACATCCCACGGAGCACCATTAAATCCATTATTAAAAAATGGAAAGAATATGGCACCACAACAAACCTGCCAAGAAAGGGCCGCCCACCAAAACTCACAGACCAGGCAAGGAGGGCATTAATCAGACAGGCAACAAAGAGACCAAAGATAACCCTGAAGGAGCTGCAAAGCTCCACAACGGAGATTGGAGTATCTGTCCATAGGACCACTTTAAGCCGTACACTCCACAGAGTTGGGCTTCACAGATGAGTGGCCAGAAAAAAGCCATTGCTTAAAGAAAAAAATAATAAACACATTTGGTGGTCGCCAGAAAGCCTGTGGGAGACTCCCCAAACATATGGAAGAAGGTACTCTGGTTAGATGAGGCAAAAATTGTGTTTTTTGGCCATCAAGTAAAACTCTATGTCTGGCACAAACCCAACACCACTCATCACCCCGAGAAAACCATCCCACAGTGAAGCGTGGTGGCAGCATCATGCTGTGGGTATGTTTTTCATCGGCAGGGACTGGAAAACTGGTCAGAATTGAAGGAGTGATGGATGGCGCTAAATACAGGGAAATTCTTGAGGGAAACCTGTTTCAGTCTTCAAGAGATTTGAGACTGGGACGGAGGTTCACCTTCCAGCAGGACAATAACCCTAAGCATACTGCTAAAGAAACACTCGAGTGGTTTAAGGGGAAACATTTAAATGTCTTGGAAGGGCCTAGTCAAAGCCCAGACCTCAATCCAATTGAGAATCTGTGGTATGAATTAAAGATTAATGTACACCAGCGGAACCCATCCAACATGAAGGAGCTGGAGCAGTTTTGCCTTGAAGAATGGGCAAAAATCCCAGTGGTTAGATGTGCCAAGCTTATAGAGACATACTCCAAGAGATTTGCAGCTGTAATTGCTGCGAAAGGTGGCTCTACAAAGTATTGACTCTTGAGGGGTGTATAGTTATGCATGCTCAAGTTTTCAGTTTTTTTGTCTTATTTGTTGTTTGTTTCACAATAAAAAATATTTTGCATCTTCAAAGTGGTAGGCATGTTATGTAAATCAAATGATACAACCCCCCCAAAAATCTATTTTAATTCCAGGTTGTGAGGCAACAAAATAGGAAAAATGCCAAGGGGGGTGAATACTTTCACAAGCCATTGTAATGTTAGCGGCTGTGTTTGCCACATCTCTTTCAGACAATAATTTACTATGTCAAGGGACTTCCTGGTTAGGCAAATGTTGAATGGAAATAGAGGGGAACATTCCAGACTTTATCTATTATTTTCAAAGGGGCGCTTTTGTGACATTTTCAAATAGATTGTTGTAATGTCATCAAAAGGAAACTAATTTACTCATTGCAGCTTTATCACCACCTATTTTGCAATGAATGCAAAGTATTGACTTATGAGTCAGCACTCTTGAAGTATAGCTCTTTGCAATGAATGCAGTGTATTTACTTATGCATCAATACTGTTGACGCATACCTTTTTGCATTGAATTCAATATATTTACTTTGTATTAGTAATGTATTGACAGACGTCAATTTGATTGAGTTGTCAACTAAAGTAAATTCAAAGTGAAATCGACCAACATGTGAACCATGTCATTGGATTTCGGTTCAAAGTTGGGTGAATAAAAAACAAAAATGCAAAAACATCCTTTACGATAATTATGATTTTTTTGCAAATCCAATTAGTTTTCCATGTTGATTCAATGTCCTAAGAATGAAAGACATACATTTTTTCTTTGTTGAAAAGACGTGGAAAGAACATTGTTTGTGCCCATTTGGAAGGGCCATACCAAATATTTTATCACATTTAAAAATAACATTGTGGCCTATGGAGGGTGGTTGTTTTTATGGAATTCATTATGTATTGTCATGGTTCTCTCTGTGATCGTGGCTGAGACCAGGAACAAATGATAAATGTGCATATATGTGAGCTGTAGAAATCCCTCTTTTGAAAACCAGTCCTGTATAGCTAATCCTTCTTTGGAAACAGACTCCTTGCCTGTGAATGTGCAGCGTCATAAGGAAAGGCTTGTTCCTTTAGCTGACTGCTTGCACGCCATGCCTTTCAGTAGCCATGCCTTTCAGTAGCCATGCCTTTCAGTAGCCATGCCCTATAAAGCTACAGTCACAGGCCTGGACAGAAAACCCTGAAAATAGACAACAACAAAGTGAGGAATCCACTAAAAAAAAGAACGGTAAATCTTGAAGACAGATACCTCTGTTAGAAGATGGAGAGCATTCAGTGAAAGCACAAGCTAGCCAGCTCTTTTCATTGCTCTATTTCCTCAACTGTTTTCTTCACGCCAGTTGTATGCATGCAAACTGCTCTTAATGAGAGAAAGAGAGATTACTCAGGACTTGGAAACCCCAGATCCCGCAGAAGAGTTAACATAATATATGGTATTGGTTAACAAGAGTCCCACCTCTTTCTCTATAGGCCTAACTGACTGGGACATGGTCGAAATCCCACTACGATACTACACCTTACCCCTGTCCTTGTTGTTGGGTGTCCACAGCAACCGTGTTGGGTGGTTGAAGTATGCCTCCAGCCTGAGAGAAAATAAGTTACCAGTTACTTCTGACTAATGCCCCCCTCCCAGGCACTAATCGTAACTACCTCAGTGTCTGTGTTTAATGATGGTGAAGTCACGCAGAGAGCAACTGGTTTGCCTTTTTATATTTTACAGCCCTCAGTGAGCAATAGACTTTTCTGAAGTTTGTGTTTGGCCTGGTCTCTAAGAAGGCCTAATACAAATATAAAAACAATAGTTCTTCATTTGATTTATGTGTGTTATTATGATATTAGTTCTTCATCCTTGTTTAATTTGTATTCACTGTGGTTTGTCTTGTGAAAAGTTAGGTCAACAAATACCGTCTTACTAAATTCAGAGGAAAGAATCAATGGTAATACATTATCTTACTTGTCAGCAATACTTCCCAGGAGCAGCAGGGGGCAGCAGTGATGCCACCACCGGATGAACTGTGCACGGATGGGCTTACTCAAACTTCATATGGGACATAACTAGCTGAACTTTATAGTAGCTACATCCTTTACTGAATTCAGTTCAGAATTGGGTCCCTACAAAAACCTGGACAAAACACAAACATGCAGGAGATATTTCTATGGTCCTTTGTCAGTTTGACATGTGATACTTCAGGGAGCATGTTCATGTTTAAAGTATACTTTTTCACTTGATCCTTTTTCATGTGAGTGAAGTGAAAGACTGTTGCTTAGAGCAACAGAGCATCTTTGTCTTTCTGCCACCTAGTGCATGTTAGGAAGGTTTTTGAATGACAGCACATCAGAGAGAGGAGAGATGGAGCTTTCAGCCGCTTTAAAGTTGTTGTGTTCAGAGTCTGTGCTTTAGTTTAATTGATGCTGCTGTAACTTTAGCTAATCAGTTCACCTTTAAAGCCATTTTAGGATGTAACCTATTAATCCAAGTCATAGCAAAGATAGAAAGTTGGATTGTTTCCTATATTGACTTGGGAGCTGTTCTCAGATTTCCTTTGTCACATATACTGTATACAGAGGAAGAAATTCTTTGAAGGACCGCCAATCTAAACGGTCGATGTGAGGAGTTTGTCAATGGGCAACAAAGGGAACACAGGCAGTGGTGTAGTGGAGGGTAAATGCAAGTAAACACAGTTTACCCACTTTTTGTTTTGCCCAACAGCTTACCCACCTTTTGCGGAAAAATGCATTGAAAGTAGAAGAAACGTTACTTTTTTCACAGAGACCGGCGATTAGAGTTTACCCACCATTTTTTTTTACCAGTACACCATTCCACACAGGCTGCTGTTGGGCTAGAGCTCCTTTGCACAACTCTACTCATCTCTAAGGGAGTGTACAGTGCATTCTGAAAGTATTCAGACCCCTTGACTTTTTCCACATTTTCTTACTTTACAGCCTTATTCTAATATGGATTAAAATGATGTTTTTCCTCGTCAATATACACACAATACCCCATAATGATAAAGCAAAATCTGTTTTATTTTTAAAAAAAAAAGCAAATTAATTACTTTGTTGAAGTACCTTTGGCAGAAATTACAGCCTCGAGTCTTCTTTGGTATGACGCTACAAGCTTGGCACACCTGTATTTGGGGAGTTTCTCCTATTCTTGTCTGCAGATCCTATCAAGCTCTGTCAGGTTGGATGGGGAGCATCGCTGCACAGCTATTTTCAGGTCTCTCCAGAGATGTTCGATCGGGATCAAGTCCAGGCTCCGGCTGGGCCACTCAAGGCTTTCGCTGTGCCATTATGGGGTACTGTGTGTATATTGACGAGGAAAAACAACATTTTAATCCATTTTAGAATAAGGCTGTAACATAACAAAATGTGGAAAAAATCAAGGGGTCTGAATATTTACAAATGCACTGTATAAGGCAGGATAGGTTTGTCGTTAACATCTTTCGAATATTGCAAACCTTTTCATGAAACATTCTAAGTCAACCAAGAAACACACTGAGGTGGTACAGAAAGATAAACATAGAGCCTTCTCCTCACTAAGTTCTACCTGCAACACAGGCTGTTTTGTGGTCGCAGCGAAGCGAGGGGAAACCCAGCAAAGGAAGGTGACACCGGAGACCAGTGACCCATAAAAGGTCGACAGAATCTGGAAGAACCGGGCTGAGTGTTGTTTTGTCCTGCCGGTGTATGTTTGTGTGTCACTTTAGAAGTCAAACCCCTCAAAGAAAATATAAGATCTGGGAGGATGGAGTGAAGGATGGGGAGTGGAGGTAGTCTTAATGCCTCATAAGATAGGCTTGGAGGCTTGACCTCTTAAACCTTCTTGCATGGTGGTGTAGGATTCGGCTGAGAGAGAAAGTAGACCCTGGTTGCCGCTCTCTGAGGAGTGCTGCCGGGGGCCGGATCCAGGGGCTTATCCATCCGAAAAGGGCTCATGCCGGCCCCAGAAGTTGAACGTATCGGACTGCAGACGTCACAGGGAAACAGTCAGGGGTGTCCAGTAGCGGGTGAGTATCAGCTTCAGTGTGTGACTGAGAATGGCTTGACCTTTATGGAGGGAATAGAACAGGTAATGCTGTTGTTGTATTGGTGGTTCATAACTCTGATGGCTCAGTGTGGGGATTAAAAGTCGGACTATATTTCAGGTTGCTGAAAAATCCCATTACACTAGAAGCAACCTCGAGTAGGGTTACCCACTTTCTGTGCAGTCACACAGGTAATGGGGTCACTAATGTCAAATATATACACTAGGTAGTTTGGAAATGTTAAAACAGTGCATGCCAGAGTAATACTACGCTGGAGAAAAGCACATGACTCATATTGGCAGACTCCAGGATTGGTATTCAGAACACAGGAAGCTTCAGGTCAGAAACAGAGCAGTGACTCCAGGATTGGTATTCAGAACACAGGAAGCTTCAGGTCAGAAACAGAGCAGTGACTCCAGGATTGGTATTCAGAACACAGGAAGCTTCAGGTCAGAAACAGAGCAGTGACTCCAGGATTGGTATTCAGAACACAGGAAGCTTCAGGTCAGAAACAGAGCAGTGACTCCAGGATTGGTATTCAGAACACAGGAAGCTTCAGGTCAGAAACAGAGCAGTGACTCCAGGATTGGTATTCAGAACACAGGAAGCTTCAGGTCAGAAACAGAGCAGTGACTCCAGGATTGGTATTCAGAACACAGGAAGCTTTAGGTCAGAAACAGAGAGCAGTGTGCACACCCCCATTGTAAACACAAAATATGGTTGCACTTAATTGTATGGACTGTACAAAAAATACCACTTACAGTATATAATAAGATGGAAAATGGTAATAAAATTAATTAAATATTATTAGTATTTTACTTGGGTCTTCTTTCATCCTCATATTTGCATGTCTAATTTCCATTTCCAGATACCCTGCCTTGAAACAGTTAGAAATGATTTAAAGTAGAACATGGGGGTGTTCTATCAAGATTTTACATGTTAACCAGAATAAGAATAGCATTCTGAAACTCCAGCTAATCAAGGCCATTTACTGTAAAAAAACAAACAAACAAAAAAATGTAATCCTGTTTGTTATGTAGGAATACAATCTCAATTTGATTCATTTTTAACAATCAGACATGGTTCAAGTATGGAAATCAGTCAGGTAGAAATATCACTTTGTTGAAAGAAGTTTATTTAGAGATGTAAGCGACAGATGTTTACACTTAAACATGTTTTGATATGTATATTCATCAAACATGTTTCATACATAATGTGTTAAATACTGTGTGTATAAAAGATCGGATTAGAAAAATCTAAGAAACACGTTGGATTGAAACACTGGCTTTGTGTTCGAGAGCAGGGTTATTTTTAGGCTATCAACTAAATCTATGCCAAGACTGAGTACAGTTTAACAGCCTTCTGGTAGGCAGCATCAGTCAAATGTACTGTATTGTCCTCAACTCTGAGAGAGATTCTGTGATTTCTTTAACAATTTTCTGTAAAGGATGATGAAAAATATAGTTGATAAAGTATATCTCGTCTTTTCACCTTAGCCAATGACAGTTATTTGTCTTAGTTCATAACTCCATATTGCCACCAACTGGCTAATAATCAAAATAGCAAGAGTCTTGTACGAACAGACCGGTAGCGTTTGACTGCAGAGAGTACTTAGCACCTCTGAACACCAGCCGTAATTTGCTAACCGAGTGCAAACCGATTCTACATGTAGAAATGTTGGCAGTCAAACGTGCGGTGAACGAGCGGTAAACGAACAGCAGATGAACGGCAGATTGACATTCAGTGCCGTGTGTGCGCTCCCTTAGAAACTGAGGTAAACTCAACAAAAAAAGAAACGTCCCTTTTTCAGGACCCTGTCTTTCAAAGATCATTCGTAAAAATCCAAATAACTTCACAGATCTTCATTGTAAAGGGTTTAAACACTGTTTCCCATGCTTGTTCAATGAACCATAAACAATTCATAAACATGCACCTGTGGAACGGTCGTTAAGACACGGTAGGCAATTAAGGTCACAGTTATGAAAACTTAGAACACTAAAAAGGCCTTTCTACTGACTCTGAAAAACACCAAAAGAAAGATGCCCAGGGTCCCTGCTCATCTGCGTGAACGTGCCTTAGGCATGCTGCAAGGAGGCATGAGGACTGCAGATGTGGCCAGGGCAATAAATTGCAATGTCCGTACTGTGAGACGCCTAAGCCAGCGCTACAGGGAGACAGGACGGACAGCTGATCGTCCTCGCAGTGGCAGACCACGTGTAACAACACCTGCACAGGATCGATACATCCGAACATCACACCTGCGGGACAGGTACAGGATGGCAACAACAACTGCCCGAGTTACACCAGGAACGCACAATCCCTCCATCAGTGCTCAGACTGTCCGCAATAGGCTGAGAGAGGCTGGACTGAGGGCTTGTAGGCCTGTTGTAAGGCAGGTCCTCACCAGACCGGCAACAACGTCACCTATGGGCACAAACCCACCGTTGCTGGACCAGACAGGACTGGCAAAAAGTGCTCTTCACTGACGAGCTGCGGTTTTGTCTCACCAGGGGTGATGGTCGGATTTGCGTTTATCGTCGAAGGAATGAGTGTTACACAGAGGCCTGTACTCTGGAGCGGGATCGATTTGGAGGTGGAGGGTCCGTCATGGTCTGGGGCGGACCCTCCACAGCATCATCGGACTGAGCTTGTTTTCATTGCAGGCAATCTCCACACTGTGTGTTACAGGGAAGACATCCTCCTCCCTCATGTGGTACCCTTCGTGCAGGCTCATCCTGACATTACCCTCCAGCATGACAATGCCACCAGCCATACTGCTCGTTCTGTGAGTGATTTCCTGCAAGACAGGAATGTCAGTGTTCTGCCATGGCCAACGAAGAGCCCGGATCTCAACCCCATTGAGCACGTCTGGGACCTGTTGGATAGGAGAGTGAGGGCTAGGGCCATTCCCCCCAGAAATGTCTGGGAACTTGCAGGTGCCTTGGTGGAAGAGTGGGGTAACATCTCACAGCAAGAACTGGCAAATCTGGTGCAGTCCATGAGGAGATGCACCGCAGTACTTAATGCAGCTGGTGGCCACACCAGATACTGACTGTTACTTTTGATTTTGACCCCCGTTTGTTCAAGGACACATTATTCCATTTCTGTTAGTCACATGTCTGTGGAACTTGTTCAGTTTATGTCTCAGTTGTTGAATCTTGTTATGTTCATACAAATATTTACACATGTTAAGTTTGCTGAAAATAAACGCAGTTGACAGTGAGAGGACTTTTTTTTGTTGCTTGGTTTATTTTCATGGGAGTGAAGTCCTTTCTATTTTGAAACAGGTTGGTGAATTTAAAGCAGTTTCATTGGCTCTTAAGGTCAGTGTCAAGTCATGATGCTGCAAAAAGCATGCCTCATCCTGGATTTTAATGGATGCGTGAACTGGTCTCAGACTGGTGTTTTTGGGCCTGTTGTCATGTCATCACATTAAATGGTAAATGCAATGGTATATTTTATTCACAGAGAAAGGCCCATGAGTTTGTGTTGAACCTACCACTGAGTTGTTCCACAGGTGTTAAAGTAAACAATATGCCATGTCATGCTGACTTTGTTTTACAGCCCAAGATACAGCAAAACAGTTTCATCATGTGCGTACGGTTCTGTACACGTCCATGTTATGGCATAGACAGTAATAAGATACAACATGGGTTTTTTCTACGTAATCACTAAAATTAAATGTTTGCCTTTGTGTGTCTTTGTGGCGTTTCAGGATTGATGACGAGAGGGCCGTGATCTCCTCTTCTGTTTTGGTGCTGCTGCCTTTCTTCGGTTACCACCTGCTGGCCCAACTAACTTCCGTGACCTTTGTTGTGGAGCAGCAGGAGGAGGAGGTGGAGGAACGATTCTTTTTCTCACACCTTCATCGGAGCTCTCATGCTCTGAAAAATAGGTTCATGTGAAACTTAATTGTGGAACTTTACACACATTTGACTGGTTTGTCATGCACAGTTTTTTTTTATCCACTTTTAATATCTAGAATGATACGACTGAGATATTTGTGCTTTGTGTTGACAAGGTGTGTGCATGTGTGCGTTTGTGTTTGATTATAGTCTTTTACCTTCACGGTCCTCAACACTGTTTGCCGTGCCACCTATTGGAAGAAGAAGCAATCACGTTAAGGAATTGAATCACATTCATATTTTATTTGTTTCTTCTCATAGCAATACATGTGTGATTAAATGAATCCGATATACGTGTTATATACCGACACATATCAAAAAGACACCTACCAGGTCCAGTCACCCCATTAGGTTTAGAAGCTGTCGGGAAACATATTATAAACAGATTCTTTAGATATCCACACAATTAGGTTTATTCCTTCATTCTTCATTTTTGTTTACCAATATTCATTCAGTAGTTGTATTGTGAATACAGAACGAGGTAAACTCACCATCTTGTCCAACTTCTACACTTGTGCGGCTCACATCTAAGATGAGACATGTTGACATGTTACAGAGCGAGGCACACGTTTTCTGTCTAAATAATGTTTAGTTCATTTCAAAGACATCACTTTTCATTGTGTTTAATGTTGTGGTATTTGCTAATCTGCCATTGCACTACACCAGAGAATTAAAAAGTCCCTACCAGCAGTCCCTCCATTCGAATACTATAAACAAATTGCACAAAAATGGCATAATCAAAATTAAAAAACAATATCACTATATAGCCTTGCTTCAACATTTATGTAACAAATGTTACTGTCTGCCAGCAAGCTTCCCTATACTGAGGAAATGTTGCAAGATATAATCATTACCACTAGATGGAGGTGTAGGACAAAGTTTCAGCATTTCTCTGTTTTGGTTGGTTCTGAGTCATTGAAAGGGATATACAGATTTTTCTGACATGCAAACCGATATGTAATTTCAGAATTTGTTACAATTGGTTTAGGGTTAGGGACAGGGTTAAGGGGTTGGTTAGGGGTTAAGGATGAGTTTTTGATTTTGGCTAGTCGGTCTGTATAGCCCTTCGCATAGGTCACTTATATTTGTGTCTGTGATTTTGACTCCAATCTACACTGAGAGGCAGTGATATCTCTCTGGTCTTCTCAGGAACACTCCGGAACATCCAGTGATATCTCTCTGGTCTTCTCAGGAACACTCCGGAACATCCATGCACAGAACAAAACCTCACTTTATCCCAAGAGCAGGCTACCACAAAGGTGACAGGCAGCATGTTCTAGAACTAGTCATTTAACATCACTTCTTTGGCAGAGATTTGTTGATAAAACATGTTAATTCAGCTCATTCCAACAAGAAATAATGAAAAACGTAACTTTCAGAGTGCATGGTTTACCTGTTTATGCCTTACACACAGTCGCCATAGTTACACCATAGTTACTTCCACTCTCTTGAGAAAACTGATTTATTTGACTTTCGAGTAACCAGTCTCAACCTGCCTGAGTTTACAAGCAAGTGTGCCCAGTCTCGTGTCACAAGGGGTGGGATCTGTGACTCAAATCAAATCAAATGTGTGTAAATCAGCTAGAAAGAGGTGTCAGCATCGAGTAATTGTCTCTGGCCCCCTCCCAGTTAGGGTGAGTGATGAGCTCTACAGCAAAGTCTCACAACTCAATCGCTGGTTGAAAACTGTTTTCTGCCCCTCCCAAAAGATAGAATTTGTAGATAATTGGCCCTCTTTCTGGGACTCACCCACAAACAGGACCAAGCCTGGCCTGTTGAGGAGTGACGGACTCCATCCTAGCTGGAGGGGTGCTCTCATCTTATCTACGAACATAGACAGGGCCATAACACCTCTAGCTCCACAATGAAATAGGGTGCAGGCCAGGCAGCAGGCTGTTAGCCAGCCTGCCAGCTTAGTGGAGTCTGCCACTAGCACAGTCAGTGTAGTCAGCTCAGCTATCCCCATTGAGACCATGTATGTGCCTCGACCTAGGTTGGGCAAAACTAAACATGGCGGTGTTTGCCTTAGCAATCTCACTAGAATAAAGACCTCCATTCCTGCCATTATTGAAAGAGATCGCGATACCTCACATCTCAAAATAGGGCTACTTAATGTTAGATCCCTCACATCAAAGGCAGTTATAGTCAATGAACTAATCACTGATCATAATCTTGATGTGATTGGCCTGACTGAAACATGGCTTAAGCCTGATGAATTTACTGTGTTAAATGAGGCCTCACCTCCTGGTTACACTAGTGACCATATCCCCCGTGCATCCCGCAAAGACGGAGGTGTTGCTAACATTTACGATAGCAAATTTCAATTTACAAAAAAAACAAAAAAACTACGTTTTCGTCTTTTGAGCTTCTAGTCATGAAATCTATGCAGCCTACTCAATCACTTTTTATAGCTACTGTTTACAGGCCTCCTGGGCCATATACAGCGTTCCTCACTGAGTTCCCTGAATTCCTATCGGACATTGTAGTCACAGCAGATAACATTCACATTTTTGGTGACTTTAATATTCACATGGAAAAGTCCACAGACCCACTCCAAAAGGCTTTCGGAGCCATCATCGACTCAGTGGGTTTTGTCCAACATGTCTCTGGACCTACTCACTGCCACAGTCATACTCTGGACCTAGTTTTGTCCCGTGGAATAAATGTTGTGGATCTTAATGTTTTTCCTCATAATCCTGGACTATCGGACCACCATTTTATTACGTTTGCAATCGCAACAAATAATCTGCTCAGACCCCAACCAAGGAGCATCAAAAGTCGCTATAAATTCTCAGACAACCCAAAGATTCCTTGATGCCCTTCCAGACTCCCTCTGCCTACCCAAGGACATCAGAGGACAAAAATCAGTTAACCACCTAACTGAGGAACTCAATTTAACTTTGCACAATACCCTAGATGCAGTTGCACCCCTAAAAACTAAAAACATTTGTCATAAGAAACTAGCTCCCTGGTATACAGAAAATACACGAGCTCTGAAGCAAGCGTCCAGAAAATTAGAACGGAAATGGCGCCACACCAAACTGGAAGTCTTCCGACTAGCTTGGAAAGACAGTACCGTGCAGTATCGAAGAGCCCTCACTGCTGCTCGATCATCCTATTTTTCCAACTTAATTGAGGAAAATAAGAACAATCCGAAATTTATTTTTGTTACTGTCGCAAAGCTAACTAAAAAGCAGCATTCCCCAAGAGAGGATGGCTTTCACTTCAGCAGTAATAAATTCATGAACTGCTTTGAGGAAAAGATCATGATCATTAGAAAGCAAATTACGGACTCCTCTTTAAATCTGCGTATTCCTCCAAAGCTCCGTTGTCCTGAGTCTGCACAACTCTGCCAGGAACTAGGATCAAGGGAGACACTAAAGTGTTTTAGTACTATATCTCTTGACACGATGAAAATAATCATGGCCTCTAAACCTTCAAGCTGCATACTGGACCCTGTTCTAACTAAACTACTGAAAGAGCTGCTTCATGTGCTTGGCCCTCCTATGTTGAACATAATAAACGGCTCTCTATCCACCGGATAAGTACCAAACTCACTAAAAGTGGCAGTAATAAAGCCTCTCTTGAAAAAGCCAAACATTGACCGAGAAAATATAAAAAACTATCGACCTATATCGAATCTTCCATTCCTCTAAAAAAAAATGGAAAAAGCTGTTGCGCAGCAAATCACTGCCTTCCTGAAGACGAACAATGTCTACGAAACGCTTCAGTCTGGTTTTAGACCCCATCATAGCACTGAGACTGCACTTGTGAAGGTGGTAAATGACCTTTAAATGATGTCAGACCGAGGCTCTGCATCTGTCCTCGTGCTCCTAGATCTTAGTGCTGCTTTTGATACCATCGATCCCAACATTCTTTTGGAGAGATTGGAAACCCAAATTGGTCTACACGGACAATTTCTGGCCTGGTTTAGATCTTATCTGTCGGAAAGATATCAGTTTGTCTCTGTGAATGGTTTGTCCTCTGACAAATCAACTGTAAATGTCGGTGTTCCTCAAGGTTCCGTTTTAGGACCACTATTGTTTTCTCTATATATTTTACCTCTTGGGGATGCCATTCGAAAACATAATGTTAAATTTCACTGCTATGCGGATGACACACAGCTGTACATTTCAATGAAACAAGGTGAAGCCTCAAAATTGCCCTCGCTAGAAGCCTGTGTTTCAGACATAAGGAAGTGGATGGCTGCAAACTTTCTACTTTTAAACTCGGACAAAAAAAGAGATGCCGTTCTAGGTCCCAAGAAACAAAGAGATCTTCTGTTAAATCTGACAATTAATCTTGATGGTTGTACAGTCGTCTCAAATAAAACTGTGAAGGACCTCGGCGTTACTCTGGACCCTGATCTCTCTTTTGAAGAACATATCAAGACTGTTTCAAGGGCAGCTTTTTCCATCTACGTAACATTGCAAAAATCAGAAACTTTCTGTCCACAAATGATGCAGAAAAATTCATCCATGCTTTTGTTACTTCTAGGTTGGACTACTGCAATGCTCTACTTTCCGGCTACCCGGATAAAGCACTAAATAAACTTCAGTTAGTACTAAATACGGCTGCTAGAATCCTGACTAGAACCAAAAAATGTGATCATATTACTCCAGTGCTAGCCTCCCTACACTGGCTTCCTGTTAAGGCAAGGGTTGATGTCAAGGTTTTACTGCTAACCTACAAAGCTTTACATGGGCTTGCTCCTACCTATCTTTCTGATTTGGTCCTGCCGTACATACCTACATGTACGCTACGGTCACAAGAAGCAGGCCTCCTAATTGTCCCTAGAATTTCTAAGCAAACAGCTGGAGGCAGTGCTTTCTCCTATAGAGCTCCATTTTTATGGAATGGTCTGCCTACCCATGTGAGAGATGCAGACTCGGTCTCAACCTTTAAGTCTTTACTGAAGACTCATCTCTTCAGTGGGTCCTATGATTGAGTGTAGTCTGGCCCGGGAGTGTGAAGGTGAACAGAAAGGCTCTGGAGCAACGAACCAGCCTTGCTGTCTCTGCCTGGCTGGTTCCCCTCTCTCCACTGGGATTCTCTGCCTCTAACCCTATTACAGGGGCTGAGTCACTGGCTTATTGGTGTTCTTCCATGCCGTCCCTAGGAGGGGTGCGTCACTTGAGTGGGTTGAGTCACTGACGTGGTCTTCCTGTCTGGGTTGGCGCCCCCCCCTTGGGTTGTGCCGTGGCGGAGATCTTTGTGGGCTATACTCGGTCTTGTCTCAGGATGGTAAGTTGGTGGTTGAAGATATCCCTCTAGTGGTGTGGGGGCTGTGCTTTGGCAAAGTGGGTGGGGTTATATCCTTCCTGTTTGACCTTGTCCGGGGGTATCGTCGGATGGGGCCACAGTGTCTCCTGACCCCTCCTGTCTCAGCCTCCAGTATATGCTGCAGTAGTTTATGTGTCGGGGGGCTAGGGTCAGTCTGTTATATCTGGAGTATTTCTCCTCTCTTATCCAGTGTCCTGTGTGAATTTAAGTATGCTCTCTCTAATTCTCTCTCTTTCTTTCTTTCTCTCTCTTGGACGACCTGAGCCCTAGGACCATGCCTCAGGACTACCTGACATGATGACTCCTTGCTGTCCCCAGTCCACCTGGCCGTGCTGCTGCTCCAGTTTCAACTGTTCTGCCTGCGGCTATGGAACCCTGACCTGTTCACCGGACGTGCTACCTGTCCCAGACCTGCTGTTTTCAACTCTCTAGAGACAGCAGTAGCGGTAGAGATACTCTCAATGATCGGCTATGAAAAGCCAACTGACATTTACTCTTGAGGTGCTGACTTGTTACACCCTCGACAACTGTGATTATTATTATTTGACCATGCTGGCCATTTATGAACATTTGAACACCTTGGCCATGTTCTGTTATAATCTCCACCCGACACAGCCAGAAGAGGACTGGCCACCCCTCATAGCCTGGTTCCTCTCTAGGTTTCTTCCTAGGTTTTGGCCTTTCTAGGGAGTTTTTCCTAGCCACCGTGCTTCTACACCTGCATTGCTTGCTGTTTGGGGTTTTAGGCTGGGTTTCTGTACAGCACTTTGAGATATCAGCTGATGTAAGAAGGGCTATATATATATTTTGATTTGATTTGATTTGAAATGTTATTTGTCACATGCGCCGAATACAACAGGTGTAGGTAGACCTTACAGTGAAATGCTTACCTGGTACGTGACTCAGCTGACAAACAACCATCTGGCCTGGGCTAGTCAAGACTACAAGACCCACCCATATTTACTGAGGACGATAGGTTGCATCCCAATCATCCACTCTCTTCCCAAAGTGTACACTTGCACACTCCCTGCCAGAGTCAGAACCAGGCCAGAGCTTCCCCTCTCCCATAGGTCGGACAACACACCCCTCCCCTCTCTACTGTGCTCACGGTTAGACTGGTCCGAGGAGATGGCATTCATGCTCTCTGTGGAAGAAGCAGAGATTACCGTTATGAATGGGTATATTGACCACGGATTATAGATAAGACTAGGCTTACTGAGCATTGGTTGTAAAGAGTCAGCCAATGAGGTGATTATGCTCTTACCAGTTGGTGCTTCATCCGAGGTTGAGTCCTTATCTGTTTGTAAGAAAAGGCAGTATTGTTCAGAATAAGACAGCAATGGTTCTTTCTATTAATTGGAATGATTTTAAAGTTGCACAAAGGTTAGCATAGAAGTTCAGCAAAAGAAGAACGTCGCTCAGTCTTCTGTGATTACCTGTGGAAATGGCTTGGGCAGCACGATCTGAAAATATCACACGAGACACACAAGATACTGTAATGTACTAATTAATAACAATTAAATACTTTCTGCTAATGTTACTGTACATACTGTTTGATTGAGCAGCTGTGTTACTGTATTCAGTCATAGTGCCAACACTTACTGCTATTAGTATCGAGGTCAGCTTCTACTAGCACAGCTGCCAGAGAGCAGAGGATGAGGAAATTCCTGGAAACAGAAATTCAAAAGAGGAATTTAAAACCAATGTGCTCTGCAAATTGCAGACTAGATAGTATTTATTTATATTTTGTATTATTACACACACCCAATAGGTGCAGTGAAATGTGTTGTTTTACAGGGTCAGCCATAGTAGTACAGCGCCCCTGGAGCAGATTAGGGTGCTAAGTGCTGATCCCTGGCCTTGACACCTTCTCTATTTCAGACTCTTTCACTTTGGTACTGCATGCCTGTCTCTGTTATTTTAATTCTGAATTCCAATTTCCAATCAGACACCAAATCCTTCTAATCAACTGGCTGTTTGAGGAATATTTCAGTTGAAGTGTCAGCCGAAGGACTTCTGAAATTGTCCACAACCTTTTCCCATTGACCTGAGAGCAGACCCGGTTCTTTAATCAATGTAGCATCTTAATGGTGCATTTTAAATGAACGTTCTATTGATAAACCCTACACTTCCGGTCAAAGGTTTTACAACACCTACTCATTCAAGGGTTTTTCTTTATTTTTACAATTTTCTACATTGTAGAATAATAGTGAAGACATCAGAACTATGAAATAACACATATGGAATCATGTAGAAACACAAAAAATGTTAAACAAATCTAAATATATTTTATATTTGAGATTCTTCAAATAGCCACCCTTTGTCTTGATGACAGCTTTGCACACTCCTGGCTCCACCACCACCTACATTTTAACATTTATTTTATGTTTCATTGCAAAGGTATAGTGGCATCAAAAATAAGTAAAATGCGTAAAAAAAAACATTAAAATTAAAGATGTAAACCTCATTAAAACCATGTAGCGTCCATTAAGACATAGCACATTCTGCATCATACTTTTAATAACCCTCAAACATGCTCATAGTAATGATAATAGACTTACCTGGTCAACATGCCTTGAGGTTAGAGTCTGGATCCTGAATTGTACCGTAAAGGTGTCGATATTGCACTTCAACTGGTCCTGATGCAGAAGGGGGTGGTGGTGTTTTTATACCTATCCCAAAGCCCATTGGGGATGGAAGGAGGAGTGGTCTGCTTATTGTGGACAACCTGTGAAAGAGGAAAAAAACGGTGACATACCTATTGGATTTCATTGTGTGGTTTAATGTAAGAATTTGTATGTCTCCTACCTACATACATTCTCTCAAAGGAATCTCTCATTCCCCCAAAGGGCACACCTAAATATCACAGAAACCCTATTGTTACATGGGAGTCTCTCGAACTTCCTATTCCCCTCTCTTTTCTATGTGTGTTTTTTTTTTAATCTGAAGTAGACATTACACTACAGTCCCTTTAAAGTTCAGCCTCTACGCTACAGTTACTCTCTGAGGGGGTGTTGGGAACCTGTGCCAAGTAGTGAGGTCTTAGTGGAAAGCATAGTGGAATGATTGCTAGACCTGCATCCCAAATAGCACTCTATTCCCTATTTAGTGCGCTACTTTTGACCAGAGCCAATAAAGTAGTGAACTAAATAAGGAATAGAGTACCATTTGGGAGCAGCCCTGATGATGGGAAGCTTTGAACAGTCTCTGTCCAGACCAGACCACCTGGCCAGGATTACACTCACTACTTCTCCTGAGAAATGTGTGTACTTTCCTGCACTTGAGGCTAGTGGACGGCAGCATCTTGGTAGGGGGAATTCCCTGGTCCCAAATAGAGATCCTGGACTGAAATGTTAACCCAATTTAACAAGTAAGGCAAACCCGGACTAGGGGAAGGTCAGGATAAATGGTCTGATTTTGGTCCAAACAGTTGGTGAAATAAGAAGAGAAGGGTCTGTTTCATTCTAACATAATCCTGAGGAGCTAGTTTCCGTAGATGGGCTTGATAGGCTGAACCCATGATTCTATCAAACTTGACAACAGGCTTAGCTTGGCACAGGCAGATTGTATTCATCATTTGGTATTCCTCTTCAAACTCTCTATATAGCCTATACTAGTTTTTAAGTGCAGTGAACGTGTAAGTAGGATCTCGCCTTGCAATGCAGACTTTGTAGCCTCAGGGTAGCTCATATAGTCACGAGAGTTACGGAGAAGGGCCGCAGGCCCTTACTGACCTAAGGATAGTATATGCAGGCTTTTGATTCACAGATGCCAAATCCAATTACAAGTCTTTTTTTCTTTTCTTTTTTTATAACAATTATAAAGAGAGTCACACACAAAATACATTACACACAACATCAAATTACATGTTCCATTTTCAGCAGCAGATACAATCGTAAAGTACAGTTAGCATTATAAATTACTAATAAATCCAATTGCATGTCTGATGTTGCACTTTTTCAACAAAACCAGCTTTTAATGAATGAAAACCTTCTCCAGCACAATACAGATTCAATTTCAGTGAATAAGTCAAGTATAGAGTAATAGTCATTAGAGTGCAGTAGCTATTTGAACTCATTGCCCCAGTCTGAATACAATGGCAACACGAGCATTGCTCTCTGGAGAATGAAAGGCAACTTTGAGCCCCAGACTGCGGTAAAGTTTGTCTCATGTGCATCCAAAATAACCTGGAAAAGAGGATAAAGAACACCCGCACTACCAGACATGGTCGATTTCACAAGCTCATGCCGCTAAGACTAATGCCCTTGTAAATCCCCCCTCCCATTCTCATCTCGTCCACCGTCGTCATCCGATCTGCCAGGTTATTTGCTTTTTATCAGAAGGAACAAATGCTAATGGAAATGAATTGACCTTCCTTAGACAAGACACGAAGTCTAACCATCTGGGTTTACCTTTCCTGGCTTTCTATGGGGAGCCGACGCAAAAAGGAAGGCTCCTCTCCAGAGCAGAACAGAGGTTAGAGTGCTGATAAAGGGAGAAAGTAGTCCCCCTGTAGTACAGTTACATCTCACACGTCCTCTTGCTTTGGTATTTAAGCCTTCTCCGGCCCAGGTATCAAAGGAGTCCTCTGTCTGCTCTCACTAAAAGGATTTCTCTCTTTAAATGTTAAAAGATAATTAGACGTTTCTCTCTCTCTTTCATTATGGAGCGGCTGATCAGGCCGTTTGGAGAGATCTTTTCAAGGCAAACATTGGCCTGGAAAGCCTTTGAAAGCTGGTAATGTCTGATTTACATGTGCATAGGGAGGAAGCCCATTGGGTGCACTGGACTACTAGGGTTCCAACCCAAGGACTGAAAGGACTGTGTCCTCACTTCACTGTACAGTAGTGAACCTCGTACAGTAAAAAAAAAAAAGGAAGATTACCGTACTGTATATCAATGACAGTGGCAGTGAACCCTCTTGGGGAAAGTTCATGAGACTGTAAACACATTATACCGAACTCATTGACATCACTATTTTTTATTTACTGTTTATTTAACAACATACAAATCCTTGAGTTATTCTTGATACGAATTTAAAATCACAGTTTTATTTTTCAAGACATAGTGATTTACTCCTGATACATCTGGACTTTCACTGTAATAATCTGTTTTGAATACGATGTGATGACATAAAAGCAAACACTCTCAGGTCTCCAGTGTTCTCTCAGATACTATTGAATATGATCCTTTCATGCCCACATTGTAAATTGCCTATCAGCTGCAATTTCCAGGTTCTCCATCACCATGAAGAATCAGACCCTATGACTAGCACATACCAGACAGGATTTATTCAAGTGGGGAGGGTATTGAATGTCTTTTTAATATATAGTGTCCCACATAGGCCTAGAATGAACCTGAATCATGATGTATTGTCTTTATTGTGCAGAGGAATATCTATGGACTGTATCATTTATGGACTCACCAACTGTAATGAACAGTATAGATACTTAGGCCTACCTATCTTTTGGGTTGTGCTGAGTGACATGTTCAACACCATTTATGAAGGGAACACCTATAACCTATGATATATGCAGACAAGACAAGATTTTATATCAATAGCCCTATAGATTATCTAAAAAGTACTCATGTTGCCTTTATGGTACAGACAGAGACCACTTTGTTTTGGGGGAAATTGTGATGCACAACAGCACTGGATTAAACTTTTTAAATATATCAAGGTCAGTGTAACAAGAACATCGTGCAATGCAATCACATTCCAGACTACTACAGTCTGCCAACTGTCTCATCAGATAAAGTCCTCCATTGTCCTGCCCAATGGACAGACTGAACACTTCTAACTGTTGAATTTAGGTTTACATAGGCAAAAACTTCATTCATTTCAGGATTTAATCGTATAAACTACTATATGTAATGGTGGTGTTTGGTTTGGTCTTGTGGTGCAGAAGATGCAGGTTCGATTCCCCGTACCTTGACTTGGATTGTTCTAAGCAAAGAAGAGGGGGTCAACGGAGGGTGAAGTTGCAGGTGGTTCAGTGAACCATGCGATACAGTATGTCCTTGCCTGATATCTGAAGATTTTCATTACCTCTGTGAGTGAATGCTTTAGCTTGGCGAGCTAACACAGTCTTGTGGTAATATAGTTACATTTTGTTCACTGCCTCCAATTTCAGTGTGGGGTTTACTAACATTTTGTTATGTTGTTGCATTGCCCCTGGCTCTGACCTGCTTCGCTACTACTAGCCTTCTTGTCTATGTAGTACACATCAAATGAGTGCTGACATGCGCCACCCCGAGGAGTGGAGGTCTTGAGCAACTGCCCTCCTTTATCGAAAAACTGGTTGCTGGAGTCCAGTGTCGCCATATTGTCATCCCGAAGCTCTGAGAGGTAATATACTGTATATTTTAATCGATTTTAGCAGCGTTTAATTGTCCCTTTTCACCTAGAAAACATATGAATGGTTAGAGTCATTATCGTCTCGTGGAATGGATGTGATAGCTTGCTAGTTAACTTACTGTGAAGTGAGTTTTTCCACGGCCACGGCTTGCTAGTGAGCGGCTAACTTTAGCTAGTTAACAAGCTATTTCTTATCGTTGTGGCAAGGCGTAAACTAAGGCATCATGATAGAAATGGCTATGAAATATCCTACTCACGTAGCTAAGAATATAACACACACTAATTTTAAAATCACTAAATGTGGACATTTTACTGTAGGGAAGCACCAGTTCGAGCTATGCTGGCTATGCTAGGCTCATCGACTAATCCCAGACCCAGACTTGAGCTAGGAAAACCTCAGGCCTCTGCGGCCTTGTGACCGTGCGGTTATCAATCAATGAAATGTGCTTTTTGGTAACGGTAACGAGAAGACCACTGTGATGGGCAATGATGGCCGTAAATGTGCCTTTTAAAGATGTTACAATTTTTAAGCTATAGCTACTACCAGGAACTAACAAAGCATTGGTGAATATCTAGCTATCCGGCTAACTAGTTGATGCTGCTGCTATCAAGTAGGTAGCTAGCTACTAGTACCAACTAATATTGAATATAAATATATATTTAGGGATCTATTGATTAACTTTGTGTATTGTTGGAATCATTTAGTGCCTTGTACAGGTGAATGACCATCTCATCTAGCTAGCTAGTTGGGTTTACATTTTCACAGCTGACATTCTGATAAATGTTGAGTCAGTCTGAAGCTAAAGTAAAGAGGACATTTTGTTCGATAGCTACTGTAGCTAGCTAATTTATGCAATGTCTCTTGTCTTACTACTTATTACTGTTCAATTACAATAATACAAATGTTTGCTTCTAGAAGCCATTAAATCATATGAGTAACAACTCATTAATTTATTGAACGACCACAAACTTGGCGCAAGCTTTGGCTACATCTTGTAGCTAATTGTATTACAGGGGAATTATAGCAAGGTAGCTTAAGTTAGATATCACATTTTAACATGCATTTTTTTGTCGTTTAGCAGACGCTCTTACACAGAGCGAATTACAGGAGCAATTAGGGTCAAGTGCCTTGCTCAAGGGCACATCGACAGATTTTTCACCTAGTCGGTTCTGGGATTTGAACCAGCACCTTTTCGTTACTTGCCCAATGCTCTTAACCGCTGGGCTACCTGCCGCCCCATCTCTTGCAATTGATCTCTTTCAGTGTTCATACAGACAGAGTAACTTCTGATAGGAAAATTAAGGAAATGGAACCAAGGTCCACAAATGTAGCTAATATGTTAGTTATTACTCATGTTGACCTTCTTGAATTGGGCTATGTTCCAGACTCAATCACATTTTTGGGCTTCACTTCTTGGTTTGCAATGGTAGCTAGGACTAGCCTACATTTTCTGTATTGCCCCCACCAAAACCAGCTTCTATGAATCCAGACGGCCCTTACAGTTCAACCTTCAACTGAAAAGCCATTTGATTTGATACCAGACCCATCCTGCCAATATACCTTTCTCGCCCTGAGTAGCTCCTCTAACTACCATTCAAGGTGAAACCATGTTCTCTCACGGATCATGTCTGCCATGATCATTAGGCTAATGCCCCTCTGTCTTTCTATTGATGAAACCCAGTTGTTTTCCCATGCTATCTAGGACTATGCCTATTCAATAATTTGATATTTAATTAATTGAGACAGTCGGTTTCAAACTTTGAAAGAAAATTGAATGTAGCCTGTTTTGATCTTGCCTAGGTCTCATACTGTAGTCTAAAATACTGAGATCCAGATCCCTTTGCATTGGTTTTTCCTTTGGGTATTTTAGATTTGACTCCCTAGCTTTATATTTTCCCTTTTTAATCTACGAGGTCAACAAAGATCTGCAGTTGAGGGGCTGGCACATGTCTTGTGACTGGCTCTCATTTTGATAGGCATGTGACCTGAAGTTAGTTTAGCCATGGTACTTACTGTTGAGCAAGACTGCTGACTTTAAGGTAATGTGGAGGCATGGGTGATTGTTGGAAGGGGGGCTTTGGAATCTCTGGAATGATATTCATTCCAAAAAGTTATGCTGCAAAACGCAGTAGCTGTTGTTTCTGGTTCACCTCGTACAAATACATTTTTTTTGTCACATGCGCCGAATACAGCAGGTGTAGACCTTAGAGTGAAATGCTTACATACAAGCCCTTAACCAACAATGCAGTTTTAAGAAGAAAAAAATAAAAGTAAGAAATAAAAGAAACAAATAATTAAAGAGCAGCAGTAAAATAACAATAGTGAGGCAATATACAGGGGGAACCGGTACAGAGTCAATGTGCAGGGGCACCGGTTAGTCGAGGTAATTAAGGTAATATGTACATGTAGGTAGAGTTACTAAAGTGACTATGCATAGATACAGTGAGGGGGAAAAAAGTATTTGATCCCCTGCTGATTTTGTATGTTTGCCCACTGACAAAGAAATTGTCAGTCTATCATTTTAATGGTAGGTTTATTTGAACAGTAAGAGACAGAATAACAACAAAATAATCCAGAAAAACGCATGTCAAAAATGTTATAAATTGATTTGCATTTTAATGAGGGAAATAAGTATTTGACCCCCTCTCAATCAGAAAGATTTCTGACTCCCAGGTGTCTTTTATACAGGTAATGAGCTGAGATTAGGAGCACACTCTTAAAGTGAGTGCTCCTAATCTCAATTTGTTACCTGTATAAAAGACACCTGTCCACAGAAGCAATCAATCAATCAGATTCCAAACTCTCCACCATGGCCAAAACCAAAGAGCTCTCCAAGGATGTCAGGGACAAGATTGTAGACCTACACAAGGCTGGAATGGGCTACAAGACCATCGCCAAGCAGTTTGGTGAGAAGGTGACAACAGTTGGTGCGATTTTTCGCAAATGGAGGAAACACAAAAGAACTGTCAATCTCCCTCAGCCTGGGGCTCCATGCAAGATCTCACCTTGTGGAGTTGCAATGATCATGAGAACGGTGAGGAATCAGCCCAGAACTACACGGGAGGATCTTGTCAATGATCTCAAGGCAGCTGGGACAATAGTCACCAAGAAAACAATTGGTAACACACTACGCGGAGAAGGACTGAAATCTTGCAGCGCCCGCAAGGTCCCCCTGCTCAAGAAAGCACATATACATGCCCGTCTGAAGTTTGCCAATGAACATCTGAATGATTCAGAGGACAAACATTATGTTTTGGGGGTGGTCTTTTTCTGCTAAGGGGACAGGACAACTTCACCGCATCAAAGGGACGATGGACGGGGCCATGTACCGTCAAATCTTGGGTGAGAACCTCCTTCCCTCAGCCAGGGCAGGGTCGTGGGTGGGTATTCCAGCATGACAATGACCCAAAACACACAGCCAAGGCAACAAAGGAGTGGCTCAAGAAGAAGCACATTAAGGTTCTGGAGTGGCCTAGCCAGTCTCCATACCTTAATCCCATAGAAAATCTGTGGAGGGAGCTGAAGGTTCGAGTTGCCAAACGTCAGCCTCGAAACCTTAATGACTTGGAGAAGATCTGCAAAGACGAGTGGGACAAAATCCCTCCTGAGATGTGTGCAAACCTGGTGGCCAACTACAAGAAACGTCTGACCTCTGTGATTGCCAACAAGGGTTTTGCCACCAAGTACTAAGTCATGTTTTGCAGAGGGGTCAAATACTTATTTCCCTCATTAAAATGCGAATCAATTTATGACATTTTTGACATGTGTTTTTCTGGATTTGTTTGTTATTCTGTGTCTCACTGTTCAAATAAACCTACCATTAAAATTATAGACTGATCATTTCTTTGTCAGTGGGCAAACGTACAAAATCAGCAGGGGATCAAATACTTTTTTTTCCCTCAATGTAGTAAGAGAGTAGCAGCAGTGTAGAAGAGGGAGGGGGCAATGCAAGTAGTCTGGGTAGCCATTTGATCACATTTTATTGGTCACGTACACATGGTTAGCAGATGTTAATGCAAGTGTAGCGAAATGCTTGTGCTTCTAGTTCCAACAGTGCAGTAATATCCCCAACAACTACCTAATACACACACATCTAAAGGGGTGAATGAGAATATGTACATAAATATATGGATGACCGATGGCCGAGCTGCATAGGCAAGGTCCAGTAGATGGTATATACATGTGATATGAGTAATGTAAGAATTTAAACATTATTAAAGTGGCATTATTTAAAGTGCCATTGTTTTAAAGTGACTAGTGATCCATTTATTAAAGTGTCCAGTGATCGGGTCTCAATGTTGGCAGCAGCCTCTCTGAGTTAGTGATTGCTGTTTAGCAGTCTGATGGCCTTGAGATAGAAGCTGTTTCTCAATCTCTCTAACCGCCATCGATAAAACACAGTACTGTGCAGCCGTCTTCATCGACCTGGCCAAGGCTTTCGACTCTGTCAATCACCGTATTCTTATCGGCAGACTCAATAGCCTTGGTTTTTCTAATAACTGCCTCGCCTGGTTCACCAACTACTTTGCAGACAGAGTTCAGTGTGTCAAATCGGAGGGCATGTTGTCCGGACCTCTGGCAGTCTCTATGGGGGTACCACAGGGTTCAATTCTCGGGCCGACTTTCTTCTCTGTATATATCAATGATATATCAATATATCTTGCTGCGGGCGATTCCCTGATCCACCTCTACGCAGACGACACCATTCTGTATACTTCTGGCCCTTCCTTGGACACTGTGCTAATAAACCTCCAAACGAGCTTCAATGCCATACAACACTCCTTCCGTGGCTTCCAACTGCTCTTAAACACTAGTAAAACCAAATGCATGCTTTTCAACCATTCGCTGCCCGCACCTGCCTGCCCGGCTAGCATCATCACCCCTGGACGGTTCCGACCTAGAATATGTGGACAACTATGAATACCTAGGTGTCTGGTTAGACTGTAAACTCTCCTTCCAGACTCATATTAAACATCTCCTATCCAAAATCAAATCTAGAATCAGATTTCTATTTCCCAACAAAGCCAACCTTCACTCAACCCGCCAAACTTACCCTATTAAAACTGACTATCCTACCGATCCTCGACTTCGGCGATGTCATCTACAAAATAGCTATCCATTACTCTAATCAGCAAACTGCATCCAGTTTGCTATCACAGTGCCATCCGTTTTGTTACCAAATCACCTTATACCACCCACTGCGACCTGTATACTCTAGTCGGCTGGCCCTCGCTACATATTCGTCGCCAGACCCACTGGCTCCAGGTCATCTATAAGTCTATGCTAGGTAAAGCTCCGCCTTATCTCAGCTCACTGGTCACGATAACAACACCCACCCGTAGCACACGTTCCAGCAGGTATATCTCACTGATCATCCCCAAAGCCAACACCTCATTTGGCCGCCTTTCCTTCCAGTTCTCTGCTGCCAGTGACTGGAACGGGTTGCAAAAATCGCTGAAGTTGGAGACTTCTATTTCCCTCACCAACTTTAAACATCAGCTACCTGAGCTGCTAACCGATCGCTACAGCTGTACATAGTCCATCTGTAAATAGCCCACCCAATCTACCTACCTAACCCCATACTGTTTTTATTTTATTTACTTTTCTGCTCTTTTGCACACCAGTATTTCTACTTGCACATCATCATATGCTTATTTATCACTCCAGTGTTAATCTGCTAAATTCTAATTATTTGCTCCTATGGCCTATTTATTGCCTACCTCCTCATGCCTTTTGCACACACTGTATATAGACTTTCTTTTTTTTCTACTGTGTCATTGACTTGTTTATTGTGTTATTGGCTTGTTTATCGTTTACTCCATGTGTAACTGTGTTGTTGTCTGTGTCACACTGCTTTGCTTTATCTTGGCCAGGTCGCAGTTGTAAATGAGAACTTGTTCTCTACTAGCCTTCCTGGTTAAATAAAGGTGAAATAAAAATAAATAAAATTGCGGTTGAGGGCTGGGCAGTTGCCGTACCAGGCTGTGATACAGCCCAACATGATGCTCTCCATTGTGCATCTGTAAAAGTTTGTCATGGTTTTGGGTGACAAGCCAAATTTCTTCAGCCTCCTGAGGTTGAAGAAGGGCTGTTGCGCCTTCACCACACTGTCTGTGTGGGTGGACCGTTTCAGTTTGTCTGTGATGTGTACGCCTAGGAACTTAAAACTTTCCACCTTCTCCACTGCTAACCCTTCAATGTGGATAGGGGGCTGCTCCCTCTGCTGTTTACTGAAGTCCACGATCATCTCCTTTGTTTTGTTGACGTTGAGCGAGAGGTTGTTTTCCTGACGCCACATTCCGAGTGCCCTCACCTCCTCCCTGTAGGCTGTCTCGTTGTTGTTGGTAATGAAGCCCACTACTGTTGTGTCGTCTGCAAACTTTATTATTGAGTTGGATGCGTGCATGGACACGTAGTCATGGGTGAACAGGGAGTCAAGGAGAGGGCTGAGCACACACCCTTGTGGGTCCTAGTGTTGAGGGTCAGTGAAGTGCAGATGTTGTTTCCTACCTTCACCACCTGTTGGTGGCCTGTCAAAAAGTCCAGGACCCAGTTGCACAGGGAGGGGTTGAGACCCATGGCCTCCAGCTTGATGATGAGCTTGGAGGGTACTATGGTGTTGAATGCTGAGCTGTAGTCAATGAACAGCATTCTTACATAGGTATTCTTTTGTCCAGATGGGATAGGACAGTGTGCAGTGTGATGGCGATTGCATCGTCTGCGGACCTGTTGGGGTGGTCTGCGCATGCTCTGAGGATGCGGCTAGAGATGCTGTCTGGGCCAGCAGCCTTACGAGGGTTAACATGTTTAAATGTTTTACTCACGTCAGCCACTGATGGGGGGGGGGCAGGCAGACTTTGTTAGCGGGCCGTGACGTTGGCACTGTATTATCCTCAAAGCGGGCAAAGAAGGTGTTTAGTTTGTCTGGAAGCGTGACGTCGGTATCCGTGATGTGGCTATTTTTGTATTCCGTGATTCCTTATAGACCCTGCCACATAGATCTCGTGTCTGAGCCATTTAATTGCGACTCCAGTTTGTCCATGTACTGGCGTTTCGCTTGTTTGATTGCCTTGCAGAGGGAATAACTACACTGTTTATATTCAGCCATATCGCCAGACCTCTTTTCCATGGTTCCATGCGGTGGATCGTGGTTTCAGTTTTTCACGAATGCCGCCATCCATCCATGGTTTCTGGTTAGGGTAGATGAGATGTTCAATAGTCTTATGGCTTGAGGGTAGAAGCTCTTTAGAAGCCTCTTGGACCTAGATTTGGCGCTCCGTTACTGCTTGCCGTGCGGTAGCAGAGAACAGCCTATGACTAGGGTGGCTGGAGTCTTTGACAATTTTTAGGGCCTTTCCCTGACACCGCCTGGCATGGAGGTCCTGGATGGCAGGAAGCTTGGCCCCAGTGATGTACTGGGCTGCACACACTCCCTCTGTAAGCCGAGCAGTTACAATGCACAAGTCTCTGTTAAATGTTTCTATTTTGAGGTGGCTTTGGCGTTTTTGGTTTGATTGGAATGTGTGTACTTGTTTCAAGTTTTGTATTTGAAGCCATTGTGAGATTGTGTGCCATTGTCCTATGGTGAGGCAATATGGGGTTGTGTTAGTGTTTCCCTTTGTTGCAGTAACGACAGGTTGAATGTCAGTTAGGGTTTGGCCATGTTTATTAGGATAGTTTCGGATATCGAAGATTATTGGCGGCCATTGTCGATAGTGACATCGTGATGTGACGGGCGATGTTTAGCCTATTTCAACTTGACTGGCACCACGCAGTAAAGAGCTGACTGGGCAGCCCACAGCGGGGCCATGCCAAGTGGCCTATTCCTTTGCTATAGCATGCATAACCTATTTAAAAAAATATGGTACAAACAATTTACAGAATGCAAGAGAAGAATGTTAGCGGAGCTAAGATTTTCACTAAAGTGGTGCAAAATGTCCGGTCATTTATTTTTTTCCTCTCAATGTCGGATGTTCTAGGCCGTATAGCGAAAGCCTATTTTATATAGCAGACACTCCGGTGTCTAATTTTTATACATGTTGGCTTTCTCCCACCTCATCCCACTTGCTATTTCATGATCAAACAATGCATTTATCTAACGGTGTTCTCAAAGTTCAGTTGTTTTTGAATGACCTAGAAACATATAGGACCAAGGTAATAATGAGCAGTAGAAAAAACAATAGCAAGATAGAAAAATCGAACGAGTAGTTTGAACAAGCCTTACAATTGAGCAAAGATTAGTGTATTATCCAAGATGGCGTAGCAGTTCAGACGTCCATTACCCTCCTCTTGTCGTGTCCCGTGTATATATATATTTACATATTTTTTTCTTCACTTTTTACATATTTTTATTCTAAACTCAACCTCAAAGCACTCTCCTGCAACCCGCCTCACCAATTTAAAAAATAAAGTATTATTTACCTCATCTGAATTTCCACAACAGAAGCTAGCCAGAGGTTAGCCATTTTCACTGGCTAACGTTGAAGTTCAGCTAGCCTCGGTAAGCTGTCCTCAGCTATCCATTAGCTCGGACCTATTCTCTCTCCTTTCCCCGATTTCTACCGCAGGCTCTGGACATTTACACCTGGATCTTGCAGCTAACTAGCTGCTACCTGAGTGACTATTGGCAACGTCGGTCACGGAATTAACACACATTATTACGGAGCTAGCCAGCTAGCCAGCTGAAGAGTTCCGTCAGCCACTCCTGGGCTATTCCTGTGCTAGCCAGCTGAAGTGTCTCCTGGGCTACAACTCACCTATCCTGACCCGTTTTGCTGCCGATGCGGAGCCCCATCGGGTCTTCACGACTGGACCACCGACGTTATCTGCCCGAGGGAGTTATCCAACTGGCCCCTCCGTCGCGACGTAACCTGATCGCCCATCTGCGGCCGGCTAATCGTTAGCTGTCTTTTCGGCTGCGATCAGAATAGGTCTATCGGACACTTTTCTTGGGCCACTATAACTAACTATTTTGCCAACTTGGACAGGTCCCCCCTTCCACACGGAACCCCACTAACCCACAGACGGAAACGCACGAGGTGGCTATAAACAGACCTCCCTCCCATCTTCCACCAGCTTGCTACCTATGGCCCGGCTAGCTGTCTGAATCTCACTGGACCCTTTGATCACTCGGCTAAGCATGCCTCTCCTTAATGTCAATATGCAGTGTCCATTGCTGTTCTGGTTAGTGTTTATTGGCTTATTTCACTGTAGAGCCTCTAGCCCTGCTCATTATACCTTATCCAACCTCTCAGTTCCTCCACCCACACATGCTATGACATCTTCTGGTTTCAATGATGTTTCTAGAGACAATATCTCTCTCATAATCACTAAATGCCTAGGTTTACCTCCTCTGTACTCACATCCCACCATACCTTTGTCTGTACATTATACCTTGAAGCTATTTTATCGGCCCCAGAAACCTGCTCCTTTTTCTCTCTATTCTGGACGTCACAGACGACCAATTCTTATAGCTTTTAGCCGTACCCTCATACTTATTCTTCTCTGCTCCTCTGGGGATGTAGAGGTGAATCCAGGCCCTGCAGTGCCTGGCTCCACTCCTACTCCCCAGGCGCTCTCTTTTGATGACTTCTGTAACTGTAATAACCTTGGTTTCATGCATGTTAACATTAGAAGCCTCCTCCCTAAGTTTGTTTTATTCACTGCTTTAGCACACTGCCAACCCGGATGTCCTAGCTGTGTCTGAATCTTGGCTTAGGAAGTCCACCAAAAACTCTGAAATCTTCATCCCTAACTACAACGTTTTCAGATAAGATAGAACGACCAAAGGGGGCGGTGTTAGCCTGCAGAGTTCTGTCCTGCTATCCAGGTCTGTACCCAAACAATTTGAACTTCTACTTTTAAAAATCCACCTCTCCAAAAACAAGTCTCTCACCGTTGCCGCCTGCTATAGACCCCCCTCGGCCCTTAGCTGTGCTCTGGACACCATATGTGAACTGATTGCCCCCCATCTATCTTCAGAGCTCGTGCTACTAGGTGACCTAAACTGGGACATGCTTAACACCCCAGCCATCCTACAATCCAAGCTTGATGCCCTCAATCTCACACAAATTATTAATGAACCCACCAGGTACAACCCCAAAGCCGCAAACACTGGCACCCTCATAGATATCGTCCTAACCAACGTGCCCTCTAAATACACCTCTGCTGTTTTCAACCAAGATCTCAGCGATCACTGCCTCATTGCCTGAACCCGTAATGGGTCAGCGGTCAAATGACCTCCACTCATCACTGTCAAACGCTCCCTGAAACATTTCAACGAGCAAGCCTTTCTAATCGACCTGGCCCTGGTATCCTGGAAGGATATTGACCTCATCCCGTCAGTAGAGGATGCCTGGTTATTTTTTTTAAATGCCTTCCTCTCCATCTTAAATAAGCATGCCCCTTTCAAGAAATTTAGAACCAGGAACAGATATAGCCCTTGGTTCTCCCCAGACCTGACTGCCCTTAACCAACACAAAAATATCCTGTGGCGTTCTGCATTAGCATCGAACTGCCCCCGCGATATGCAACTTTTTAGGGAAGTTAGAAACCAATACACACAGGCAGTTAGAAACGCCAAGGCTAGCTTTTTCAAACAGAAATTTGCTTCGTGCAACTCCAACTCTAAGAAGTTCTGGGACATTGTAAAGTCCATGGAGAATAAGAACACCTCCTCCCAACTGCCCACTGCACTGAGGATAGGAAACTCTGTCACCACCGATAAGCCCACTATAATTGAGAATTTCAATAAGCATTTTTCTACGGCTGGCCATGCTTTCCACCTAACTACCCCTACTGAATTCAACAGCACTGCACCCCCCACAGCTACTCGCCCAAGCCCCCCCCATTTCTCCTTCTCCCAAATCCATTCAGCTGATGTTCTGAAAGAGCTGCAAACTCTGGACCCCTACAAATCAGCTGGGCTTGACAATCTGGACCCTTTCTTTCTAAAATTATCTGCCGAAATTATTGCAACCCCTATTACTAGCCTGTTCAACCTCTCTTTCGTGTCGTCTGAGATTCCCATAGATTGGAAAGCAGCTGCTGTCATCCCCCTCTTCAAAGGAGGTGACACTCTTGACCCAAATTGCTACAGACCTATATCCATCCTACCTTGCCTTTCTAAGGTCTTTGAAAGCCAAGTCAACAAACAGATTACCGGCCATTTCGAATCCCACCGCACCCTCTCCGCTATGCAATCTGGTTTCAGAGCTGGTCATGGGTGCACCTCAGCCACGCTCAAGGTCCTAAACGACATCTGGCCCTTCTTTGGACACTGTGTTAACAACCCTCCAGACGACCTTCAATGCCATTCAACTCTCCTTCCGTGGTCTCCAACTGCTCCTAAACACAAGTAAAACTAAATGCATGCTCTTCAACCGATCGCTGCCTGCACTTGCCCGCCTGTCCAGCATCACTTCTCTGGACGGTTCTAACTTAGAATTTGTGGACAACTACAAATACCTAGGTGTCTGGTTAGACTGTAAACTCTCCTTCCAGACTCACATCAATCATCTCCAATCCAAAGTGAAATCTAGAATTGGCTTCCTATTTCGCAACAAAGCATCCTTCACTCATGCTGCCAAACATACCCTCGTAAAACTGATCTTCCTACCAATCCTCGACTTCGGCGATGTCATTTACAAAATAGCCTCCAATACCCTACTCAACAAGCTGGATGCAGTCTATCACAGTGCCATCCGTTTTGTCACAAAAGCCCCATATACTACCCACCACTGCGACATGTACGCTCTCGTTGGCTGGCCTTCGCTTCATAATCGTCGCCAAACACATTGGCTCCAGGTCATCTACAAGACCCTGCTAGGTAAAGTCCCCCCTTATCTCCGCTCACTGGTCACCATAGTAGCACCCACCTGTAGCACGCGCTCCAGCAGGTATATCTCTCTGGTCACCCCTAAAGCCAACTCATCCTTTGGTCGTCTCTCCTTCCAGTTCTCTGCTGCCAATGACTGGAACGAACTACAAAAATCTCTGAAACTGGAAACACTTATCTCCCTCACTAGCTTTAAGCACCAGCTGTCAGAGCAGCTCACAGATCACTGCACCTGTACATAGCCCATCTATAATTTAGCCCAAACTACTACCTCTTCCCCTACTGTATTTATTTATTTTATTTATTTTGCTCCTTTGCACCATATTATTTATATTTTAACCTTGAACTTTCTTCAAACTACAAATCTACCATTCCAGTGTTTTTCTTGCTATACTTTATTTACTTTGCCACCATGGTATTTTTTTGCCTTTACTTCCCTTATCTCACATCATTTGCTCGCATTGTATATAGTCTTATTTTTTTTCCTACTGCATCATTGATTGTATGTTGTTTTACTCCATGTGTAACTCTGTGTTTTTGTATGTTGTCGAACTGCTTTGCTTTATCTTGGCCAGGTCGCAATTGTAAATGAGAACTTGTTCTCAACTTGCCTACCTGGTTAAATAAAGGTGAAATAAAATAAATAAAATAAATTATAAAATAAATTATACATGCATCCCTCCTACGTGCTGTTGCGACCCAATTGGCCAAAAGCCAAATCCTACTAATTAAAATAGTGTATCAATAGCATTAAGACAAGTTAAAGTTATGAAGAGTATATTCTAAATAGGTTATTCTAGTCAAATGTTTAATGTCCTAAAGTTGCAGCTTTCAAATGGGAACAATTGTGAAGTATGCTTGGGGTCATTGTCCATTTGGAAGACCCATTTGCGACCAAGCTTTAACATCCTTACTGATGTCTTGAGATGTTGCTTCAATATATCCACATACTTTTCCTTTCCTCGTGATGCCATCTATTTTGTGAAGTGCACCAGTCCCTCCTGCAGAAAAGCACCCCCACAACATGATGCCACCATCCCAACCATGAAGCACGGGGTTGGGATGGTGTTCTTCGGCTTGCAAGCCTCCCCCTTTTACCTCCAAACATAACAATGGTCATTATGGCCAAACAGTTCTATTTTTGTTTTATCAGACCAGAGGACATTTCTCCAAAAAGTATGATTTGTTGTCCCCATGTGCAGTTGCAAACCAGAGTCTGGCTTTTTTATGGCGGTTTTGGACAGTGGCTTCTTCCTTGCTGAGCGGCCTTTCAGGTTATGACGATATAGGACTCGTTTTACTGTGGATATAGATACTTTTGTACCTGTTTCCTCTAGCATCTCCACAAGGTGCTTTGCTGTTGTTCTGGGATTGATTTGCACTTTTCGCAGCAAAGTATGTTCATCTCTAGGAGACAGAACGCGTCTCCTTCCTGAGTGGTATGACGGCTGCGTGGTCCCATGGTGTTTATACTTGCGTACTATTGTTTGTACAGATGAACGTGGTACCTTCAGGTATTTGGAAAGTGCTCCCAAGGATGAACCAGACTTGTGGAGGTCTACAATTATTTATTTTTCTGAGGTCATGGCTGATTTCTTTTGATTTCCACATGATGTCAAGCAGAGGCACTGAGTTTGAAGGTTGGCCTTGAAATACATCCACAGGTACACCTCCAATTGACTCAAATTATGTCAATTAGCCTATCAGAAGCTTCTAAAGCCATGACATAATTTTCTGGAATTTTCCAACCTGTTTAAAGTCACAGTCAACTTAGTGTATGTAAATTTCTGACCCACTGGAATTGTGATACAGTGAATTATAAGTGAAATAATCTGTCTGTTATCAATTGTTGGAAAAATTCCTTGTCCTAACCGACTTGCTATAGTTTGTTAACAAGAAATTTGTGGAGTGGTTGAAAAACAAGATTTAATTACTCGAACTTAAGCGTATTTAAACTTCCGACTTAAACTGTATATGCAAATAGCAATCGCCATATATGGATCTGTGCCTTTCACTTGGAACTGTGTTTAGGCTACAGTATAAGCGGCTGCTAGTAGGTGGGCTTGTTTTGAGATGAAAGTGAGGACAGCATGCAGCCACCTGTGCACATTTGTTAATTTTCTTCATTACTGAATGAGTTATTGGCCCATTTATAGGAGTAGTTGCTTCCTACTAGAGCACAAAATGTGTACATTTCAAGCCATCTTTGAAAAGTGAGTCAGGTAAAGAGTTTTGGACAGTGGCTTTGCATTGGTATTGCTATCATTTTATTATACGGATTTAAATTGAAAATAAGTGATACAAAATTGTATCACATTACATTTTTTGTCATCTTTGAATATGTTTTAGTTTATTTTTTTCAAGGTCAGTCTCGCAAAAAGACGCATTCATGCGTTCTTACTACCCGCTATTCAAAGTGCTCTGAACAAATTAAAGGAATCGTTCACAAACATTGGCACATTCTGAAATATGATGATAGTCTTGGTAATGTGTTTTCTGATCTTCCCCTGGTCGTATTCTCGCGGGGCAGAAATCTCAGAGACCAATTGGTACACTCTGATTTACCAGCCCAAGATATTCCTGAACAACGCCTATTTGCGCCCATACTGGATGGAAATTACAAGTGTAATGGCTGTGCTCAATGCAATGGCACTTACAAATGTAGATCCTTCAAACACCCCCAAACAGGGAAATCTATCCCAATTAAAGGTGTTATTACGTGTTCCACTAAGTCAGTTATTTACCTTATAACTTGTCCCTGTGGTAAAAATTATGTGGGTAAAACAAAGCGTGAATTAAAAGTACGTATCTCAGAGCACCGTAGCACCATTAGGTGCAAAAACCTGACTTACCCAGTTGCGGCCCACTTTTTGGAGGCAGGCCATTCGATTTCGTCTCTGCGTTATATTGGCATCGAACATGTCACCCTCCCGAGGAGAGGGGGTGACCTTGATAATTTATTGTTAAAACGAGAGGCTGCCTGGATCTTTAATTTAAAGACACTTGCTCCCTTCGGTCTCAACATAGACTTTGATCTGAAGCCATTCTTGTGATTATTGTGATTTTGCCATTGTAATTGTTTGTTAGATACTTTTTAGACTACAAATGCTATGATCATATGTTATCCATTTGTTTGTCTTTTTGTATGTTCCTTGTATACCATTTTTTTAATATTTCAGTTAACCAATGATATTAGGCCATACTTGGCCATGATTACAAACACCTGTGTGTCTCTTGACACTATATAAATGACTCATCTCTCAGTGTTTGTGATGATACCCTGATGAAGACAGCTTAGCTGTCGAAACGTTGGTTATTAAAATTTTTGCATCTGAGCTCTTAGAGTGTGCGGCTTTCCTTTATTTTCTAAAGAGTTGTTTTATGCCTTAAAGCGGCAGTGTTGTATTTTGAGACTGTCTTGGTATGGGAAAAATAATACATTTTATTTTGTAAAGTGGTTTCTTGTATCAAACACATTTTCAGTCACCTCCTTGTCTGAAGGACAAGTGGGTAAACAGGGTCATGTCAAGTCCTGCATGTTTTTTTCTCTTCAAAAGTCTCATGGAATGTAGCATTGAACACCACACATTGGCTGCTACTGTAGGCTGAATGATAGCTGTTCTATTTCCATTTTAAAATGTTATGCAGGGATGCAAAATAGTCACCTTTTTGGCAAAATTCACCATTTTGTATCCAAAATAGGTGACCTACGTGATTCGTGTAGATCCGATGAGAAAAGTGTAGGTGGAGAGGTCACTTTGGATCACTATTGGCTGTGAGCGAACGAGTGATGCACGTTTGGAGCAATACTGTCTGTGTCCAAGGCTCAGCCAATCGTTCACATAACAACAGAATGCAGTACGCGACTGAAGAGAGAAGAGACAACCAATTTGCTAGTTACAGCATCAGCGTGTGCTCTGGAAAGACAGCAGGGAGTGGAAAGGCAGTTTTCCAGTTACAGCAGCACGTCCCCTGAACGATAACGAAGAGGTAGGCGAGAAGCCTGACCACGGAGACAGGGGTGAGAAGGTGAGGAAGCGTACTTCATGAGGTGTAACCGAAAAACAACTGTCATTTGGAAAGTTTGAGGTGAGGGAGAAAGTGTGATGGAACAAGTATTGTTAGCATCTTACAATCTGGATCGTGTTCTCCGTTAGCTAGCCAGAGAAATGTTGAGCAACATTAGCCAACTTAACTGATCAAATAATTGAGTTTATGGTGTGGAAACTAGCTGGCTAATAAAGTCAGACAACATCAGATGAGCTAACGTTAGTAACTTAACCAATTCGCTATAGTATTAACTGGTATACGACTCCTTGCCGTTCCTCAAGCTATAACGCGTTAGTTGCTTACTGGACCCTGGCGATCTGTGTGAAATGTTAACTAGCTAACGAAATAACGACTATCTCAGAGCTCATGTTTTCCCTCTACGTTATGTGGTTAATTTTCAGAATGAGAGAATTAGGTGAAAATGAGGCGTTGCTTGTTAAACAAGTGGATTCAGGGAGCAAGTGTAGCTGGAGCTGGGCCTGGCTTAAGCTGGATGCCACTATAGAGGTAAAAGGAACACCACACACTTTCCCTCTTTCAATACAGTGGATAAAAGGGGTATGCCAGGTGTACACTGCCTGAAAGAGATCGATTATGCCAACAAAGGGTCTCATGTTCTGCTGGCACATTGTAGAACAGATGTCCACAGGCAGAAAGTGTACAATGTAATAACGTGCAGTGTAGCCCAAAGATATGGCTTTTGTTGTGTTGAACTTGACAGTAACGTGTGTGTGTGTGTGTGTGTGTGTGTGTGTGTGTGGGGGGATTATTACGTTTTTTACTCAGTGAATGTTATTTTTTCACACATGTAGCCTTGTGCACTTGATCGATGCCTACTATAGTGGCCACTGTAATAGGGCAAAAATAGAATGCCTTTTTGTTTCATTCTATTTCTACTTTCAGATGTTTTTTTCTCAAGTGCGATATTTAGATGTGTGTGTGTGGTCACAAGCGTTCTATTATAAAGGCTGTCATGGCTAACTGCAATATTAGTGTATTGTTTTTTTTCTCAAGACTTGAGTGTCATTTGCAGTAAAGTCTAGGCAACAAATAACATTGGATTGCTTTCTTTACATTTTTTAGCTGAGAGTTAGGTTCACATGAACCACTTTTTATTTTACACACAGAGACTGGTCATTTAGATACTATTCTTTGTTGTTTAATTAGTTAAAATCTGCATTTCCCCCTAATAGGGATTTTGTTTTGCATGTTTCAGTGCAAAAAAAAGGGGGGGGTCACCAATTTGGGCCCTCACCAGTTAGCATACCTGGTTATGGGATGTGTTTTTCTCCATTGTTTTTGATGGTAGGCCACTCTGGTAGGTCTACATTATGATTAACCTGTTAGGGCTAGGGGGCAGTATTTACACGGCCGGATAAAAAACGTACCCGATTTAATCTGGTTACTACTCCTGCCCAGTAACTAGAATATGCATATAATTATTGGCTTTGGATAGAAAATACCCTAAAGTTTCTAAAACTGTTTGAATGGTGTCTGTGAGTATAACAGAACTCATATGGCAGGCAAAAACCTGAGAAGATTTCATGCAGGAAGTGGCCTGTCTGACAAGGTGTTGTTGTTCTTGCCTCTGTTTATTGAAGACTCAGGATCTTAGCTGTAACGTGACACTTCCTACGGCTCCCATAGGCTCTCAGAGCCCGGGAAAAAGCTGAACGATATCGAGGCAGCCTCTGGCTGAAACACATTATCGCCTTTGCCAAGTGGCCGATCAGAGGACAAAGGGCTTAGGCGCGTGCCCGAGTCGACCCCATGCTGTATTTTCTTTCGTCTGTTTACCTAATTGCAGATTCCCGGTCGGAATATTATCGCTTTTTTACGAGAAAAATGGCATAAAAATTGATTTTAAACAGCGGTTGACATGCTTCGAAGTACGGTAATGAAATATTTAGAAATCTTTTGTCACGAAATGCGCCGTGCGCAAGACCCTTATTTACCATTCGGATAGTGTCTTGAACGCACGAACAAAACGCCGCTGTTGGAACATAACTATGGATTATTTGGGACCAAACCAACATTTGTTATTGAAGTAGAAGTCCTGGGAGTGCATTCTGACGAAGAACAGGAAAGGTAAGACCATTTTTCTTATAGGAAATATGATTTTGATGAAGGCTAAACTTGCCGGGTGTCTAAATAGCTAGCCCGTGATGGCTGGGCTATGTACTTAGAATATTGCAAAATGTGCTTCATCCGAAAAGCTATTTTAAAATCGGACATATCGAGTGCATAGAGGAGTTCTGTATCTATAATTCTTAAAACAATTGTTATGCTTTTTGTGAACGTTTATCGTGGGTAATTTAGTAAATTGTTAGTAAATTCGCCGGAAGTTTGCGGGGGGTATGCTAGTTCTGAACGTCACATGCTAATGTAAAAAGCTGGTTTTTGATATAAATATGAACTTGATTGAACAAAACATGCATGTATTGTATAACATAATGTCCTAGGTGTGTCATATGATGAAGATCATCAAAGGTTAGTGCTGCATTTAGCTGTCTTCTGGGTTTTTGTGACATTATATGCTAGCTTGAAAAATGGGTGTCTGATTATTTCTGGCTGGGTACTCTGCTGACATAATATAATGTTTTGCTTTCGGTGTAAAGCCTATTTGAAATCGGACAGTGTGGTTAGATTAACGAGAGTCTTGTCTTTAAAATGCTGTAAAATAGTCATGTTTGAGAAATTGAAGTAATAGCATTTCTAAGGTATTTGAATATCGCGCCACAGGATTCAACTGGCTGTTACGTAGGTGGGACGATTTGGTGCCACCTAGCCCTAGAGAGGTTAAATAGCCACTGTAGCCTACTTGACCACTGTTAAAACTGTAACTTAAAGCTGTCCGGAAGTTGCACAGAATTTTCACAACGTTCAAGTTTGTGCTCAGCAGACCTGACATTTTCCTAGTGCCGATTTTTTTTGTTGTTGTTGAGGGAACATTGGTCATCATATGTATCTTATTTATCCAACACAACTATCACACGCATACAGAGCCTATTTTGAGTGGGATTTCTCCTGCAGAACCTCAGCTGGTTGCTGCTGGAGTAAAAACGTGCTTTCATTGCACACCAATTCTAAATGCAATTGAGGGTTAGAAACTTGGTGCACGCTTAAAAAGAGCTATTTTTATTTCTCAACTGGTAATTGAAGCGCACCTTCTATTCACCATTCAAGTGCAGGCAACAGGCTATTAGCAAGTCACCCACCACTTTACAATGTGAGCTGGAGGCAGTATGCATGAAAACATGCTTAATTGTTTGAAACCTGAATGTTTTATTTCATATTATGAGGCCTTGGGGAAGCTTACAATTTATCCTACCATTTCTACCGTTCTGCGTGCCGGTGATTTTCATATGCGCGTTTCCGTGGAACAGTTTCATTTCAATAACGATTTTGTTTCTCAAAATCATTGTCACGTGGTTAATAATAAAGAGCTGAATTTAAATAAAAAAGTCAACTAATGCGAGTTCACCAACCTCTGCCATATGGACACACTGTGATCCATTGGTGGCTAAAGAAATGAGCGCATGGAACTCATAGCCTATATGCAGGCAAATGCAGCAGTAGGCCCATTGCTCTTTCACACCGAGGATTGGTGATTATCGAAGGGGAGATAATTAATTCACACAATGAAACGATGAATGTTCAAGAATTGGCGGGAGACAGCTGAGACATTCTGGAGAGAGACTCGCCTATATCTTCAACACACCCCTCCCCTTGTCTCAACATTTGAAATTATACTCGAGACATTATCTTTGCATATTTTAGTCTGGAGTAACTATATAATATTCCTATTGGACCCACCGCTATGCCATTTCTCTCCTGTTCTATTGGTTTTCATATCAACTTTCTTTCGTTAACCTGAAGCCAAAGTCACAGTCCTAGTCATGTTAGCAACCCATTCATCTTTAGATTCCCCCTCTTTCAAAGTTTCTAAAAGAGATTTTCATCTGTCACATGGAACCGCTATAATGTACACTGTTTAGGATGGAATTTTTCCAGGTGCTTTGTTTTAGAATAACATTTTCCCATGAATTGCATTTTGGCAAATGTTTGAAAATGTCTTTTTATTGGCTGCTTCATTACACTAATTGTTCTGTTAAGATGCATTACCATAATGTAAATGTGATTTTGGAGCACGTAAATGTGATTGTGGACGACCTCATGGATTCTGCACCCAATACATATGGGTCCAGTAAATGTCTCAAATGGCCAGTAAATTAAAATCTTCACGGTCACGTTGTCCGGTGCCACATTTTCCTAACGGAAACCTTGCAGCATACATCAGTTCGGTTTGCTTCTAGCAGAACTCAGCTAGACGAAACAAATGTATGTGCTCGCATAGCCTACTCCTTAAAGACCTTAGCTTGAAAATTTTGAAAAAAGCGCAGTTTGTCCCTCTTGAGCCACCGTAGCAACAACATACCCAGTAACTCTTCCTCAAAATGGGCAGAATTAATCAAGAAATCTGTAAAAATATATAAATATTTTGCCAAGGAGATCTTAGTCGTGCAATTTTACATCTAAGATGTTCGGTGCAGTATTTCTGAAGTGAATGACGACAAACACTTAATTGAAGAATCCCGTCCATAGTTCCCACTCCTGGGAGTAGTACTATTGAGAAATCACTGACGAAGGGGTGTAGACTTCGGCTAACGAACTTCATCTTCAAATTTTTTTTTTGTGTGTAAGAACAGCTGGAAGAAATCTGCCATAGACCAAAATGAAAATAAATTTCCCAAAATGTTTTGACTGGGAAGCTAAGCTCAAGACTGTGCTACTCCCCTCCTCCCACTTTTTAAAATGACATTGGTAGCCTCCCAGTTACCATAGTGTCAACACCTCGCAAACAGCTATTGTGTCTAGTTGCCTGGGGAACACAATGCATTCATTCTGTTGCTAGGTTAAATGTTGCGTTAACAAAACTTGTAGTATGTTTTTTTATTTCGCCTATATTTAGGCTAGAGGCCATGTTTTTTTCGGTTTATTGAATCAGGAGCTGAAATCCAATTGGCTCTGAGAGTAGGCCCAGTCAAATTTCCTGCAAAATAAAAATGTTTCCAGAGTAACCGCCTACATGGTGACCATTTGGAATGAGAAGCTGAGGCTCTAGGATAGGCCGGGATGACAAAAACACCCTGGTTTCATATCGCTCAACCTATAGTTGATATTATCTGGAGTCTGGACTCAAAGTAGGTCATATGATTCATTATGCCTTTAGCCATGTCGATGCAGCCAATGAGGTGCATCGTGGGAGTTTGCCGGCTTCGCCACACTGGTCCATCCATGTTAGAGCGTGTGTGTGCTTCTCTCTCTCTCTGTCTATTGAATTTCTATGGGCTTAATTTCTCTCCCGCCCGACCCACAGGTCCTGAGGAGAGAGCCTTTCTATCCACCTGAAGATGTCTGGCCCGGTCACCAGCCGATCCCGGGTTTACCCCGATGTGAACACACAGAGACCCCGGGAGTACTGGGACTACGAGTCACACGTTGTGGAGTGGGGGTGAGCTGAGCTAGTCGTCAAGCCATCTGATTGGTCGGTGGTGGCAGCACCACACCCTTACCCCATTCGGTGTTAGACACAGCAGCAGGGCCAAAAAAATGCCATGATTTTTTTTTTTTGGGGGGGGGGGGTTTCACAAAATGTAATGCATAGAATGGTCCTTTGGAGGAAGGGTTGTTGACATATATTTGTCATGTGTATATAAAAGCATAATTGACCATCATTTGTGAGGAATCACTACAACAGAGACTTATCAGGATCAAGTTCAGCAGAGCAGAGCAGGGCACAACTGTGTGGAATTGGAATGTTCAGATAGAAATATATGAAGTAGAACAAACAATCTCTGAAATGTAGAACAAGGTGTCATGTGGGCTTTATTCGTGACATTTCTATCTGCAACATTCCACAACGTTTGCCTACTGAACATGGCCCTGGTGCGTTGCAGGTCTAATCTAAAATGTGGAATGTGCCAGCTTTATCATCAGGTATCAGTGTTAACTATCAGTTGGGGGAATCAAGGCTTATCTGTTTTAACATTGTTGTGAATATTATTGTTATCTTTGTCTGTCTGTCCCTCAGGAATCAAGATGACTACCAGCTGGTGCGAAAGCTCGGCCGGGGCAAATACAGCGAAGTGTTTGAAGCTATCAACATCACAAACAACGAGAAAGTAGTCGTCAAAATACTCAAGGTACTGGCGCTGGACTTCACCCTGTTGAGACCCAGTGTGTTTCTTTCAAATATATGTTTTGAATGTTTTTTTGACCCTTTATTAAAGACCGTTGGGGGAGGGGGAGACGGGCTTGTGGGATTAACAGTGGGAAGGCTGGAGTCAGGAGTGAAGTATGTCTCTGTTGGGGAGAGACGTATATCCTCTAGGCCACAGGCTCTGCAACTCAGACCCAAAGTTACTGAAGCTGTGGATGGGCTTCACTGAGAGATTGGCAGCTAGTCTTTTAACTGTTATTTGGCCTATGACTGATTTATGTATGGGCCATATAGCAGGGCTCCCCAATAGGCGGCCTATTTTAATTGTTGGACATTAACGACTGTAAATTCTCCAGGAAATCAGCTCAAAGTGATCCCAAGTATTCCCATGCATAAATCGTATCCCAATGTAATCCAGGTTTGAAATGATTGTTTTTGTCAAATAGGCCTACTATATCTGTATGGTCAATTTGTAGTGTTCCCGACTCAAGAATTTATTTTGCCCGCGGCTGAATATAATCTGGGACCCCAGCCCTGTAGGCTTTCCCTGTACCGCTCACAGCATAGTATTTCACAGAAGCTCTGTTAAACATTCTCTTTGCACCAATCTCTCGGTCTGTTCTTCTCTCGTGCTCAACAGCCAGTAAAAAAGAAGAAAATCAAGCGAGAAATCAAGATTCTAGAAAACCTGCGAGGCGGCCCCAACATCATCTCACTTCTAGACATCGTCAAGGATCCAGTGGTCAGTTTCATCAACCTACCAATAATACATGCCATCATGCTGCTCGGTACATATCATATGACATTTTGGCTACCACTCTCGCTGAAAATCCAGCTGAATCTGGTATGAATCCGCTATTTAATGGTAGTTTATACTGATCATATTTGGTCTCTTTTTCAAAAGAAATTGTATTTTATTTTTACATTTTTATTGCAGTCTCGGACTCCAGCTCTGGTCTTTGAACACGTCAACAACACAGACTTCAAGGTAAGAAGAATCACAGTTAATTTTTATCCAGTCAAAATGGAAGCCGAAGCTTTGACCATATGCCTCTATTACTTCCCTCATGGTGGCATTCTGCTGAAATGTCTTCAGTTTTCTTCTCTTTTTGCAGCAATTGTATCAAACGCTATCCGACTACGACATACGGTTCTACATGTATGAGATCTTGAAGGTAAGACCCCATTGTTGTAACCTGTAACTGGTTGTGCCTCCCAAATGGCACCCTGTTCTCTATATAGTGAACTATAATGGAATATGGTGCAATTAGGGACACCGTCTGGGTGATTGAGACTGGAGCTTCTCCAATCCCCCTGATTAAAATAGCATTGTGTTGTTCAGGACTTCAGCTTTAAGTCGCAGCACTATAGAGTTGGGCGATTTATTAGGATAGTATCGGATACTGAAGATGATTGACGGCAATTGTCGATGGTGACGTCATCGTGATGTGACAGACGATGTTTAGCCATTTACAGAATGCAAGAGAACAATGTAAACGGAGCTAAGATCTTTTTTTATAGTGGTCACTCCGGTGTCTATTTTTAAAAGCTGAATTTTGGCTAAAGCCTAATCCCACCCCTGCTGTTGCTGAGGGCCTCTCAGTCTTCACCGTGGCGATCAGGGCAGGCGAGGGAGAGGCGACCCATATGGAGGAGACGTGTTAAAGACAAGAGGATTTATCTAAGTGGACAGGCCTGACACGTCGCGCCTCTCTCTGTGCTGCCACAACCCATCTCCGGCCCGTGCTCAACACAACCCACCTCCAGCCCGTGCTCAGCACAACCCGTCTCCGGCCCGTGCTCAGCACAACCCGTCTCCGGCCCGTGCTCAGCACAACCCATCTCCGGCCCGTGCTCAACACAACCCGTTTCCAGCCCGTACCACAGCTGCTCCTCACGTGGCTGCTTTTCAACTAGCTACAGGAAAACCACTATGCCTGAGACTTCATCAGTTTATTATTATTCACTTTACACTGTAGCCTGTATGGATGGATAAAAACCTGTGGGTTTTATCATTTTAATAGCATTTTTAAGCATTTACCCATTGACTTGATCTCTGAGGACAATGGGAATATACTGGACTTTTGTTTGTCCTCAGCATTTTTCTCGTGAAGACACCTGATGTTAAAAAAAACTATGGACAGGGTTCACTTAGGTTTGCTGCTCTACAACAGCTCTGTCTCAGACAGTGGTAGCAGCCTTGTTGATTCCTACTGCCAATCATTGTACAGAAATCTGCAGTACTGCTGCCTGCAGATCTCCAGGAGCAGGGTTGGTGAGAATCACTGGCCTATAATGTTCACGCTTCATCTGCTTTTCAGTAGGATTATTGTATGTAAAACTATAATACTTTATTAATAAGTATTTTTTAGTGATTTATAGTGTGTGTAGGGTCACATGCTGCTGGTGGGAAAGCAAATCAATCATGACACCACTGATGATAATACCCAATAGGTGTGTTAGCCAAGTGTTTTCCATTATGTTTTGGTCACTAGGACTTAATGCAGCCATAAAGATGACTGGCAAGGTTTTTCTCCCCACTTAATTGTCTGGAATACGTTAGAGGGACCTGTGAGCACCTTGGCTATGTTCTGGGCTGTGTTCAGTACGCACAAAACGGATGGAAATGCTCACAAACTGGGAGGTACTATCTGAACTTGGCCGATGAGAAATGCTTGTTTTTTTTTTTTGTTTTCCGTTGCAACATGTTTTTCCATGGTGTGCCGTAGTGAACGTGAGCCAGTTGTCAACTGTTTCTCCTCTCTGCTCCCACCCTCAGGCTCTGGACTACTGTCACAGTATGGGCATCATGCACAGAGACGTCAAGCCACACAACGTCATGATCGACCACGAACACAGAAAGGTACTGGCCTATCTCTCCCTTTTCCCTCCTTTCTCTGCTTTGATTGGCTAATGTACGTGTGGTCATAGAGACCAACTTATGGGCGGAGTATTGCCTGACAGTTTGCTGCTGTTGGATTTAGTTGGTTCACAAAGCACTCTCATCTGTGATTGGTCCAATTGTGGCAAACAAGAAATTTAGCCAATGGTTGACTGGCGTGTGAGTGTTTAACCACCACAGTAGAAAGCTCAACATGAATCTTTCCCCAATAGAGAACTACTCAGCACAACCCCTCTGAGGGGTCTAATGGGAGCTTTTCATTCACTTGGTAGGATAATTCATATTGCCTCCTGAGGTAAGACAAATTTAAGCGATAGTCTTTGGTTTATTTTTCTAATATGATATAAAACATTAATCATATTTATTTACTAAGGTTCGGTCCCCCATTGTGACTAGTAAACATAAATTATCACTTAATTTACGAGATTTCTATCTGATTCTGTATACACAAATGACAATTTGTGCACTCCCCACACACACACACGTCTGCGAAATTTTTCCTGAGTGTGTTGATTTAATCCATCTATATGAATATTAGTCCTGGTCGTGGGATTCTAGTAATGTTTTCAAACTAACTGGATTTCATCTTCTGTCTCCTAGCTTCGCCTTATAGACTGGGGTTTGGCAGAGTTCTACCACCCTGCTCAGGAGTACAACGTACGAGTGGCTTCCCGATACTTCAAGGGTCCAGAGCTGCTGGTCGACTACCAGGTCAGTCAGGCGTCGTGCCCCATTGAACACGGCCCTGTTTTCTCAGCTTTCTACTAAAGATGACATACTGTATTCCTACTGCATGATCTGGGGAACAATCAACTCAGTCGTATAGCTATGGTTCTTCTTGGTTTACTTTCGTCCTCAGAAAATTGAATTAGATGCATCTGTTCTGTACAACGTAGGTTTATGCCATATTTTATCCAGGAAATAAATCATGCATTCAGAGCAGATGTCATTTCACATCTGCCCAGAACACGGTCCCAGAAAAAAACCCACTCAAAATATAAAAGGGATCTTTTTTGTTGTTGTTGTTCTATTAAAAATTCACCTCAATAACCTAATTTAATTCTACTGTCTCCTTTTCCTTGACTTATTCTGTGGTCTGATGTTTTGATGCCATTCCCTGTTGACTGTCCCTGTATTGTCCCTGTATAGATGTATGACTACAGTTTAGACATGTGGAGCTTGGGCTGCATGCTGGCCAGTATGATCTTCAGGAAGGAGCCTTTCTTCCACGGACACGATAACTACGACCAAGTGAGAGCTCAGCCATCCTATCAAATCAATCAATTGTATTGTATTTGTTTATAGATACTTTAGTTTATTTAGTAAATATTTTCTTAACTCTGCATTGTTGTTAAGGGCTTGTAAGTATTTCACGGTAAGGTACACCTGTTGTATTCGGGGCATGTGACAAAATATGATTTGATTATAACATTACTTTATTGTCCAATGGCATGTCTGCTGCTTTATCACCTCTGATAGACAACTAGTTGTAGTGGTGTTCAGATAGCCGGCGCCCCCTCCGGCGCCGGGGCTGCCCTCCATTGTTTAATGCATGTCATGTCTCGTTTGTTTTGCAGCTTGTACGGATCGCAAAAGTCCTGGGCACAGAAGACCTGTATGACTACATCGACAAATACAACATCGAGCTAGACCCAAGGTTCAATGACATTCTGGGCAGGTAGGTCTCAAATCACAGAAGTTGTTAGTGCTGCGTCTGTCTGTCAGTTTGAGCATGACAAGGCGTAGAATCACAATGACTAGTTATTTTCGATGCAGTGTGATTTGTAGATCAGCGATTCTGCGCATTCCAACTGCGATAGTCAATCTAGATCAGAGATTCTGCGCATTCTGTCTGACCGTGAGGAGAGGCTATGTCCATGATGTGTTCTGTCTATGACTGAGAGGCTGTGTCCATGATGTGTTCTGTCTATGACCGTTTAGTCTCTGTTTCCCAGGCATTCCCGTAAGCGGTGGGAGAGGTTTGTCCACAGTGAGAACCAGCACCTGGTCAGCACTGAGGCACTGGACTTCCTGGACAAGCTGCTGCGTTACGACCACCACGCCCGCCTCACCGCCCGGGAGGCCATGGAACACCCCTACTTCTGTGAGCTCCACCTCTTAAATAGCATACATACATACTTAACATGCATGGTCAGAGTGGAGGCCATTGATTTCTCCTACTTCTGTGAGCTGCATGGCATTCCTACCTTACTATATATATATACATTTCTTCCCATTGTTCACAGGAATGTATTGAACTCTGAGGTCACGGTTGTGATGCATAGCTGCGTTTGTGTCTGAAATATCTGCTGCATCTGTGGCCTTATCATTCATGGGCTTTTCTGTCATTCTTTGTCTGTCAGACCCCATTGTGAAAGACCAGGCGAGGATGGGCTCTATATCAGGGCTGTCGACTGGTTCAACCCCAGTCAGCTCCTCCAGTATGATGACAGGTAACACACACGCTGTCTGTAGGGCTCATAACACTATGTTGCTGTTCTGAAGAGATTCTACAGCTGGCCAAGGAGGACTGTTCATTCTAGAAAATAGTATCAGTTCTTATGTGATCATTTTCTTCTTAGGGAAGACCCCACTCTTCCTCTGACCCCGTTTTCCTCCTCTTCTCCAGGCATCACTTCCATGTCCTCGTCGCAGCCCCTGGCTAACGTGGCAGGCTCTCCTGTGATCTCTTCCCCCAGTGCTCTGGCCACGCAGGTGCCAGCTGCCGGGGCCCAGCCCTGAACGGTGCTCTCAGCCTGGGGCCCGGGACGGGTCCACTGCCCCTGTCCGGCCCGGCCTACCAAGCCCTCAGCAGGTCCAGGCAACAATCATTTTTATGTTGAGTATAACAAAGAGAGAAAAAAAAGATATTAGGTTCCCTTTTTTCTTTTTCCATTCAATAATTATATATTGAGATCCGGGCGCACAACGAGAGACAGAAAAAAGAAGATAAAACAAACATTACTTGCGTCTGTGTCCGGATAAAAACAGTAGCTGCGTTCTTTCATAATGAGTGTCTAGAAATGCAACTACAATGTAGAAATGAAGCAAAATGGATAATAAAATGTATTTTATATGTCCCTAAAGTACTTTTGTTTGAGGTGGTTTTCTATGGACCAGAGGTTGTTTTAATCAACCGTTAGTGGCTGCATGTAACACTTTTTGTTTGTTAAATACATTTCTTCTGTTGGTCATATAGTTTCAACATTGAATTTCTCTCTATAGAACAGTACCCCCCCCGTAGTTATTTTCAATGTTATCCGTAATGTTTTTATCATGAGGCATTTTCACAATGATAATGCGTGTTATTTAGTTGTGGCTATTCAAGGCTCATTGAACAACCATTTTGTACAAGAGTTAAGGTGACATATCTGACATTGTGTTTATAAAATGTATTCAATAAGCCCATGTATTTTTTTACTACATGCAGTGTGTACTTTAGTTTAAGACCTCACTGCCCCAGTTATACTAAATGACTTGTTTGAAGCTGAGATGGAAAATGGAAGCAGTCCAGTTGGATAAATGATCATACACTTTGAGAAACCTAAGTCTGCTAGTTTCTTACCTTCCGGAAAAGCACCCAGATTAATTATTGACACTCCTTTTTTTGTTGTTGTAAACAACCATGTAAGTATATATGAATGAGCCCAGGAATGGAATCTTTCACTCCGTAGCTAAAGGGTTATTACGAGTTCCAATTCTGAGATGAAATGGATTCGTGAGAGGCTGCAGCAGAGTTTGCACTCACTACTTTAAGTCTCTCTGGATAAGTCTCCTAAATTACTCAAAGGTAAGGTAGGACTAGGGCTCAGTATCTGTCGGGTGGGGAAATTGAGGGTTGTTCAGAAGGGATTTATTTTTTACTGGGAGCTACAACCTGAACTTATCCAATAAGAACTTTTTTTTAAATTATTTTTTAGCAAAACCTTTTGCTTTGGTGTACCCTACTGAATCATTACCCAGGAGGGCCAGTATGACAACCTGTAGATTTGGTTATGTACTATGCAGAAATCGCTCAGCCATTAACTGGTTGCAAAAATTCTAAGTCTGCGATAGAACAAGTATACTGTAGAGAAAAATAGTCGCATCTCAACCGCTGTGAAATATTTTCAGCTGTTTTGAACCTGGTGTACAAAGCAAAAATGTCACTTAACAGGAAGCAGTACACAGAACAGATCCATAACTCACATTTCCATATGAATTTGGTCAGGTTGCCCAAAAAGTGACATATTGCAGCTTTAAGTGGAAAAGCCCTGGCCTGCACTCAAATACGAATATCACATTGAAAAGACAGGTCTAGATGCACAAAAGTTGGATGGTGTTCAGATCTGGCTGAAAACTTCAGGTGGTCAGGGACACATTGCTGATTTCTCAGTCTGGATGCGATCAGGCTACCGAAACCACATAGTGGCAACTTCAGCACTCCACCCACAAGTCTGCAGTAAAGATGTGTTGTCGGAGCAAGAGTGACCTTTTTTCATGCCTTGGTTTTGAGGAACGTGTTTTGTGGTTTCAGCAAGCTTATTTAGAAAAACGTTTTGTGTAGCGGTTAGCTGGCTACTGCCATCAAGTTGTGTTGTCAGATTTAGCCTATTCCACTTGAATATAGCGTGGGAAAAGGGTATCTAGACACTGGATTCATGATGTGTTCAGATTTCCATGATCAGAATACAAAACGCTGCATGAACTGTCAAGTCTAGACTTGGCGGCATTCAACAGCAGTGGGGATTTCCATGCTGTGATGGGAGTCACAAGGACGATAGTGTTCTGGTTAATTTGATGCTGGATGAGAGCACCCACATAGATCTCACTGAGTCCTGGGTCAGTTCTGGGCCCACCCCAAATAGCACCCTATTCCCTATATAGTGTCCTACTTTTGACAGGGTGCCATTTGGGATAGAACCTGGGAATCGAAACCAAACAGTTTGGATTCCCAGGCTAGCCCAGAGTCTCTTCCATCTGGGGAAGGTAAACATGGCCCAGGATTCACAGGGTTCTGGTCCTGCTGAAGTGGAAGAATGGAATATGAGCGTGGGCCCCTACACACAGTAAAGACTACCAAATTTGAGGCGGCAGCGTAGCCTAGTGGTTACAGCGTTGGATTAGTAACCGAAAGGTTGCAAGATCGAATCCCCGAGCTGACAAGGTACAAATCAGTCGTTTTGCCCCTGAACAAGGCAGTTAACCCACTGGTCCTAGGCCGTCATTGAAAATAAGAATTTGTTCTTAACTGACTCGCCTAGTTAAGGTAAAATAAAAGGTATTCTTTCTTCCAACCAATCAATTTGTCCAGTCTACCTCTGGAGGTGGTGAGTATCTGTCCACAATCAGTTATTTTACTCGTCTACACCTAAACATGTGGCCAAGATCATGTTAACACCAGGTATGAACAGGTCAATCCAAGTCCGTAAATCTATGGAGGTCTACCCATAACTCCAAGGCACCATCTACTTGGCAAAACAGGTATTTTTTACTCTTCAGAGCCAAATATTACTATTCCATAACATTTGAAATACTCCGATTACATTGTATATTATTAATAAGGCTAATTATACCATCTTTTGGATCAAGTCCATCGAAGTTAAATCCACACCCTGTAGTTACTCATTACGTCCAGCAGGTGGAAGCATTTCTTGGCGAGTAATTAAAGTAGTGAGTCAATCAAAACAAAGTGGATGACTGCTACTGCTGTCATATTTTCACACTCTTACATAATCCAATGTCTTACACTACTCCCACTCAGCTCATCATACCAGACAGCACCAGGAATGAGCAGTTCCATGACTGAAACACTTTATTTCTATACAGCTGAAGGTGGTTTCTTCAAAAGGCAGACAGAAGGCGACTTTAATGCGGAGAACAGAGACAAGGCTGTGTGTCTGGTGAGGTGTAAACTGACTACACCTGTACAAGAGTTGACCTGATAGAGAAACTGGGCTAGAAAACAACGCAGAACTTGCATTCATTCTGGTTGGCCTAACCAACTATGCTAATGGGGGTGGGTGGGGTAAACCAAATCAAAGTGCTTCGACGTGACCCTTGAATTCAGCAAGAGCTTTTAACTCCCTGTAACAAAGAGTATGGTAGAGAGAGAGAGGGACACGTATTCAGTACAGGATATGACCATAGACTGAGTAGAGCACTTTATGGCTCTATGTCCCTTAGGTACAGATCTAGGATCAGCTTCCCCTCAAATCCTAACCTTTAAACATTAGTGGGGAAACTGCAAAACTGACCCAAGATCAGAGTCTAGGGGCAATTTGACCCTACTTCCTCCCATACACCCGTGAGCCAGTATAAGTGAATAACCGTCCTACCTAGCCTAACATCAGTTACAAAATGGAGGTACAGTACAACTAAACCTGTTGGTTATCATCCAAGTGCACCCCACCCTTTTCCTGTAACCATCCTAACCCCTCTGTTCTCATCTGCAAGCCCACTGAATATTCAAGCTAGAAAAGGGCATCATGAACAAAAATATATTACAGTAAACATCAGGTCATTGGAACAAGGACTGAACAGAACAGGCCAGTACCTACTCTAGGCAGGGAGGAAAAAGGGCAACCAGGCACAAAAAACAAAAAATCCCATGATTCACATTGGTTTTATATTCATACAGCTAAAGCTGGCTGTCTTTCAGACCATGAGTTGAGGCGCTACCACCGTTTGGTAGCAAGGGGTGTTGGAGGTACAATTACCAAGTCAAGTCATTTGCGGCGAGGCACCACCCAATGGTTATGATGGAGTTCAATGTGGCGAGAGTCAACGTCCTATGCCACGTCCACCATCCATTCCAAGCTACCTTCACCTGGCTCTTGGCTAAAAAGTCAGATTCAAGGAGGTCTTGGCTGGATCCATCGACCCCCTCAGTAAGCGCTGTCATTAGGCACCAGGGAGACATCACACCCTTCCTTTGGTGGAGCTGCTCAGGTCAGTTCATGATTTATAAATCCAATAGTTCTCAAAAGTTCAGTCAAAGTGCATTGGCTGTGGACTCGTCTGTCGGGGTCAGATCAGTCGGTGGCAGGCAGTTGATTGGCTGAGCAGGAGAAGGGTTGGGGGGGGTCACATGACGCAGCACTTGTTCTTGAAGATGTGTGGGTCTTTGTAGCGCAGTCTCTGTTTGGGTCGGTACTTCTCCAGGTAGGTCAGCTGCTTGCTGTTGATCGCCCCTCGGCGCTTCCTGGAAAACAAAAAAACATGGATATTCAAGAAGTAACTACAGTAAGAGAACTGAGCTCAACAGACCTCATCTGAAGAGGTTCATATCCTCTCTAATAATAGGGCCACTTGTTCATAACACGCATTTAAATCAGTCAAAAAAGGTGTGTCTGACAGCCATGACAATGAACGCAATATTACTCAAGAGCAACAAGTTTCATAACATGACCGCAGTAGATCAAGAGAGTTTGGCAGAATACAGAAGAGAAGAACAGAGACGGAAAGATAGTGAGAGATACTCACTGTCTGATAAACTGGATGGCGTCCTCATATTTCATACCACTCTCGATCAGTGCCAACGCCACCAGTACCGGGGCTCTGCCAAGACAGAACATCCACAGCAGGCCAGTCAGAAACAATCACTTCACTAACTGATATAGAAAGATGATTTCCTTTCCAGATGGAATGCCAAGGGTCCCTAAGCTTCATTCAGGCCCTCCGGCACCAACATTTAAACCAATTTTAGGCAGGGTACAATAGAGGAGGGGATAGATAGGGGGCTAAGGCCAACTATACAAATGGTAGGGGACACCCTGTAATACCTTACTGAACAGAACAACCTGTGGCTGGATAGGACAGTGACCCCTCCTGAATACGAGGGCCAGAGTACAGCTGGTTAGTGGTGCCCTTTACTGAAACAGTGAAAGCTTGGGACATGGAGGGTGAAGTTGCTCCTAGATGCTGATCTGGGATCAGTTTAGTATTTCCACCACTAATGGTTATGGGTAGGATTGGGGAAGGAAAAGCTAGATGTGTACCCAGATGAAAACTTCCCCCCAGTGTGTGGGACATAGAAAGGCAAAGTGTGAGACAATGGCTGTGTGTGTGTGTGCACTCCCATACACAACCTTCTCAAACAGAGCATCCCTTACAAGGCACAGAGAGCTATGTGCTTTCAGCCAGACAAACTTCCACTAACCTGTTTAATCCACAAAAGCTTTAGCGCAACACTGCTTACTAATAGGGTTAAGGGAAGGGGGCTCGTTCCACCATAACCTCAGTTTTGGGTCTTTTTAATGAGGAGCGGGGATAAAGATGTGTAAGTCGCCACAAAAACATGGCAATTCTCAGAATAACCAGGAACATAATAGTCTGTGAACGTTTCGAAACAAATCAATCATGGGCCATTAAGGTTTTTACTGTTAGACACACAAATCCAAAACACTTAACCTAAACTTAAGCCTGCAACCCCCTCTTAGTGAGCCTTCGCTCAGAGAAAAAGGGTGCTGAAATAGTCTTTCCCATTTGAAACGTATGAAAATAAATAAGTTGGGCCAAGAAAATATTGGCACCCTTTCAAAAGCTGAGGCTAGCTCCTTGGGGAGAAGGGAGACGTGCGTCAGAGATGGGGTTGTACTGCCCCCAAACCCAGACTGCCAGGGTTATACTGCCCCCAGACCCAGACCGCCAGGGTTATACTGCCCCCAGACCCAGACCGCCAGGGTTATACTGCCCCCAGACCGCCAGGGTTATACTGCCCCCAGACCGCCAGGGTTATACTGCCCCCAGACCCAGACCGCCAGGGTTATACTGCCCCCAAACCCAGACCGCCAGGGTTATACTGCCCCCAAACCCAGACCGCCAGGGTTATACTGCCCCCAAACCCAGACCGCCAGGGTTATACTGCCCCCAAACCCAGACTGCCAGGGTTATACTGCCCCCAGACCCAGACTGCCAGGGTTATACTGCCCCCAGACCCAGACTGCCAGGGTTATACTGCCCCCAGACCGCCAGGGTTATACTGCCCCCAGACCGCCAGGGTTATACTGCCCCCAGACCGCCAGGGTTATACTGCCCCCAGACCGCCAGGGTTATACTGCCCCCAGACCGCCAGGGTTATACTGCCCCCAGACCGCCAGGGTTATACTGCCCCCAGACCGCCAGGGTTATACTGCCCCCAGACCGCCAGGGTTATACTGCCCCCAGACCGCCAGGGTTATACTGCCCCCAGACCGCCAGGGTTATACTGCCCCCAGACCGCCAGGGTTATACTGCCCCCAGACCGCCAGGGTTATACTGCCCCCAGACCGCCAGGGTTATACTGCCCCCAGACCGCCAGGGTTATACTGCCCCCAGACCGCCAGGGTTATACTGCCCCCAAACCCAGACTGCCAGGGTTATACTGCCCCCAAACCTAGACTGCCAGGGTTATACTGCCCCCAAACCCAGACTGCCAGGGTTATACTGCCCCCAAACCCAGACTGCCAGGGTTATACTGCCCCCAAACCCAGACTGCCAGGGTTATACTGCCCCCAAACCCAGACTGCCAGGGTTATACTGCCCCCAAACCCAGACTGCCAGGGTTATACTGCCCCCAAACCCAGACTGCCAGGGTTATACTGCCCCCAAACCCAGACTGCCAGGGTTATACTGCCCCCAAACCCAGACTGCCAGGGTTATACTGCCCCTAAACCCAGACTGCCAGGGTTATACTGCCCCCAAACCCAGACTGCCAGGGTTATACTGCCCCCAAACCCAGACTGCCAGGGTTATACTGCCCCCAAACCCAGACTGCCAGGGGCGGGGGCCCCCTCCCCCCATGTCACTTGGTTTATGACTCTACCCCAATACATTCTGTTGTACTGTTTGTTTGTGTGTGTGTGTGGCGCCACACTCTCTAATAAGAAGAGCAGCAGCCACACTGTGTGTTTACACAAAGTCTGATCAGTATAATACTGTCCTATTGTTCAAAAACATGTCCCAGTGGGGAGCGACACCAACTGTCCCAGTGGGGCGGTTGCTAGCTAGAATGGCTCACTTTCTCACTTCACAGCTTCAAAACGACAGGAGGGAAAGTTAGCCTATCCCTGCTGCAGACAGAGGGGTGGATCCAGGGTCATCTCTAGTTACTGGGCTGCTGGTCTGGGGCCTGATATAAACACTAGATGGAATGGGATGGAACAGCAGATTCAATTATAGGGTATTGGCCCCTGCTCCGCTCCGACTGGGGCCGGGCCTGATCCCAGCTAAAAGGTCATGGAAAGAGCCCAGCGTACGTACAGTGAAGAGGAGACCGCAAAAACAAATGCCTCCTTCCTGTTTCGTCTTCAGACTTCACCCCCCGGTGCCTCTAATAATACTGTGGGATTACTGAATTGCTGCAGCACGGGGGCACCAAGGGGACTGTTTGTGTTGACTTTGGCCCAGTGCTAGGCTAGCTAGCTAGCCCTCAGAGAGAAGGGGAGACAGGGAGGGGGTCTGAGTCTACAGACACAGGTCTAGAAGAGGTTGTTCAGTTTGATGGGGTGGGCAGCTACGCATTAGTCTGGTCCCAGATCTTTTTGTGATTTCTTGCCGACTCCTTTGGTTACCAGGCTGTGTAGAGGAAGAGTGGGTACTGGGAAAACTCACACTGAAGCGCTGAGCTAGAAGGACACTCGCCGCCATTATCTGTCTTACTCAGAAGGCCCCTTTTCCTTTCCCTAGAGATTAACAATGGGTATGTCCCAAACGGCACCATATACAGTGTACAGGGAATGGTGCCACTCGGGACGCAACCAGAGGTGCATATCCTATCCTTGAACTTGGAGAGGTGAGGGTACAGTGAGAATGAGCCTCCCGTGACCCAGGTTTAACCAACTGGAAGATAAACTTGGTAAGCACTGTGCAAAGCTCAGTGACAGTCAACACAACCTCTGGATCCTCTTCCCTGTGATACCTTGTTAACCTTAAATCAAAAATGTCCCCTTGATCTGATTATAGGCAATGATATGCATGAATACTCAAACGCTTGTCTATTCATTACAGAGCATCCTACTGGTCCCCTAATACAGAGAATCAATAATAGTAATAATAATAATAATAATAATAATAATAGCCATTTAGCAGATGCATATACCCAAAGTGACTTACAGTCATGTGTGCATACATTTTAAATATAGGTGGTCCCGGGAATCAAACCCACTATCCTGGTGTTGCAAGCACCATGCTCTACCAACTGAGCTGGTCCCCTCACCTGCCCAGTCCAGCCACACAGTGCACAGCTACGCAGCAGCCTGGATCCTCTAGGAAACGGGACCTTAGCAGACTCAGCCAGTCCTCCACCACCTTAGAGGGAGGGGGCGCGCCGTCATCAAACTGCCAGTCCTGGGGAGAGAGAGATAGACTGCGGCCTTAGGGCTCAGACACACCAATAGCATTTGCTGGCTGAGAGTACTTAGCACCTCTGAACATAATTAGCGCACCGATTTTACATATAGAATCTTGTGAAAACGATCGGCAGATTAACACTAGATCTACTTTCGGTGCGATGTGTTGCAGCATTAACGACACGACGCTCCTGGGAAATAGTAAGGTTTGGAATCTCATCCATAGCACTTCGGAATGTTGTGTTGACTGTACTGGAAGTGTTCTCTGTTGTTCACTGTTCTGTTCTCTGTTGTTCACTGTTCTGTTGCTCACTTCGGAATGTTGTGTTGACTGTACTGGAAGTGTTCTCTGTTGTCATTTTCTAAGCTTCACAAAGTTGTTTCAAATGAAAGTTCAGGTGACCACAGTGGTGAAAACATTGGTTTGCATGCCACTGCAATGCCATGCATACTAGGATTGGGCGGTATACCGTATATACAGTATACCAGGGTATTTGGGATGGTTTCTCAATACCATTGAAACTATTTATTTGAAGTTTTTCAATACATTTTAATATTTGTAGATATTTTTTATAAGTAAATATCTGCAGTTAACTTGTGTAATACATTAGGAGATGAAGCAGATTGTGTTCTTCATTTCACCTGTCACATTATTTTACATTATGAAGCTTACAGTAGTTCCCCATAACAGTTTATCCAGTCACGTGTTTGTTAGTAAATAGCACAACGGGTGAAAGTGGGAGCAGGTGAGTCCGGCTGTGTCGCGTTTTATATTGAAAGTGTTTTGTTTCCTCAACAGAGTGATCAGGGACGTGCAACTATAGTTTTCCTTCACAGAAGATACATTAGTGCAACACATTCAGCAGAAAATAAATTCATTTTCATCAGATGACAACAGAAGTGCAATGCTATTTGGCTGGCAGCCACAAGTAAATGAGCTTACAATGAAAAAGCTAACACTATGCATGTCCATATGTCTAATGTGTAGGCCTATCATAAAAATTATGTAGCCAGCTATATTTACAATTTTTTGCTTAAAAAGTTAATCTTGCATTTTACCTGAGAAATAGGCTGGCTACAAAGAGAAAAGCACCGGAGACAGTAGCTACAGTACAAATCAGTTAGAGCGCTGTCTGCTGACAGAATGCGTTTGTGAATTCTCATTTTAGATCTGTGTTTACAAAGGGCAGCAAGATACACTATATATACACACACTATATATACACACACACAGTGCAATCGGAAAGTTTTCAGACCCCTTCACATTTTCCACAGTTACAGCCTTATTCTAAAATGGATGAATTTTTTTAACACAATACTCCTGCTGAAAAACATCCCCACAGCATGATGCTGCCACCACCATGCTTCACCGTAGGGATGGTGCCATGTTTCCTCCAGACGTGATGCTTGGCATTCAGGCCCAAGATTTCAATGTTGTTTCTCATGGTCTGAGAGTCTTTAGTTGCCTTTTGGCAAACTCCAGACAGGCTGTCATGTGCTTTTTATGGAGTAGTGGCTTCGTTTTGACCACTCTACCATAAAGGCCTGATTGGTAGAAAGCTGCAGAGATGGGAGAACCTTCCAGAAGGACAACCATCTCCACCGAGGAACTCTGGAGCTCTGTCAGAGTGACCATCGGGTTCTTGGTCACCTCCCTGACCCTTATCCCCCGATTGCTGAGTTTGGCCAGCTCTAGGAAGAGAGTCCTGGTGGTTCCAAACTTCTTCCATTTAAGAATGGTGGAAGCGACCTTGTCCTTGGGGACATTCAATGCTGCAGAAATGTTTTGGTACCTTTCCCGAGATCTGTGCCTCGACACAATCCTGTCTCGGAGTTCTACGGACAATTCCTTCAACCTCATGGCTCGGTTTTTGCTCTGACATGCACTGTCAACTGTGGGACCTTATATAGACAATTGTTTGCCTTTCCAAATCAATTTAATTTATCACAGGTGGACTCCAATCAAGTAGTAGAAACATCAAGGATGATCAATTTAAACAGGATGCCCCTGAGCTCAATTTCAAATCTCACAGCAAAAGAAGGTCTGAATACTTATGTAAATAAGGTACAGTTGAAGTCGGAAGTTTACATACACTTAGGTTGGAGTCATAAAAACAAGTTGTTCAACCACTCCACAAATGTCTTGTTAACAAACTATAGTTTTGGCAAGTCTGTTAGGACATCTACTTTGTGCATGACACAAGCACTTTTTCCAACAATTGTTTACAGACAGATTATTTCACTTATAATTCACTGTATCACAATTCCAGTGGGTCAGAAGTTCACATACACTAAGTTGACTGTGCCTTTAAATAGCTTGGAAAATTCCCGAAAATTATGTCATGGCTTTATAATCTTCTGATAGGCTAACTTACATCATTTGAGTCAAAATGAAGAAAAAAAAGTATCTATATCCACAGTAAAACGAATCCTATATCGACATAACTTGAAAGGCCGCCCAGCAAAGGAAGAAGCCACTGCTCCAAAACCGCCATAAAAAAGCCAGACTACGGTTTGCAACTGCACATGGGGACAAAGATTGTACTTTTTGGAGAAATGTCCTCTGGTCTGATGAAACAAAAATTGAACTGTTCGGCCATAATGACCATCGTTATGTTTGGAGGAAAACGTGGGAAGCTTGCAAGCCGAAGAACACCATCCCAACCGTGAAGCACGGGGTGGCAGCATCATGTTGTGGGGGTGCTTTGCTGCAGGAGGGACTGGTGCACTTCACAAAATAGATGGCATCATGAAGCAGGAAAATTATGTAGATATATTGAAGCAACATCTCAAGACATCAGTCAGGAAGTTAAAGCTTGGTCGCAAATGGGTCTTCCAAATGGACAGTGACCCCAAGCATACTTCCAAAGTTGTGGCAAAATGGCTTAAGGACAACAAAGTCAAGGTATTGGAGTGGCCATCACAAAGCCCTGACCTCAATCCTATAGAAAATTTGTGGGCAGAACTGAAAAAGCGTGTGCGAGCAAGGATGCCTACAAACCTGACTCAGTTACATCAGCTCTGTCAGGACGAATGGGCCAAAATGCACCCAACTTATTGTGGGAAGCTTGTGGAAGGCTACACGAAACATTTGACCCAAGTTAAACAATTTTAAAGGCAATGCTACCAAATACTAATTGAGTGTATGTAAACTTCTGACCCACTGGGAATGTAATGAAAGAAAATAAAATCTGAAATAAATCATTCTCTACTATTATTCTGACATTTCACATTCTTAAAAAAAAGTGGTGATCCTAACTGACCGAAGACAGGGAATTTTTACTAGGATTAAATGTCAGGAATTGTGAAAAACTGAGTTTAAATGTATTTGGCTAAGGTGTATGTAAACTTAAACTGTATGTTTAAAAAAATATACATAAAATTCACAAAAAAATGTCTAAAAACCTGTTTTTTTTGCTCATTTTAGGGTATTTTGTGGAGATTGATGAGGGAAAAAAGTATTTAATACATTTTAGAAGGGGTCTGAATACTTTCCGAAGGCACTGAATAAAAGTATGTGGACACCCGTTCAAATTAGTGGATTCGGCTATTTCAGTCACGCCCGTTGCTGACAGGTGTATAAAATCAAGCACACAGCTATGAAATCTCAATAGACAAACATTGGCAGTAGAATGGCCTTACTGAAGAGCTCAGTGACTTTTGACATGGCAACAGTCATAGGATGCCACCTTTCCAACAAGTCAGTTCGTCAAATTTCTGCCCTGCTAGAGCTGAACCGGTCAACTGTAAGTGCTGGTATTTTGAAGTGGAGCAACAGCTCAGCCGCAAAGTGGCCACACCAGCTCACAGAACAGGACCGCCAAGTGCTGAAGCGCGTAAAAATCATCGGTCCTCAGTTGGTCAGTGGTCTGGACAGTATCAGCCACAGTGGTCTGGACCCAGGCCCTGTTGATCTACAGTATCAGCCACAGTGGTCTGGACCCAGGCCCTGTTGATCTACAGTATCAGCCACAGTGGTCTGGACTCAGGCCCTGTTGATCTACAGTATCAGCCACAGTGGTCTGGACCCAGGCCCTGTTGATCTACAGTATCAGCCACAGTGGTCTGGACCCAGGGCCTGTTGATCTACAGTATCAGCCACAGTGGTCTGGACCCAGGGCCTGTTGATCTACAGTCACAGTATGAGCCACAGTGGTCTGGACTCAGGCCCTGTTGATCTACAATATCAGCCACAGTGGTCTGGACCCAGGCCCTGTTGATCTACAGTATCAGCCACAGTGGTCTGGACCCAGGGCCTGTTGGTCTAGTCACAGTATCAGCCACAGTGGTCTGGACCCAGGGCCTGTTGATCTACAGTATCAGCCACAGTGGTCTGGACTCAGGCCCTGTTGATCTACAGTATCAGCCACAGTGGTCTGGACCCAAGCCCTGTTGATCTACAGTATCAGCTACAGTGGTCTGGACCCAGGCCCTGTTGATCTACAGTATCAGCTACAGTGGTCTGGACCCAGGCCCTGTTGATCTACAGTATCAGCCACAGTGGTCTGGACCCAGGCCCTGTTGATCTACAGTATCAGCCACAGTGGTCTGGACCCAGGCCCTGTTGATCTACAGTATCAGCCACAGTGGTCTGGACCCAGGCCCTGTTGATCTACAGTATCAGCCACAGTGGTCTGGACTCAGGCCCTGTTGATCTAGTCACAGTATCAGCCACAGTGGTCTGGACCCAGGCCCTGCTGATCTACAGTATCAGCTACAGTGGTCTGGACCCAGGGCCTGTTGATCTAGTCACAGTATCAGCCACAGTGGTCTGGACCCAGGCCCTGTTGATCTACAGTATCAGCCACAGTGGTCTGGACCCAGGCCCTGTTGATCTACAGTATCAGCCACAGTGGTCTGGACCCAGGCCCTGTTGATCTACAGTATCAGCCACAGTGGTCTGGACTCAGGCCCTGTTGATCTACAGTATCAGCCACAGTGGTCTGGACTCAGGCCCTGTTGATCTACAGTATCAGCCACAGTGGTCTGGACTCAGGCCCTGTTGATCTCCAGGGAGGGAGGGACAAACCTGGCTGGCTGTCTGGGGAGCGTTTAAAATGCATCACTAACTCATACCTCTCAACAATAGTCCCACATACAGTACCAGTCAAAAGTTTGGACACACCTACTCATTCCAGGTTTTTTTAATGTTTACTATTTTCTACATTGTAGAATAATAGTGAAGACATCACAACTATGAAATAACACATATGGAATCATGTAGTAACCAAAAAAGTGCTAAACAAATCAAAATATATTTTAGATTTTACATTCTTCAAAGTAGCCACCCTTTGCCTTGACAACATTGCACACTCTTGGCATTCTCTCAACCAGCTTCACCTGGAATGCTTTTCCAACAGTCTTGAAGGAGTTCCCACATACGCTGAACACTTGTTGGCTGCTTTTCCTTCCCTCTGCAGTCCAACTCATCCCAAACCATCTCAATTGGGTTGAGGTCGGGTGATTGTGAAGGCCAGGTTATCTGATGCAGCACTCCATCCCTCTCCTTCTCTGTCAAATAGCCCTTACACAGCTTGGAGGTGTTTTGGGTCTTTGTACTGTTGAAAAACAAATGATAGTCCCACTACGCGCAAACCAGATGGGATGGCGTATCGCTGCAGAATGCTGTGGTAGCCATGCTGGTTAAGTGTGCCTTGAATTATAAATAAATCACTGACAGTGTCACCAGCAAAGCACCATCACACCTCCTCCTGCATGCTTCACGGTTGGGAACCACACATGCGGAGATCATCTGTTCACCTACTCTGCGTCTGACAAAGACACGGCGGTTGGAACCAAAAATATCACATTTCGAATCATCAGACAAAAGGACAGACTTCCACCGGTCTAATGTCATTGCTCCGGTTTCTTGGCCCAAGCAAGTCTATTCTTCTTAGTGGTGTCCTTTAGTACTCTTTTTTTGCAGCAATTCGACCATGAAGGCCTGATTCACGCAGTCTCCTATAAACAGTTGATGTTGAGATGTGTCTGTCACACTCTGTGAAGCATTTACAGGGGCTGCAATTTCAGAGGCTGGTAACTCTAATGAACGTATCCTCTGCAGCAGAGGAAACTCTGGGTCTTCCTTTCCTGTGGCGGTCCTCATGAGAGCCAGTTTCATCATAGCGCTTGATGGTTTTTGCGACTGCACTTGAAGAAACGTTCAAAGTTTTTGAAATTTTCCGGATTGACTGACCTTCATGTCTTAAAGTAATGATGGACTGTCGTTTCTCTTTGCTTATTTGAGCTGTTCTTGCCATAATATGGACATGGTATTTTACCAATAGGAATAATCTTCGGAATACCACCCCCACCTTGTCACAACACAACTGATTGGCTCAAACACATTAAGAAGGAAAAACATTCCACAAATTAACTTAACAAGGCACACCTGTTAATTGAAATGCATTCCAGGTGAATACCTCATGAAGCTGGTTGAGAGAATGCCAAGAGTGTGCAAAGCTGTCATCTAGGCAAAGGGTGGCTACTTTGAAGAATCTCAAATATAAAATCTATTTTGATTTGTTTAAAAACTTTTTTGCTTACTACATGATTCCATGTGTTATGTCATAATTGTTATTTCTTCACTATTATTCTACAATGTAGAAAATAGTAAAAATAAAGAAAAACCCTGGAATGAGTAGGTGTGTCCAAACTTTTGACTGGTAGTTTAGCTGTAGGTGTTTATAGTAAACAGTGTGGAATTACCACAGTAACACCTAAGAGAGGAGGGAGTTGGCCTTTGATGAGGAAGCAGAGACCAAGAGCCTCTTACCCCCACAAAGCCCACACACACGTGTACGCAGGCACGCACAAACACATAATCCCTACCAGGCAGCTGGGGCGGCAGCCACCACCAAAACAGACCATCTCTCATTTGGGGGTTAGGCTGTTTATTTGCCTTGGGCTGTGTCTTACTGTTTTCCTAGGCTTTCTAGCATCAGCTCCTGAAGCCTAAATATTTGCAGTGTAGTACATGTTGTAAGCTGCTGCATGATGTTGGCTGAGGTAATATGGGCTCAACAGGGCAGAAACAGCAGCAGCACTGGCCTACTTCGGAAACGAGGTATGATCACACGTGCGCGCGCACCTCGCATGCTGGCACACACACACACACACACACACACACACACACACACACACACACACAGCCCCAGGGTTCCATTCCGGTCAACGTGACCTCGGAATGCTTTTTAGAATGTCATAGATACAAGATGACCTGCTCCAATACCATGCTCTCAACACACAGAACACACCGTTCATATTAACTATCCAATTATGAGACCCTAGCTGTGAAATCCTGTAGCCAAGGCAACTCACAGCCTCCAGAACATCAAATCGCAGTGGAGATATTAAATAAACATACAATTCACTATAATCAATTCCTAGTTAACAGTGATATCCCAATTGAGTTTACACTTCAACTGAAAAACGTCACATCACCTGTTTCTTCACTATTACAACAGTTATTCAGTTGTAATAGTTCTAGGCAAAACACCCTGCAGGCCAGACAGATAGAGCTATAATAATTGTTGTTGTTGATATTTTGGGGCACTGGACAGCTGATTGCTTAACCTGTTGGGGATAGGGGGCAGTATTTGAACGGCCGGATAAAAAACGTACCCGATTTAATCTGGTTACTACTCCTGCCCAGTAACTAGAATATGCATATAATTAGTAGATTTGGATAGAAAACACTAAAGTTTCTAAAACTGTTTGAATGGTGTCTGTGAGTATAACAGAACTCATATGGCAGTCAAAACCCTGAGACAAATCCTAACAGGAAGTGGAAATCTGATGTGTGGAATCACATTCAAGCCTTTGCCATTGAAACACACAGGAACTTATTAATCATTTAGCACTTCCTAAGGCTTCCACTAGATGTCAACAGTCTTTACAAAGTGGTTTGAGTCTTCTATGGTAGAAACTGACCCAAAGAGAGGCTTGGGAAGTTGGTCACAGTGGGAGGGCCATTACTACTATGACGCGGGCGCCCATGGGAACCCTTTTGTTCTGAAATGTTTTGTAAGACAATGCAATCGTCCGCCTTGAATATTATTGAAGCTCTGGTTGAAAAAGGCCCTAAAGATTTATGTTATACAACGTTTGACATGTTTGAACGAACGTAAATATATATTTTTTGCACATTCGTGACGACAAGTCCCGCACGCTTCAGTACATTATGAGTAGCCTTCGGAACGCGCTAACAAGAAGGAACTATTGGGACATAAATTATTAACTTTTTCGAACAAAACTACATTTGTTGTGGACCTGGGATTCCTGGAAGTGCCTTCTGATGAAGATAATCAAAGGTAAGGGAATATTTACAATAGTATATTTGATTTTAGATGGTTCCAAGATGGCGCTAACATGTATCGCCTAGCCTATTTTTCTGAGCATACTACGTTGTTTATTGCAAAGTGTGATTTCACAGTAAAGTTATTTTTAAATCTGGCAATGCGGTTGCATTCACGAGATGTTAATCTATAATTCTTTGAATGACATAACATTTTAACAATGTTTTCGAATAGTAATTTTGTAAATTGTAGCGCTGATTCACCAGAAGCATTTGAGGGAAAATATTTTCTGAACGTCACGCGCCGATGTAAAATGCTGTTTTTATATAAATATGAACTTTATCGAACAAAAAATGCATGTATTGTGTAACATGATGTCCTAGGAGTGTCATCTGATGAAGATTGTCAAAGGTTAGTGCTGCATTTAGCTGTGTTTTGGGTATTTGTGATGCATGTTAGTTGCTTTGAAAATGGCAGTGTGATTTGTTTTGGCAGGGTACTCTCCTAACATAATCTAATGTTTTGCTTTTGCTGTAAAGCCTTTTTGAAATCGGACAACGTGGTTCGATTCAGGAGAGGTGTATCTATAAAATGGTGTAAAATAGTCATATGTTTGAGAAATTGAAGTTATAGCATATAGAAGTATTTGTATTTCGCGCGACGCGATTCCACTGGCTGTGGACGCAAGCATCCCACGTTCCCAGACAGGTTAATAAAGTAAAAGCCCTTTCACTAGATCTCTCCAGATTTCCCCAACAGAGATAAAGGAGAGGGTGGGAGGTAGCAGAGGTGTCATTCCCATAGGGGGCACAGGGACACGTGCTCCCTCAGATTTGTCCTGTTTAAAATAAAATAAATGTATCTGTAATACTACTAGCCACCTAGCAAATGTATGAAGTTGGCTTTAGCTAGCCCAGCCAACTAGCTACCAAGAAACCATTTCGGGCTACTAAAACACAGGCTAGTGTTTTAGTACTATATCTCTTGACACAATGATGAAAATAATCATGGCCTCTAAACCTTCAAGCTGCATACTGGCCCCTATTCCAACTAAACTACTGAAAGAGCTGCTTCCTGTGCTTGGCCCTCCTATGTTGAACATAATAAACAGCTCTCTATCCACCGGATGTGTACCAAACTCACTAAAAGTGGCAGTAATAAAGCCTCTCTCGAAAAAGCCAAACCTTGACCCAGAAAATATAAAAAAAAACTATAGGCCTATATCGAATCTCCCATTCTTCTCCAAAAAAATTGAAAAAGCTGTTGCGCAGCAATTCACTGCCTTCCTGAAGATAAACAATGTATACGAAACGCTTCAGTCTGGTTTTAGACTGCATCAAAGCACTGAGACTGCACTTGTGAAGGTGGCAAATTACCTTTTAATGGCGTCAGACCGAGGCTCTGCATCTGTCCTCGTGCTCCTAGGGTGCTTTTGATACCATCGATCACCACATTCTTTTTGAGAGGTTGGAAACCCAAATTGGTCTACACGGACAAGTTCTGGCCTGGTTTGTCCTCTGACAAATCAACTGTAAATTTCGGTGTTCCTCAAGGTTCCGTTTTAGGACCACTATTGTTTTCACTATATATTTTACTTCTTGATGATGTCATTCGGAAACATAATGTTAACTTTCACTGCTATGTTACTCTGGACCTTGATCTCTCTTTTGACGAACATATCAAGACTGTTTCAAGGACAGCTTTTTTCCATCTACGTAACATTGCAAAAATCTGAAACTTTCTGTCCAAAAATGATGCAGAAAAATGTATCCATGCTTTTGTCACTTCTAGGTTAGACTACTGCAATGCTCTACTTTCCGATTACCCAGATAAAGCACTAAATAAACTTCAGTTAGTGCTAAACACGGCTGCTAAAATCTTGAATAGAACCAAAAAATTTGATCATATTACTCCAGTGCTAGCCTCTCTACACTGGCTTCCTGTTAAGGCAAGGGCTGATTTCAAGGTTTTACTGCTACCCTACAAAGCATTACATGGGCTTGCTCCTACCGATCTTTCCGACTTGGTCCTGTCGTACAAACCTACACGTACGCTATGGTCACAAGACGCAGGCCTCCTTACTGTCCCTAGAATTTCTAAGCAAACAGCTGGAGGCAGGGCTTTCTTCTATAGAGCTCCATTTTTATGGAATGGTCTGCCTATCCATGTGAGAGACGCAGACTCGGTCTCAACCTTAAAGTCTTTATTGAAGACTCATCTCTTCAGTAGGTCCTATGATTGAGAGTAGTCTGGCCCAGGAGTGTGAAGGTGAACGAAAAGGCACTGGAGCAACGAACCGCCCTTGCTGTCTCTGCCTGGCCGGTTCCCCTCTCTCCACTGGGATTCTCTGCCTCTAACCCTATTACAGGGGCTGAGTCACTGGCTTACTGGTGCTCTTCCATGCCGTTCCTAGGAGGGGTGCGTCACTTGAGTGGGTTGAGTCACTGACGTGATCTTCCTGTCTGGGTTGGCGCCCGTCCCTTGGGTTGTGCCGTGGCGGAGATCTTTGTGGGCTATACTCGGCCTTGTCTCAGGATGGTAAGTTGGTGGTTGAAGATATCCCTCTAGTGGTGTGGGCGCTGTGCTTTGGCAAAGTGGGTGGGATTATGTCCTGCCTGTTTGGCCCTGTCCGGGGTATCGTCCGATGGGGCCACAGTGTCTCCCGACCCCTCCTGTCTCAGCCTCCAGTATTTATGCTGCAGTAGTTTATGTGTCGGGGGGATAGGGTCAGTTTGTTATATCTGGAGTATTTCTCCTGTCTTTTCCGGTGTCCTGTTTGAATTAATGTATGCTCTCTCTAATTCTCTCTTTCCTTCTCTCTCTCGGAGGACCTGAGCCCTAGGACCATGCCTCAGGACTACCTGGCTTGATGACTCCTTGCTGTCCCCAGCCCACCTGGCCGTGCTGCTGCTCCAGTTTCAACTGTTCTGCCTGCGGCTATGGAACCCTGACCTGTTCACCGGACGTGCTACCTGTCCCAGACCTGCTGTTTTCAACTCTCTAGAGACAGCAGCAGCGGTCTATTTACATCTATATTTTTCATAGCCGTCTATATACCACCACAGACCGATGCTGGCACTAAGACCGCACTCAATGTGCTGTATATGGCCATAAGCAAACAGGAGAACACTCATCCAGAGGCGGCACGCCTAGTGGCTGGGGACTTTAATGCAGGAAAACTCAAATCAGTTTCACCTAATTTCTATGAGCATGTTAAATGTGCAACCAGAGGGGGGGGAAAAAAATAAAAAAATAAAAAATAAACTCTAGACCACCTTTCCTCCACACAGAGACGCGTACAAAGCTCTCCCTCGCCCTCCATTTGGTAAATCTGAACATAATTATATTCTCCTGATTCCTGCTTACAAGCAAAAACTAAGCAGGAAGCACCAGTGACTCGGTCAATAATAAAGTGGCCAGATGAAGCAGATGCTAAGCTACAGGACTGTTTTTCTTGCAGGGTAGGGAACAACACATCTGCAACGCTGATCCTCAACATGGGGGCCCCTCAGGGGTGCGTGCTCAGTCCCCTCCTGTACTCCCTGTTCACTCATGACTGCATGGCCAGGCACGACTCCAACATCAAGTTTGCCGATGACACAACAGTGGTAGGCCTGATCACTGATGAGACAGCCTATAGGGAGGAGTTCAGAGACCTGGTCGTGTGGTGCCAGGACAATAACCTCTCTCTCAATGTGATCAAGGCAAAGGAGATGATTGTGGACTACAGGTAACGGAAGACCGAGCACACCCCCATTCTCATCGACAGGGCTGTAGTGGAACAGGTTGAGAGCTTCAAGTTCCTTGGTGTCCACATCACCAACAAACTATCATGGCCCAAACACACTAAAACAGTTGTGAAGAGGGCACGACAAAACCTATTCCCCCTCAGGAGATTGAAAAGATTTGGCATGGTTCCTCAGATCCTCAAAAGGTTCTACAGCTGCACCATCGAGAGCACCCTGACTGGTTCCAGCACTGCCTGGTATGGCAACTGCTCAGCCTTCGACCGCAAGGCACTACAGAGGCTAGAACATATGGCCCAGTACATGACTGGGGCCAAGCTTCCTACCAACCAGGACTTATACCAGGCGGTGTCAGAGGAAGGCCTAAAAATTGTCAAAGACTCCAGCCACCGTAGTCATAGACTGTTCTCTCTGCTACCGCACGGCAAGCGGTACCGGAGCACTATGTCGAGGTCCAAAAGGCTTCTTAACAGCTTCTACCCCCAAGCCATAAGACTCCTAAACAGCTAATCAAAGGGCTACCCAGACCCTTCTTTTACGCTGCTGCTACTCTCTGTTTATAATCTATGCATAGTCACTTAAACTCTTAATGTACATACTACCTCGACTAACCGGTGCCCCCACACTGGTAACCCCCTGTATATAGCCTCGCTTGTTATTTTACGTCTGCCGTTTAATTATTTGTTACTTTACTAAAAAAAAAATGTACACTTATTTGTATTTTTTTTCTTAACTTCTTAAAGCATTGTTGGTTAAGGGCTTGTAAGTAAGCATTTCACTGTTGTATTCGGCACATGTGACAAATAGAATTTGATTTGAATCTTGCCCTGGAGGCAGAACTGGGCGTTAGATGGGCCAGCTGCAAAGTCAAGATTGGCTCTATCATAAAACTTTGACAAAATTGTGCTTTTTAAAAAAATCTTAATTTAAGTTTAGGGTTAGGCATTAGGGTTAGCAGTGTGGTTAGGGTTAGGCATTAGGGTTAGCAGTGTGGTTAGGTTTAGGCATTAGGGTTAGCAGTGTGGTTAGGGTTAGGCATTAGGGTTAGGCATTAGGGTTAGCAGTGTGGTTAGGGTTAGGCATTAGGGTTAGCAGTGTGGTTAGGGTTAGGCATTAGGGTTAGCAGTGTGGTTAGGGTTAGGCATTAGGGTTAGCAGTGTGGTTAAGGTTAGGCATTAGGGTTAGCAGTGTGGTTAAGGTTAGGCATTAGGGTTAGCAGTGTGGTTAGGGTTAGCAGTGTGGTTAAGGTTAGCAGTGTGGTTAGGGTTAGGCATTAGGGTTAGCAGTGTGGTTAGGGTTAGCAGTGTGGTTAAGGTTAGCAGTGTGGTTAAGGTTAGCAGTGTGGTTAAGGTTAGCAGTGTGGTTAGGGTTAGGCATTAGGGTTAGCAGTGTGGTTAAGGTTAGAATCAGATTGTATGACTTTGTGGCTGTGCCAGCTAGTGACCACTCTGCAGAGCTGCAGGGAAAAAGCGTTTTTAGGTGTTTGAAAAATTCTAAATTCTCCAACTTCCGGACAGGGGGCCTAGCCCCACTCCGGACATCCCCCCCCCCCAGCCGTCCTCACGTACTTTGTACCCCCTCAGATATTTGAGGTGTATAACGCCCCCGAGACAAAGGCTACCCCCTCCCAGGCATTCACTTCTGTTTTTCTGGATGCTGGAGAGCTATTGCCAATTGCCATGATCCTCAATGTTTTCCAGGGCTCTGGCAGAAAGCCAAGTATGTCCTTCACATAAACAAAAATCCAGGGTCTTGTGTTTACTTAACCTCGTCCCCAGGCTATTGCCCACGGCGCATATAAGACTGGGATATCAACGATTAAAAGTTGGCCTTAGTGGGAGTGACCATAGAATTCAATGGGGGTGACCTACTGAGTCATGTATTTGTCATCATTGTGTGTTGTGGGAGATAAAGCCAATATCTTTCTGTATTGGGCTAACAAAGGCCAAGTTTGACACATTGGTCCACCAGACTCTTCTCCCATTTGGGTGGAAGTGTCTGGCAACAAGATTAGTGCTTACGTAACGAGAGAGGGAGAGAAAAAAATGGAGATGTGGAGGCCGTGCGGAGTAACCAGGCTCTGCAGCTGCCATGGCAACGATGGAACGTTGACGTATGGGTAATCAGAAACAGTGTGTCTTCGAGTTCAGATACTGGTCAGAGTTGTGTGTTTAAGGGTGACCCTGATGACTCTTTGAAGGGGTATTGGCTGTTATCAGGATGTTGGGTGTATATCAGTATTTATGCATGCATGTCTGTTTTTATGTGCATATAAGGACCGGGTGTGCTCCAGGAATTTGCCCCCCCATCTACCTCAGCCCCCACTGAACACAGCGCAGTTTGTTTGATAACACTCTGCCCCCTCCTTCCCTCCCGCGTCGTGTCATTCGGGGGAATCAGTAAGGGAAGTCCTGTCTGAGACACTCCCCTCTACTCTTCACAGGGAAATGTGAGGGACATGTGACACTGTGGTCTGTACTCACCACCACGGTGATGCCGTCCTTCTCCAACGGAGCCTTGTCATAGGTGACCTCACACACTCTCACCACCGTCGTGGCTCCGTACTTCTTAAGGTCCTACAGGGAGGGGGGGCAAGTTAGGTTAAAAGTAACTCACACTGTGTGTGTATGTGAGGGTATACAAATATAGCCGATATGTCTGCATGCACATGTTCATATGGTAGAACAGGAGTAAACAAACAAACAGGAGTCTGATTGAGTTGTTTTTAACGGTTTTGTCTGTCTGTCCGCCCGTCTGTGTCTGTCCGCCCGTCTGTCTGTCCGCCCGTCTGTGTCTGTCCGCCCGTCTGTGTCTGTCCGCCCGTCTGTGTCTGTCCGCCCGTCTGTGTCTGTCCGCCCGTCTGTGTCTGTCCGCCCGTCTGTGTGTGTCTGTCCGCCTGTCCGTGGTACACTTTGAGAGTGCACTTGTGGCCCACATGTTGTTCTGAGAAGGGTAGCGGTAGTTCTGCTATTGTCTGACCGTGCGGCACACTCCTCTCACCGCCAGGTGTCCGAAGGTGGCACCAGGACACGTCGCCATAGAAACGGAGGCTTTGTGAAATCAGGAGCCGCGAGCGCACTGTTGTTATCATGCCTCTGTACTCTGTGCAGTTTTATCAGTGTAGAAACAGTGTGGGGAGGAGGGGCTTGGAGCAGTATCGACATAATGTAATAGTGCAACCAAAGCGCAGAGAGAGAGAGAGAGAGAGAGGAGAGAAGAGAGAGAGAGCGAACACGGGGAGAGAGAGCGAGAGAGCGAACACGGGGAGAGAGAGAACACGGGGAGAGAGAGCGAGAGAGAGAACACGGGGAGAGAGAGCGAGAGAGAGAACACGGGGAGAGAGAGCGAGAGAGAGAACACGGGGAGAGAGAGCGAGAGAGAGAACACGGGGAGAGAGAGCGAGAGAGAGAACACGGGGAGAGAGAGCGAGAGAGAACACGGGGAGAGAGAGCGAGAGAGAACACGGGGAGAGAGAGCGAGAGAGAGAACACGGGGAGAGAGAGCGAGAGAGAGAACACGGGGAGAGAGAGCGAGAGAGAACACGGGGAGAGAGAGAGAGAGAACACAGGGAGAGAGAGAGAGAGAACACAGGGAGAGAGAGCGAGAGAGAACACGGGGAGAGAGAGAGAACAGGGAGAGAGAGAGAGAACAGGGAGAGAGAGAGAGAACAAATAGGAGGGAGGATGAGAGAGAGATAAAGGAGTGAAAAGAACAAGGGAGAAAGAGAGGGTTGGATAGAGCAGTCCTCACCTCGATGAAGCTGTTCAGGGTGGAGTTGGTGGGGTTGTGCGTGATGAGTAGCCGCATGTTCTTGTAGCACACCTCGGCCGGCGCCGGACGGTTCATACGGGCCATGTTGACAACCGTTACCCAGCTGGGGGGGCGAATGCAACACGGACAGGGACGCACAGGGGACACAAACTGGTGGACCACGGACGCCACGGTAGCTGGTGGGCTAAACTCCTCCGAAAACTCCTCTTCAAAGCTCTTCTTAGGCCTTTCCCCTCCTTTGAAAAGATCCGTCCTCGGGTTGGTCAATCCTCTGGGGTCAATATGGTTGGTTGAGATGAGGAAGAGCGTAGCCACGGTCTTGGGGCTTTCACTGAAGAGTAGTGGAGTAGTTAGTCCAATCACCCCATTAGAGTTCCTGAGAGAGGGTCTTACGGTGAGAGATCTAAGGGGGTGGAGAGTCCTGGGAGGCAGGGAGCCCTTCAGTGCAGGGTAGTAGGCTGAGAAGGCAAAGCAGTGGGCATCCTCCCCTGGATCAGCCTATGCTCTGGGATGTTGAGCGTGGCAGTAGTCTCCAGTCTTCTGCAAGAACGCCATCAAAAGCACAGTGCCAAGGGTGTAAAACTGTGTGGAGCCAAAGGGGAAGGGGCAAAGAAAGACAGAAAAGAGTTACCCCTGATAAATCTGAGACAAACAAGACATTGGCTGCTTCCTGATGAAGGGCTGACTATAGAACTGATTACACAATGTTGTTTCCCTCGCTTTCTCTCATTCCCCCAACTAGCACTATGTAAATAAACTGATTGATGATGTGCAACATCAAATAATGGTCTAATGTTTCAACAAAGGCATTCATTTCACCTCCAGTCACTGTTTTCATTTCCCCAACTCATTTGCTACATTAGATATGCTAGAAATAAACATAATAACAAGCATGCCAATTATTTTTTATAAAAAAATCACATAAAACTGACTTTATCATCTGCTCTACCAACTACAATATTTTTTCGTGTGCAAAAAACAAAACATTTGAAAAAGATTCTTTACAATTGCCCACATTCATCCTGATTCAATAATAACATTATTATTGCATTGATGACACACACACTTATACAGATTGAATTATATTTTGAGGTTATAAAATTAATCTGTGCAATCAAAAAAAGACGACCCCCACCCAAAAAAAGGCGCACCTTTGTTCACTCCGGCTAGTTAAAACTCCCGGTGTGAACAAAACATAATACTAGTCCACATCATAGCCATATATTTAGAATATGGTTCTGGTCCACATCCACCGAATCTTCCAACTGCTCCTCGAATAATGAATACGACACAGACAGACCAAACAGTTATCTTGCAGAACAGCTTTCAGTTTGTACAGGGTCGATAATAAACCCTACATAACCCTCGAAGAACAAGCGCACGCTGATTATAATGAGAGAAGAGATCTATGTGGCCAAACGAGTTTATGCGCCCGTCTCTACCTCTCGTTGCTCTATATCCCCTCCCGGTGCCGCTTACCTTACGCAGCTCCCTGATCGGAATTCAGCCTGTTGTTCCCACGAGAATAAGAGGAGGTAAACAGTCTCTACAGCCGACAGCAAAATGCCTTTTTCTCAGACTCGGTTGAGACGGCTGAGACAGTTCAGACTTGATTTATGGCACGTAGCACACTGTAGCCTACTCCGCTACACTCCATCAGTCTGCAACTCCTATCACAGCAAAGCAGACACAGCCTCCTCTACTCATACGAGAGGGAGGGAGAGCCACCCCAACTATATATATATTCCACCCCATTTTCATTATTCAGTTCTCATCTCAGTATTTCGCTGAAACCGCCAAAAGTTGCTCACTTGCAGCACGAAATCAACATTGTGAGGAATGTCTTAAACTTTCTGCCACTACTAAATCTTGTATCTATTATGCTACTTGACGCATTCATGTCGCCCGAGTTCGTTGAGGTTATGAGAGAGTAGGATTGCACTTTTTGGTGGAAACTCTCCGTGGGAATTAAAGGGAATATATGCAAATTAATATTAATACAATTTAAATGTATATTTTTTTGCATTGGATATATTTACCATATCAAATCGAGGACAGAAACATAATTATTTTACCTTATAAGTATACATAATTGCAAATGATTAAATCTTTCCAATTGAAGAAAAAATTGAATTATTTTTAGTTATGAATTGAACTTTAATTAAATGAGTTGACTCTTCACACAGGATGATTTCACTGAACAACAAAAGAAAGGGAATATTGAATGATCCATCGCATCTCCCAAAAACGTTTTCAACATACATCTGTAAAATGATAGTCTAGAAACTAAAGCTTTGGTTGTCTTCCTCTCAGGCTTCCATGTCTTCTCCCTGGACCTCCTCAATGTCCACCTCTTGAACATCAGACTCTGAGGCCTCATCTTCACTGTCACTTTCCAACCTTGTTGAGGATGGCTCATTGTCAGGCTCAAAAAGCCTCAAATTTGCCCAGATGGCCGCCAATTTTTCAACCCTTGTATTGGTCAGCCTGTTGCGTGCTTTGGTGTGTGTGTTCCCAAACAAGGACCACTTGTGCTCTGAGGCGGCTGCTGTTGGTGAGATTTGGAGGATGATGGAGGCAACAGGGGGAAGAGCCTCAGATTCACAAAGTCCCTTCCACCAGGTGGCTGATGAGATATGTTTGCACGACTGCCATATTACATCTCCATCCCAAAGCCCTTGCTTGGAAGTGTACTCTGCCAGACTGCCAAGAACCTTCTTGCCCTCATCCAGGCCAAGGTGGCGAGACACGGTAGTGATGACACCATAGGCCTTGTTGAACTCTGCACTGGACAGGATGCTCTTGCCTGCATACTTGGGGTCCAACATGTACGCAGAGGCGAAATAATTACAATTCAGCATTAACACTGGAGTGATAGATGTGCAGATGATGATGTGCAAGTAGAAAATAATGGGATGCAAAAGAGCAAGAGGACAAGTAACAATATGGGGATGAGGTAGTATGGTGTGCTATTTACAGATTGGCTGTGTACAGGTACAGTGATTGGTAACCAGCTCTGACAGCTGATGCTTAAAGTCAGAGAGGGAGATATAAGACTCCAGCTTCAGCAATTTTTGCAATTCGTTCCAGTCATTGGCAGCAGAGAACTGGAAGGAAAGGCGGCCAAAGGAAGTGTTGGCTTTGGGGATGACCAGTGAAATATACCTGCTGGAGCGCCTGCTACGTGTGGGTGTTGCTATGGTGACCATTGAGCTGAGATAAGGCGGGGCTTTACCTAGCATAGACTTATAGATGACCTGGAGCCAGTGGGTTTGGCGACGAATATGTAGTGAGGGCCAGCCAACGAGAGCATACAGGTCGCAGTGGTGGGTAGTATATGGGGCTTTGGTGACAAAATGGATGGCACTGTGATAGACTACATCAAGTTTGCTGAGTAGAGTGTTGGAGGCTATTTCGTAAATGACATTGCCGAAGTCAAGGATCGGTAGGATAGTCAGTTTTACGAGGGTATGTTTGGCAGCATGAGTGAAGGAGGCTTTGTTGCAAAATAGGAAGCCAATTCTAGATTTAATTTTGGATTGGAGATGCTTAATGCGAGTCTGGAAAGAGAGTTTACAGTCTAGCCAGACACCTAGGTATTTGTAGTTGGCCACATATTCTAAGTCAGAACCGTCCAGAGTAGTGATACAAGTCGGGTGGGAGGGTGCGTGCAGCAATCGATTGAAGAGCATGTACTTTGTTTTACTAGCATTTAAAAGCAGCTGGAGGCCACAGAAGGAGTGTTGTACGGCATTGAAGCTCGTTTGGAGGTTTGTTAGCACAGTGTCCAAAGAAGGGCCAGATGTATACAGAATGGTGTCGTCTGCGTAGAGGTGGATCAGAGAATCACCAGCAGCAAGAACGACATCATTGATATATACAGAGAAAAGTGTCGGCCTGAGAATTGAATCCTGTGGCACCCCCCATAGAGACTGCCAGAGGTCCGGACAACAGGCCCTCTGATTTGACACACTGAACTCTAACTGAGAAGTAGTTGGTGAAGCAGGCGAGGCAGTCATTTGAGAAGCCAAGGCTATTGAGTCTGCCGATAAGAATGTGGTGATTGACAGAGTCGAAAGCCTTGGCCAGATCGATGAAGACGGCTGCACAGTACTGTCTTTTATCGATGGCGGTTACGACATCATTAGGACCTTGAGCGTGGCTGAGGTGCACCCATGACCAGCTCGGAAACCAGATTGCATAGTGGAGAATGTACGGTGGAATTTGAAATGGTTGGTTGTTTGTTTGTTAACTTGGCTTTCAAAGATTTTAGAAAGGCAGGGCAGGATGGATATAGTTCTATAACAGTTTGGGTCTAGAGTGTCTCCCCCTTTGAAGAGGGGGATGACCGCGGCAGCTTTCCAATCTTTGAGGAGCTCAGACGATACGAAAGTGAGGTTGAATAGGCTAGTAATAGGGGTTGCAACAATTTCGGCAGATCATTTTAGAAAGAGAGGGTCCAGAGTGTTTAGCCCAGCTGATATGTAGGGATCCAGATTTTGCAGCTCTATCAGAACACCAGCTGTCTGGATTTGGGTGAAGGAGAAGCGGGGGGGGGGGGGGGGGGGGGGGGGGGGGGGGGGGCTTGGGCATGTTGCTGCAGAGGATGCTAAGGTGTTGGCCGCGGTATGGGTAGCCAGGTGGAAAGCATGGCCAGCCGTAGAAAAATGCCTCTTGAAAATTATTGATTATTGTAGATTTATCGGTGGTGACAGTGTTTCCTATCCTCAGTGCAGTGGGCAGCTGGGAGGAGGTGCTCTTATTCTTCATGGACTTTACGGTGTCCCAAAACTTTTTGTAATTAGTGCTATAGGATGCAAATTTCTGTTTGAAAAAGCTAGCCTTAGCTTTCCTAACTGACTGAGTATATTGGTTCCTGACTTCCCTGAAAAGTTGCATATCACGGGGGACATTCGATGCTAATTACATTTCCCTCACTAACTTTAAACATCAGCTATTTGAGCAGCTAACCGATCGCTGCAGCTGTACATTGTCCATCTGTAAATAGCTCACCCAATCTACCTACCTCATCCACATATTGTTTTTATTTACTTTTCTGCACACCAGTTTCACTACTTGCACATCATCATCTGCTGATCTATCACTCCAGTGTTAATCTGATAAATTGTAATTACTTTGCTACTATGGCCTATTTATTGCCTTACCTCCTCAAGCCATTTGCACACACTGTATATAGACGTTATTTTTTCTATTGTGTTATTGACTGTAAACTTGTTTATTCCATGTGTAACTCTGTGCTGTTGTTTGTTGGACTGCTTTGCTTTATCTTGGCCAGGTCGCAGTTGTAAATGAGAACTTGTTCTCAACTAGCTTACCTGGTTAAATAAAGGTGAAATAAAAATAATGCAGAACGCCACAGGATATGTTTGTGCTGGTCAAGGGCAGTCAAGACTGGGGTAAACCAAGGGCTATATCTCTTCTTAGTTCTACAATTTTGAATGGTGCATGCTCATTTAAAATGGTGAGGAAAGCACTTTTAAAGAGCAACCAGGCATCCTCTACTGACGGGATGAGGTCAATATCTTTCCAGGATACCCGGGCCAGGTCGATTAGAAAAGCCTGCTCGCTGAAGTATTTTAGGGAGTGGTTGACAGTGATGAGGGGTGGTCGTTTGACCGCGGACCCATTACGCACGCAGGCAAGGAGGCAGTTATCGCTGAGATCCTGGTTGAAGACAGCAGAGGTGTATTTAGAGGGCAAGTTGGTCAGGATGATATCTAAGAGGGTGCCCATGGTTACAGATTTAGGGTTGTACCTGGTAGGTTCCTTGATAATTTGTGTGAGATTGAGGGCATCTATCTTAGATTGTAGGACGGCCGGGGTGTTAAGCATGTCCCAGTTTAGGTCATCTAACAGTACGAACTCTGAAGATAGATGGGGGGGGGCAATCAATTCACATATGGTGTCCAGGGCACAGCTGGGGGCTGAAGGTGGTCTATAACAAGTGACAACGGTGAGAGACTTGTTTCTGGAAAGGTGGATTTTTAAAAGTAGAAGCTCGAATTGTTTGGGCACAGTCTTGGATAGCATGACAGACCTCTGCAGGCTAACTCCGCCCCCTTTGGCAGTTCTATTTTGTCAGAAAATGTTATAGTTAGGGATGGAAATTTCAGGATTTTTGGTGGCTTTCCTAAGCCAGGATTCAGACACGGCTAGGACATTAGGTTGGCGGAGTGTGCTAAAGCAGTGAATAAACCAAACTTAGGGAGGAGGCTTCTAATATTAACATGCATGAAATCAAGGCTTTTACGGTTACAGAAGTTAACCTCTACGGGCTAGGGGGCAGCATTGAGAATTTTGGAAAAAATATTTTTAAATGCCTCCTACACCAACTCAGAAGCTAGAATATGCATATTATTGTTCAGGTTTGGATAGAAAACACCCTAAAGTTTCTAAAACTGTTTGAATGGTGTCTGTGAGTATAACAGAACTCCTATGGCAGGCAAAAACCTGACAAGGTTTCATGCAGGAAGTACCCTGTCTGACAAGGAGTCGTGCGTCTTGCATCTGTTTATTGAAAAGTAAGGATCTTAGCTGTAACGTGACAATTCCCAGGGCTCCGATAGGCTCTCAGAACCCGGGAAATACCTGAAGGTTGACGAGGCAGCCTCAGGCTGAAACACATTATCGCCTTTGGTAAGTGGCGGATCAGAGGACCTTTGAATGAGGCGCGTGCACGATTCACCCCTGTGGAGAAATTGAATTCGGCTGTTTAGGCTCATTGCATATTCCCGGTCGGAATATTATCGCTTTTCTACGAGATAAATGGCATAAAAATTGGTTTTAAACAGCGGTTGACATGCTTCGAAGTACGGTAATGGAATATTTAGACATTTTTTGTCAAGCCATGCGCCATGCGCGAGACCGTGATTTAGTATTCTGATAGTGTCTAGAACTCACGAACAAAACGTCGCTGTTTGGATATAACGATGGATTATTTGGGACCAAACCTACATTTGTTATTGAAGTAGAAGTCGTGGGACTGCATTCTGACGAAGAACAGGAAAGGTAAGAACATTTTTCTTATAGGAAATATGATTTTGATGAAGGCTAATCTTGCCGGGTGTCTAAATAGCTAGCCCGTGATGCCGGGCTATGTACTTAGAGTATTGCAAAATGTGCTTCATCCGAAAAGCTATTTTAAAAATCGGACATATCGAGTGCATAGAGGAGTAATGTATCTATAATTCTTAAAATAATTGTTATGCTTTTTGTGAACGTTTATCATGAGTAATTTAGCAAACTGTTAGTAAATTCCCCGGAAGTTTGCGGGGGTTATGCTTTTTCTGAACATCACATGCTAATGTAAAAAGCTGTTTTTTGATATAAATATGAACTTGATTGAACAGACATGCATGTATTGTATAACACAATGTCCTAGGTGTGTCATCTGATGAAGATCATAAAAGGTTAGTGCTGCATTTAGCTGTGGTTTGGGTTTATGTGACATGATATGCTAGCTTGAAAAATGGGTGTCTGATTATTTCTGGCTGGGCACTCTGCTGACATAATCTAATGTTTTGCTTTTGTTGTAAAGCCTTTTTGAAATCGGACAGTGTGGTTAGATTAACGAGATTCTTGTCTTTAAATAGCTGTAAAATAGTCATATGTTTGAGAAATTGAAGTAATAGTATTTCAAACGATTCAAAAATCGCGCCACTGGATTTCAGTGGCTGTTACGTAGGTGGGACGAGTTCGTCCCACATGCGCCAGAGAGGTTAACAAATGAGTGCGCCTGGGGAATGGGAGTGGTGCTGGGGGCTGCAGGGCCTGGATTAACCTCTACATCACCAGAGGAACAGAGGAGGACTAGGATAAGGGTACGGCTAAAGGCTGTAAGAACTGGTCGTCTAGTGCGTTCGGAACAGAGTAAAAGTAGCAGATTTCTGGGCACTGAAGAATAGATTCAAGGCATAATGTACAGACAAGGGTATGGTGGGATGTGAGTACAGTGGTGGTAAACCTAGGCATTGAGTGACGATGAGAGGTTTTGTCTCTAGAGGCACCATTTAAGCCAGGTGAGGTCACCGCATGTGTGGGGGGGTGGAACAAAAGGGCTAGCAATGGCATATTGAGCAAGGCTGGAGGCTCTACAGTGAAATAAGACAATAAATCACTAACCAAAACAGCAATAGACAAGGCATATTGACATTAGGGAGAGGCATGTGTAGCCGAGTGATCATAGGGTCCTGTGAGTAGCTAGGCGAGCTGGAGACACGGCGATTCAGACAGCTAGCGGGCTGGGGCTAGCAGGCTAGCAGATGGGCCTCCGGGGGACGTCGGAATGGAAGAGCCTGTTGAAACCCCCTCGGACGGTTACGTCGGCAGACCAGTCGTGATGGATCGGCGGGGCTCTGTGTCGGCAGTAAAGGGGTCCAGGCCAATTGGCAAAATAGGTATTGTAACCCAAGAATTGGCTGATGGACCTCTTCGGGTAGCCGGGAGATGGGCCTAGCTCGAGGCTAGCTCCAGGCTAACTGGCACTTGCTTTGGGACAGAGACGTTAGCCAGGAGTAGCCACTCTGATAGCAGCTAGCTAGCTGCAATGATCCGGTGTAAAGGTTCAGAGCTTGTGGTAGGAATCCGGAGATGTGGTAGAGAAAAAGCAGGCCGATATGCTCTGGGTTGATATCGCGCTGTGCAGACTGGTAGGAATTGACCAGGCTGAGGCTGGCTGATGTCCGAGTTAACAGTGATGACCGCTAGCAGTGGCTAACTGACTACTAGCTAGTAGCTAGTTAGCTGGCAAGCTGCTGATGGGGGTTCTGGTTCTAAAGTGTAAAAAAATAGCAGATCCGTACCACATTGGGTTGCAGGAGAGTATGTTCAGTCCGTAGATTGAAATTGAGATGAAAATGTATATATTTTGTATACATACACAAAATATATACAAAGAAAACAATATATACATGGGATGGGACAAGACAAAACAGAAGTCCGACTGCTACGCCATCTTGGAGATGGCAGAAGTCTTCACGCTTTTTGATGCATTTCAGAACTGCAGTTTCCTCTGCTTGGAGCAACAACTAAGTGGGCAGGGCAGTATGGATTTCTTCTCTTACATCTGCAAGCAGTCTAAACATCAGACAGGATGGCATTGGCTCCCTCAATTCATGCAATGGCTACTGCTATAGGTTTCAGGAGTTTTAGGCTGCTTACCACTCTCTCCCAAAATACATAATCCAGGAGGATCCTCTTGATGGGGTTGTCCATATCGGCAGACTGTGATATGGCCATTTCTTGGAGAGACTCCTGCCCCTCCAGGAGACTGTCAAACATGATGACAACACCACCCCAATGGGTGTTGCTGGGCAGCTTCAATGTGGTGCTCTTATTCTTCTCACTTTGCTTGGTGAGGTAGATTGCTGCTATAATTTGATGACCCTTCACATCCCTAACCATTTCCTTGGCTCTCTTGTAGAGTGTATCCATTGTTTCCATTTGATCTCCTTGAGGAGCAGATTCAATGCATGAGCAGCACAGCCAATGGGTGTGATTTGAGGGTAGGACTCCTCCAGTTTAGACCAAGCAGACTTTATGTTCGCAGCATTGTCTGTCACCAGTGCAAATACCTCCTGTGGTCCTCCGTCATTGATGACTGCCTTCAGCTCATCTGCAATGTAGAGAACGGTGTGTCTGTTGTCCCTTGTGTCTGTGCTCTTGTAAAATACTGGTTGAGGGATGGAGATGATGTAGTTAATTATTCCTTGCCCACAAACATTAGACCACCCATCAGAGATGATTGCAATACAGTCTGCTTTCTCTATGATTTGCTTGACCTTCACTTGAACTCTGTTGAACTCTGCATCCAGCAAATGAGTAGATAAAGCATGTCTGGTTGGAGGGGTGTATGCTGGGTGAAGAACATTCAGAAATCTCTTCCAATACACAGCTCGAGCAAGACATTCATCAGCATTTCTCTGATGACGTTCCTCCATTCAGTCAAAATAACTTCTGATTCCAGGAGGACCATGAGCTGTTGCTATCGATAAGGTGTCAGATTCATCATTTTCACCTCAAATAGAAGTAGAGGGACTTTTGTCAGAGGTTGCTTGTTGTGAGCGCTGAGGGAACTTTATGCACTTGGCCAGATGATTCTGCATCTTTGTTGCATTCTTCATATATGACTTATTTGTAAATGTACACGTATTTGTAAATGTACACAGCGTTTCCTTCTACATTAGCTGCAGTGAAATGTCTCCACATTTCACATAGTGCCCTTGGCATTTTCCTATAAAGATTAGAAAAAAATTAGTAAAAAAGCCCCAAATACAATTCCATGTACAGCTAAATTGTTAAGCAGTTAGATTAAACAACTAATTTGTAAGATACATGTTTTAAAACGAAACATGTATGGAAACAGGTGAATTAACACTCCTCAGTTAGCAGGCTCAAGCAAGCTAAAACCCACATGGTAGCAAAAACTAACTAGCAGAAATTGTTAACATGTTAGAAATGATTTAAACACACTTTGCCGTAAGCTACTATTTACTAGTTAACAAAAAATCATGTTTGTCATATAACATATATTCACCCCACCCAGTATTGTAATCAAAACTTACCAGAAAGCATGTAGTCCTGGGATCAATAGCATCTCATTAGTATGAAAGATCTTGAGAATCAGCTGTACATGTGATGGAAGAATGCACTGTGCATGCAGAGGGTTGCAATTCCATTGAATTGGGGATAGTTTAACCACAATATGCCACAAGACCTAGAATTGCCTTATGTGTATCCAACAAAAAAGTTTCACTGTTATAAGCTAACTTTTTTTGATGAATTTAAGCAAAATTCCCCAAATTCCAGGGCTTAACTTCCCATGGAAAATTTCCAGCAAAATTCCGGAAATTTACCAGAAAGTTTACGACCCTTTGCAACCCTATGAGAGAGTGAAGTTCTGAATGGAGAACGACTCTACATTCCCGAGCATGGTTAATATCTGTGGCAATGTCACATCAATTCCAGACATTTTGTGAATGAGATATTATTGAAAGAGGTCACATTTTAAACATTACAAGTGCCTCTTTGGACCCAATAAATGAATAAACATCCAGTAAAGTAAATTTGTAGAAGGGAGATATGACAGCCCATGTTAGATTAAGCAAAATAAGGAATTGGGTTGCTTGACGAAAGATGCTGGGAAAACACCCTGAGCCCTTAAAAAGAGCACTGGGAGTGAGCAGTAAAACAGCCAATAAAGAGGTCAGGTCCTCCACCAAAAAAATCCATTACATGTTTTGCTGGTCATTTGCACTCCAAATAAACAATGAGAGTAAAGTGATCTAACTTTCCCATCTGTGATTTTCGATGCCTCGTCTGTCCAGCAGTTCTCTTTTTTTCCCCTGAGATACCTGTCAAAACATTAGCCATACAGTTCTAAGGCCTGGCCTCTACCCGTCTTGCATGCCCAGGCAGCTGAACCACAAGTAAATAGCAAACCTATTCTATACCACCCTGACAATCACACTTGATGCTTGAGAAAACAGTGAAGCCCCAGCCCTATAATCTTAAAGTGAAGTGACAAGCTGGGATTCTAGGTGGGTAGATGAGCAGAACAGGCAAAATGAAACAAACAGAAGCACACAATTACAGACTGAGGTCCCCGAGTAGGGCCCAGTTCCCAGAAGTCAGTGCAGTACAGCGGGAACTATGATGGAGCTTAATTGTGTGTTCCTGTGATGTGTGTTTGTGCCGGTTAGACTCAAGGGTCACATGCAATCAACAGGAGAGAGAGAGAGAGAGAGACCGAGATCAGTAAACATCCTTAGAAGGTACAAGGGTGATGGGTGCACACACACAACAGGTGGACTGACTGGCTAAATGAATAGATGGAATCTGCGGTAGAGGAAATAGTGCCACTGTCCGCCACAAGGCCGTTGTTACTGTTTATGTTGACGAAGCGGATGTGAGGAGCTTCGTCCAACATGGTAAACAAATTGCAATATATATTCTGCTGTTCTATCGCATGTGCAATGATGCCCGAGGGAGGGGGGTGTTTCACTATTAAGGATTCCAGCTTTAAGTATCTAGGGGTGTTAAACCCACAGAACTAGAATGAGTTCTTTTTCATTCTATTACTATTATAGAGAAACCCACTCACGCATGCATTATCCTCCATTGAGCTCCTACGCCCTTAATAAAACGGACTGGCAGTCTATTCTTCCTTCAAGACAATTACCCAGCTGTTTCCCACAAGGGTAACATGAATAAATATTTACAGTGACCATTTTAAGAGCAGCTGTTTGTATCTGGGACCCGGGTATGACAGCACTTAAATAAACCTCAAAACAGGGAGAGGAGAGGAGCGAGCAGCGTTGCAGTAAAGTTTAATTAACGGCAAGGAAATGGGGGATTGGTGGAGGAGGAGGATGAAGAGGAGGAGGTGGAAGAGGAGGAGGATGAGAAGGAGGAGGAGGCCCCTGTTAGCAGCATCCAAGGCTGGTTGGCTGGGTCAACTGCAAACCTTTCAGGACCAATAAGAGTTTAGATGAGAGCCCATGTGCTATCCCCAAACCCCCACGGATCAGCATTGGGGGTTGCTAGTACAGATGCATCCCTGGTGCTCGTGCACACATGTCACATTGCTGCAACGTGTCCCTGTGGAATCTGGAGATATATATTTCTGCACCTTGACGGTGGTGATGGCGACAGAGAGGCCTGCCTGGAGGCTCAGAATCTGTTTTCTAAATTTGGAGGACACTCTGACTTGGCACGTGGTTGGTCCGATAGGTCGATTTGCTATTTTGAAATGCCAAGTCATATGACCGTGCCAACATGGTGTCCTCCTTAAAATGCTGCCGTTTCTTATTATGAGAGTGACCTCTTCAAAGTGTGACGGTTTTATCGTTGTGGAGACACACGATATCAGAGGTGTAAGGACAAGTGAGTGTAGCATCATGCGGTGGGGTGACATTTGTACTGATTGTAAGTGGTTTGGGTGCCAGTGTGTGTGTGTGTGTGTGTGTGTGTGTGTGTGTGTGTGTGTGTGTGTGTGTGTGTGTGTGTGTGTGTGTGTGTGTGTTACAGTGTGTAACCTCCATGTTCAACAGGGTTGTTTTGACACTTCAGTGAGGCGATTTTGAAGAACAGGGACCTGATGCTCTCTCGACTGAAACTGAACTAAAAATAAACCTGGCAGCTGCTTTCTGATGCATTTAGGCCTGCGGGTACAGAAAGCTGAGGGCTGCACAGTATGAGATAGCATGGGAGAGTGGGGAGGGGAGAGGGGAGGGGAGGGGGTGTGCAGTTGTTTTGAAATCAGAGATGCGCACCATGAAGCAATCCACTGACCACTGCCTTTTGAAAAAGTGAAAATTAAGATGGCATAAGCTAAACTTGGAAATGAATATTATTGGCATGGAAATGGAGACTCATATGGAGGGTTAAATTAAATTAGTAGTGTCAAATCCTAATTTCATCAAATACCTAACATGTTCAGGACTAGCTACAGAATTGTAACAGGATATGTAATGCTCCCTTACTCGTTACAGCTTAGCTAGAGTAACACCTCGGAAGGAATCTTTCGACTAAAATGAACACGACGATAACGTTACTTCCTCTCAACTGGGAAGTGACAAGGGTCTTCTCATCTCCAATTGCAGGTGGAACGTAAGAATTTACAAAATGCTCTGCTATTAAATGTAATACATTTTTACTCCATGAGGTAAACCAACAATGTGTACGCCACCATCTTGTCTTGTTTCCTATCTTCTCTCACTGATACGAAACAGGTGAGTTTCATTCAAAGTGACGTTAGATTTCTAAGTCGCACTCATTTTTGGGGTGAGCACCCACCTGTCTCGAGCAATGACAGAAGATCTGAAATATACAATATGGCTGGGTCGTGTTCAGAGGGGAGAGAACATTTTGAAACTGGACTTAGACTAGGACTAACTGAACTTATCCATTATGAATCAACACAGATTCTATTGCAAAATGTTTCACTATGGTGTGCCCTGCTGAACATGGCCCTGAACTGAACTAGGCCACCTAAATGCCTTATGTAACCTGTCACATGGTGAGGGTTAGTATTTTTAGTCGTTTTTAGCAGTCGGGGCTCGGGGGTCAGGCAAAAATGGTTTTGGCTTTCATCCCCTCAACATGGCTCCTGAATTCCCTCATCTGACATTTACATAACTTGACCCTTGACCTTTGGATGTAACCTTTCCCAACTGAGGCTGGTCCTCCACTGACTGTCATCACGAGGGCAACAAAAGAGACGCCCGCCATCGATCAACAACATACAGAACTGGCGCAAAAGACCAGCCATGGTATGTCCATGTCCTAAACAGATGAACACAACATGTCCTCCATAGTAAACTGAGTAGGCCAAGATGGCAAGCAACCCACAGTGAAACACATTAGTCATCGTTGCTGATTAAATGACCAGAATAATGATGAGGATAGGGAGGCCATAAATACTGATCTGAATAGGGTTGCCTTCACAGGCCCATTATGGAGATTGTCTGTAACCTGTTGTGAGGCAGACAGTGGTTGCATCCAAATCATCTCTCCTACCTCCTGATGTCTGCACTCATTCACTAATCCCCGCACTATTAAACTAATTGGATTGGTGTTTACATGGGGCTAGCGGGAGTTTCCTTTTAAATTCATTAACGGAAGTGAACAAGTGCACACTTAGCAGAGAAAGGAGAGATATTCGGAACACATCACTGCTGTGAGGCTGTTAGTAGCTTCTGCAGACCGGAGTGAGTTTTTAGAAACCAGCAGGGATCCACTTAAAATATCACTTCTCCTTAAATCTTAAAATGTTCACTCCTGACCCTGCAACCTAGCAGATAAGGTGACAATTCAATCTTATAGCACAATCAAGGTTAATCTCCTCCTTCCACCCAAAACCAAAACATCCTAAGGTGATTAACTGACCCAGTTAGGATGTGCCTGACATTACACCAGGCGAAGTCTTCATATTTTTATGAGGCTAAAAACTCTGGCTTAACAGCTATAGCCTAGTGGCTAATTTCTGTTTATAGCCAAGTGCCTCAGACACGCCACAGGACCATATTAAAAGCTCTCCTTGGCAAGTTGGCCTTCGTCCCCAGGCCAGGAGGGCGTTTTCAGACAAAACACCTCACAATGACTGGGTGTGTGTTAAACAGGGGGCTTTGTGCATCTAAGTGGCATTGACTTATTCAGTGTGTGTGTGTGATTCATTCTCTGTGTGTATGACTACGTTACGTAGAGTCTGAGGAAAAACAGGTCAGTCAGGCTGAGTCGTGACTGAACACAAAAAAACATGATTCACTGACAGACATCTTTCTCTCACCCTCTATCCTTCCCTCCCCACTCCCACCACTCTCGCTCTCTTGTTTCCCTCTCCCTTGCTTTCTTTCCCTCTCCCTCTCTGAATGTCAATTCAGTCAGCTATTACGGAACTGGCTCTCCATGTGCGAGCAGAACGGCAAACAGATCTCTGACACGACAACGCTCGCAGCAGCAGAGGTACCAGGGGAAATCAAATCACACTAAAATTAGAAGATGGTTGGGGGAACGCTAAAAGAAAAATGCATAAACTAATAGCGAAATCACATAGACACTGTTAGCTAAATGCTAACAAGTGAAAACGAACATAAACTAAATTGCAAAGACAGGCAAATCTAGCTCGAGTTATACAAGCATAGCTAGTAGCTACCAAATGTCATTTTCAGTGAGTGTGGACATCTTCAAGCGAAAGTGAACAATTTTTTTGTGTGCAAATGAACAAAGTTGTGATGCATGCTTTTCTGAAGGAAGAGCAGCATGTGTACACGGAGCAGAGGGGAAAAATGGCAGCTGTACAGACAACCCATCCAGAGCTCTTTGACTTCTGGCAGAAAGTCATTATAAGATATCTGATGGCGAACATTTAGTAGTGAATTGCATACAAGTGTAACTTCATCACCTCATGTGCACCGCTCAACAGAGACTCACTGATAGAGATACAACGCTATACACTGACCAGCTCCTGCCATCATGCTATTTACAAACAAACACGTGACTGGATAAACTGTTCTGGGGAACTACTGTAAGCTTCATAATGTAAAATAATGTGACAGATGAAATGAAGAACACAATCTGCCTTATCTCCTAATGTATTACACAAGTTGACTGCAGGTACTAACTTAGAAAGTAGTTACAAATATTCCAATTTATTGAAAAACTTCAAATAAATCATTTTTTTTGTATTGACAGTATTGAAAAACCTTTCTGTAGCTTTTTCCAAATACCCGGTATATAAGGTATACCACCCAAGCCTACCTAGCACATCCTTTTTTTGTTTGTTTTTGACAGCCAAATCTGATGCCGATTCCAGTCATTGTTTTGAATCAAGATTGTTTTTAACCTCGTGCTCACCTGACTTCACAAAGTCAAGGCCATTGGTGCAGAAGAACAGGTCCACAGTTACTGGCAGGCATACACACTATATACCAGACAACAGCAGAGCACCGCTTCCCCGAGAGAGAGAGAGAGAGAGCGTGAGAGAGAGCGTGAGAGAGAGAGAGAGAGAGAGAGAGAGAGAGAGAGAGAGAGAGAGAGAGAGAGAGAGAGAGAGAGAGAGAGAGAGAGAGAGAGAGAGAGAGAGAGAGAGAGAGAGAGGAGAGAGAGAGAGAGAGGAGAGAGAGAGCGGAGAGAGAGCGCGAGAGAGAGAGAGGAGAGAGAGAGAGAGAGAGAGAGAGAGAGAGAGAGAGGAGCGCGAGAGAGAGAGAGAGAGAGAGAGAGAGAGGAGAGAGAGAGAGAGAGAGAGAGAGAGAGAGAGAGAGAGAGAGAGAGAGAGAGAGAGAGAGAGAGAGAGAGAGAGGAAGGGGTACGGGGCAAAGGGTGAAGGCAAGGAGGATGGAGGAAGGAGAATAGAAATACAGGAAGAGGGAGTAAGAGGGGGTCGAGAGAGAAAGAGTGATGGGAGAGAGGAAAGAAAGTGAAAGAGATGGAGAGGAGTTATGTAGGCTAGAAGGAGAAGGCCGGGGATTTGACAATGAGAGATTTTTATCAATCTGTATTATAAAATCAAAAGCTTTTTTCTATTTAATGAATGTTTTTCCTTGTTGCTCTGGGATTCGGAATTCCCACAGTAATCAGTAGGCCGTGATTGTCCCATCGTGGTTTTGGTGGGTGGAGGGGTTAGGGAGGTCTAGGGAAGGATAACCACACCACAGGAAGCCCCTCTGCCTGTCCTAGGGGAAACATCAGCAACACTCACAGACACATCGCAGAGAGACCCACCTGAGTTCCCGCTCAGTCCCTTCCCTCGCCCCCCTCCTGCTGTCAGTAAGGGGTCAACAGTGCGTCCCGAGTCATCATGGCCAGCGTCCCCTGAGAGCTACAGAAATACTGGTCGATAGGAGGAGCTGAACTCACAACAGGACTACTAGGCCTAAGTCTCCCTACACAGAGCTGCTCAGGCTTCCCTGGAATTGTACCAAGGGATAGCCTTGTCACGCACCATCACAGAGGGATAGCCTTGTCACGCACCATCACAGAGGGATAGCCTTGTCACGCACCATCGCAGAGGGATAGCCTTGTCACACACCATCACAGAGGGATAGCCTTGTCACACACCATCGCAGAGGAATAGCCTTGTCACACACCATCACAGAGAGATAGCCTTGTCACACACCAACGCAGAGGGATAGCCTTGTCACACACCAACACAGAGGGATAGCCTTGTCACGCACCATCACAGAGGGATAGCCTTGTCACGCACCATCAGAGGGATAGCCTTGTCACGCACCATCACAGAGGGGTAGCCTTGTCACGCACCATCACAGAGGGGTAGCCTTGTCACGCACCATCACAGAGGGGTAGCCTTGTCACGCACCATCACAGAGGGGTAGCCTTGTCACGCACCATCACAGAGGGATAGCCTTGTCACACATCAACAGAAGGATAGCCTTGTCACGCACCATCACAGAGGGGTAGCCTTGTCACGCACCATCACAGAGGGGTAGCCTTGTCACGCACCATCACAGAGGGGTAGCCTTGTCACGCACCATCACAGAGGGGTAGCCTTGTCACGCACCATCACAGAGGGGTAGCCTTGTCACGCACCATCACAGAGGGGTAGCCTTGTCACGCACCATCACAGAGGGGTAGCCTTGTCACGCACCATCACAGAGGGATAGCCTTGTCACGCACCATCACAGAGGGGTAGCCTTGTCACGCACCATCACAGAGGGGTAGCCTTGTCACGCACCATCACAGAGGGGTAGCCTTGCCACGCACCATCACAGAGGGGTAGCCTTGTCACGCACCATCACAGAGGGGTAGCCTTGTCACGCACCATCACAGAGGGGTAGCCTTGTCACGCACCATCACAGAGGGGTAGCCTTGTCACGCACCATCACAGAGGGGTAGCCTTGTCACGCACCATCACAGAGGGTAGCCTTGTCACGCACCATCACAGAGGGATAGCCTTGTCACGCACCATCACAGAGGGATAGCCTTGTCACGCACCATCACAGAGGGGTAGCCTTGTCACGCACCATCACAGAGGGGTAGCCTTGTCACACATCAACAGAGGGATAGCCTTGTCACACATCAACACAGAGGGATAGCCTTGTCACACATCAACACAGAGGGATAGCCTTGTCACACATCAAGAGGGATAGCCTTGTCACACATCAACACAGAGGGATAGCCTTGTCACACATCAACACAGAGGGATAGCCTTGTCACACATCAACACAGAGGGATAGCCTTGTCACACACCATCGCAGAGGGATAGCCTTGTCACACACCATCACAGAGGGATAGCCTTGTCACACATCAACACAGAGGGATAGCCTTGTCACACATCAACAGAGGGATAGCCTTGTCACACATCAACAGAGGGATAGCCTTGTCACACATCAACAGAGGGGTAGCCTTGTCACGCACCATCGCAGAGGGATAGCCTTGTCACACACCATCGCAGAGGGATAGCCTTGTCACACACCAACGCAGAGGGATAGCCTTGTCACACATCATCACAGAAAGGCCATCAGATGGGAATTAATGTTTATTTGAAAATAGAAATGGATAGAAGTTAGAATGCTTTAATTTGGTATGAATAACTATAAATATTTACATTACCAAAGGACTGGACATACTTTGAATGTTTACAATTACCAAACATCATTACTGAGAATTAAAATAGTCCTATTCCTCTCAGTGGACATGAGGATAACTCAACCTCACCAATACCTCCCACTTGCACCGGCTTTGGGCTACACTATAACTTTGCTTCAGAAACCGAAGGAAGCGGCTCACATTCCTGCTGTGTTTTCAAGGGGATATTCCCATTCCCTGCATCTGCAGCTGGAAGATTTCAAATGACACACACAAAGCTAGGCTAATGTCACAGAGCTTCCTGTCTCAGAGAGTCACAGCTGGAGCCACTGGAGCCCCAATCTGCAGAGAAAACACCATGGCTGCCATTTGGGATACACATCATGAGAGAGGGGAGAAGACCAGGACCAGGCAGCGGGGAAACTACCCCCTCCTCAGCCCCCTCTCTTTTTGAACTTCAGAGAAACATACTCAGACATACTCTCCAGTCTCTCCCCACAGCCTCACCCCAATACTGCCTTGTTGGAGGGGAGGGTCACCTCAAATCTGCTTCCTCAAAATTGGTTTAAGGTTTAAGACCAACTCTCATTCCTCAAAGTGAGTTTAGGAATGTATTCACTTTCCTGGAAACTATCTTGAGTGTATGTATGTGTCTATACATGTGTGTGTGCAGTCTACTTCATTGTGCCCCAAAGTCTGAGAGTTGAATTAGTGACCTACAATGCTTGGAGGGCGAGGGAGAAGGGGAGAGGCCAACTCCTAGGGGAATCCTACCAGAGCTGTTTAAATCTCCAATCTGAGATCTCACTCTAGCGCAACACATCCTCTGTGCCACACAAACCCCCACGTTTCACTGCAGAACTTTTAACCCCAAAAATCTGACATCTTACTGTAACAGAACTTTGGTGATGGGCTAAAACATTGGGCTAAAACATTGGGCTAAAACATTGGGCTAAAACATTGGGCTGTCAGGCACTAGCCAGATGGTGTGTTTCAAACCCTACCACCCCTCCTCTGATTGGAGTAAACTAACAGACAACAATACTTCTACTGCTACTTACAGCTATTTTCGCTCACATGTACGGTACCTGTAGTTAAATATTTACACAAAGATGTATTTCCTCTTTGTGCAAGTGCTGGATTTTCACCCACAGTGGCCAATCCACCATTCATTCTGATCTGAACTCCAACAGTCTGATGTACACAGATAAACCCATCTTTCCCAGTATAATACCATTTTGCTATTTCCTTCTGCAATACATTTTACTATGATGTCTTATGAGGATCCTGAACCTCCTTATTTGTAACATTTCAACCGATATTGCCCTAAAAATAAATAATTTATCCAAGAGTATAATGATATTTCCCATTGACTGGTTGGTTTTTCAGATCACCTTACAATACAGTTTGCAGGTTCATCTGAACCCTGATATTATGGCATAACAACAGTTCCTGGACCAGACTCTAAAAGCGAGCCACCGATGGACAGTACCAGAAAAGATGTTCTACTGATTCTGTTTCCTCGTGGCAGAGTCTGCACAAGGCTGACTTTTCAATGCCCCATATATAGAGCATTCTTTTTGTTGCAAGTATTTTATATAATAGCATAAATTGAAACAAATGGATTGATGTGTCAGTTGTTTTATATGTCAGTTTATAGACCTGATGCCAAAGTATTGAGACATTAAAGACCTGTTCCATACTGACTTAAATTATATATGGCATGGCTGACAAACCTTTTGACTTTAAGTAAAATTGAGAAATGTTTTGATTTATACTAATCACTTTAAGCCTTTTACGATTTTGTATGGGTGGCAGACAAATAAATTAAATAATTAGTCTAAGTAATTATCTCTTTCTTCCAATTTTGTGGCAGAGCCGTGATGAGTTCGTTATAATTTTGTATTGAGCATACACCTCCATACACTGTTAGTTGCTTGTGTGACATCATTTTACCATTGTTGTTTAAAATGTCCTTCATAAATATTTTACCCTTCTTGTAAATTTTTTCCAATATGTATTTTTTTCCTCTATCAGTACATATTATTTGCAGTAATATTAGATCTGCCTTTTCTGGAAGATGACATTTAAATTGTAGCCAACTCTGTATGACTTCATTTAAAAAGGAGGATACTTTAAACAGTGATCCATTGTCAATCCACCGTAAATGTATGGTTTTAATCTTCAAAAAGGCAAAGAGCCCATTCTTAAACATAGGATGGGCCTCTCTTAGTACAATACTGGAAAACCAGTTTGGATTTTGATACAATTTTGGTACAAAGGAGGCTTTTAGAGAGAGGTTTAATGCCTTAATATTTAACAGTTTTAACCCTCCAAACTCATGTTCGTTACCACTCAAAGTATTTAAAAAGATTTCACATAGAATTAGACTTTGAACCCAGGTCTGAATGTGATACAAGGGATGACAGCCATCTGGCCAAAGTGACTGAATCCTGGAGAGAAGACAGAAGGCTGAGCTCACCATGGAACGTTCCACTATGGTAACAGCTTGTAATCTACATCCAGACTTTTCAACTTCCACATCCTTTCCTCCGAGCATTAAGTTATCTTCCAATAATATCTTCTTCCGCCTGAAGTGTTGCACTGACTTATTCACTTATTTCGACAAATCTAAAGCATTGTCTTGGTGGAGGCATGGGATAGTCTAGGGGGAGTTTCTACCATGTTTTATCTACCAGTCATTTCTTTTCAAATCAGCGAATGGAAGTGAAACAGTGCACACTTTGGGAGGTAGGAGAGATAATTAAAAAATAAAAAGTTTGTGAACTCTTTGGAATTACCTGGATTTATGCATACATTGGCCATCAAATTTCATCTGATCATCATCTAAGTCACAACAATAGACAAACACAGTGTGCTTAAACTAATAACACACAAATTGTATTTTTCTTCTCTATATTGAAAGCATCATTTAAACATTCACAGTGTAAGTTGGAAAAAGTATGTGAACCCCCTAGGCTAATGAGTTCTCCAAAAGCTAATTGGAGTCAGGAGTCAGCTAACCTGGAGTCCAATCAATGAGACAAGATTGGAGATGTTGGTTAGAGCTGCCTTGCCCTATAAAAAACACTCACAAAATTTGAGTTTGCTATTCACAAGAAGCATTGCCTCGAACAAAAGGGATCTCAGAAGACCTAAGATTAAGAATTGCTGGCTTGCATAAAGCTGGAAAAGGTTACAAAAGTATCTCTAAAAGCTTTGATGTTCATCAGTACACTGTAAAACAAATTGTCTATAAATGGAGAAAGTTCAGCACTGTTGCTACTCTCCCTAGGAGTGGCCGTCCTGCAAAGATGGCACAGAATGCTCAATGAGGTTAAGAAGAATCCTAGAGTGCCAGCTAACATGCTAACATCTCTGTTGACAAGTCTACGATACATAAAACACTAAACAAGAATGGTGTTCATGGGAGGACACCACAGAAGAAGCCACTGCTGTCCAAAAAATACATTGTTGCATGTCTGAAGTTTGCAAAAGTGCACCTTGATGTTCCACAGCGCTACTGGTAAAATATTATGTGGACAGATGAAACTACAGTTGAGTTGTTTGGAAGGAACACACAACACTATGCGTGGAGAAAAAAAGGCACAGCACACCAACATCAAAACCTCATCCCAACTGTAAAGTATGGTGGAGGGAGCATCATGGTTTGGGGCTGCTTTGCTGCCTCAGTGCCTGGACAGCTTGCTATCATTGATGGAAAAATGAATTCCCATGTTTATCAAGACATTTTGCAGTAGAATGTTAGGCTATCTGTCCACCAATTGAAGCTCAACAGAAGTTGGGTGATGTAACAGGACAACAACTCAAAACACAGAAGTAAATCAACAACAGAATGGCTTCAACAGAAGAAAATACGCCTTCTGGAGTGGCCCAGTCAGAGTCCTGACCTCAACCTGATTGAGATGCTGTGGCATGACCTCCAGAGAGTGGTTCACACCAGACATCCCAAGAATATTACTGAACTGAAACAGTTTTGTAAAGAGGAATGGTCCAAAATTCCTCCTGACCGTTGTGCAGGTCAGATCCCCAACTACAGACAACGTTTGGTTGAGGTTATTGCTGCCAAAGGAGGGTCAACCAGTTATTAAATCCAAGGGTTCACATACATTTCCCACCCTGCACTGTGAATGTTTACACGGTGTGTTCAATAAAGACATGAAAATGTATAATTGTTTGTGTGTTATTAGTTTAAGCAGACTGTGTCTACTGTTGTGACCTGAAGATCAGATCAAAGGGTTCACATCCTTCCAATAAACATGCAGCCAACCCAGCGGTGGTTCAATAGTGATGCCAGCCACCCATCCTCAGCCGTTGATGGTAAGGAGCAAGATGCACCCAGCGGTGGTTCAATAGTGATGCCAGCCACCCATCCTCAGCCGTTGATGGTAAGGAGCAAGATGCACCCAGCGGTGGTTCAATAGTGATGCCAGCCACCCATCCTCAGCAGTTGATGGTAAGGAGCAAGATGCACCCAGCGGTGGTTCAATAGTGATGCCAGCCACCCATCCTCAGCCGTTGATGGTAAGGAGCAAGATGCACCCAACGGTGGTTCAATAGTGATGCCAGCCACCCATCCTCAGCCGTTGATGGTAAGGAGCAAGATGCACCCAGCGGTGGTTCAATAGTGATGCCAGCCACCCATCCTCAGCCGTTGATGGTAAGGAGCAAGATGCACCCAACGGTGGTTCAATAGTGATGCCAGCCACCCATCCTCAGCCGTTGATGGTAAGGAGCAAGATGCACCCAGCGGTGGTTCAATAGTGATGCCAGCCACCCATCCTCAGCCGTTGATGGTAAGGAGCAAGATGCACCCAGCGGTGGTTCAATAGTGATGCCAGCCACCCATCCTCAGCCGTTGATGGTAAGGAGCAAGATGCATTTGCATCGAATATGTAATTTATAAATGAAACATGTTTATTTGTGACCAATACAACTATTTTAAATGGGTGTAGACATTATATAAACCAATATTTTACTAAATGATCATAAACAGAAATGTAGTTTTATAAATCAGGCCACCTAATGAGAGCCTAGTTAAGACATTGCTTCATCATCATCACCGTAACAGCCTGCCGTATACACACACCAGCACCACACAGCCCTAAAGGACGTCCTCCCTAGTGTCCTGTTAGGCCTTGTTATGCACGGAGGGTACCATTAACTCCGCTGGGGACAACACGGAGGATACCATTAACTCCGCTGGGGACAACACGGAGGGTACCATTAACTCCGCTGGGGACAACAAACGTTACTTGGACACCAATGCTCTGAAAATAAATCTGAAAAAGTTGAGCTACTTGATGATGTGTTTGCTTTGGACACATTTGAAAATTCACCTTTTTGAAAGCTTTTCCTTTATGATAACCAAAATCTTTGAGTGCCCTCCCCTTTTTGAAATTCACCTAACACTTGAACTTAGTGTCAAAGGTCGTGTTTGGATTTGATCTCTCAAATGGTTTATTTGTTATCATCATCAACTCTTTCCTGCCTGGTGGAGGGGCGAGTCAACTACAGTTTCAGGGAATGGAGGTCTGACCGAAACCGTTCTTGGTTGGACGGCAACAAGTCCCGAGGGACACGTTTCCAGGGAAACCATAGAGCGAGACCTCATGATGAAACTCAGAGAAATCATGGGACATAAGAGTGTTGTCCAACCTGGTCAAGAGTCCCTGTAGGGCTAACAGTAACACAGGCTACATTAAAACCAGGGTAGAAGATCGACTCTAGGGTCGCAAACGTTTTTCCCTACCCCAGGGCTCACCTCCAATACAAAATGGTTTTACATTTTAGCAGATGCTCTTATCTAGAGCAACTAGGGTTAAGTGCCTTGCTCATTGGCACATCAACAGATTTTTCACCTAGTCTGCTCTGAGATTTGGAACAGTAACCCTTTGATTACTGGCCCAACGCTCTTAACCACTAGGCTACCTGCCGCCCTAGGGAGTTAACAACACAAAAAGGTGCAAAGTTTTGCCTCAAGTCCTCCATAGGGCTGGGAATTGCCAGGGACCTCACGATAAGATATTATCATGATACTTATCTGAGTTTTGGCGCAGGTACAGCCGACTAGCGCTAGCTAACGCTGCCTAGCAAAATAAATAAATATAATAAACAACAATAAATCATTTACAGATCGATACTTGGAGTCAAAGTATCGATATAATAATGTCCAAAATAATATTGCAATATGTAACTGTATGGACTTTCCACCCCCATCACTAGTCCTCCAGTCCAATGTCTTCCTTCTCCACTCAGCTCTGCGTGTGGCTAATCACCTCTTATCAACACCGTATCACGTGACCTCAAACGTTCCCGGGGTCAAGTGCTTTCGGATGCTAATCAGATCTGGCCGACGGTTCAAAGCCGGTGAAGGAAAAATGTTTATTTACTTCTCTTTCTGTGGAGACCGATAGGGATCGAGTCCACAAGGAAGAAAGAGGGGGGACTTTCTAAACAGATTCAACATCTTATTTTGCTATGCCACGTCTTTCCTAAAGAGAAGGGTATTGACCCAATGCCAGCGCCACTGGCACCACTTCTGACATTGTGGGCACAGAGGGGCACAACGGACTCCCCTTCAGGGTCCACTGTGGCATAAGCTGGTCCCAGATGTTTGGCGTGACAATGACTATAGGAGGAGTTGGCAAGACAGCACAAGCAGATGATGGCCCCAGGCTACCGTGGAAGGCTCTGGTCAGAAAGCAAAGCAGTGAGGCCAAACTGGTTCATAACAGTAGCATTAGTTTTTCTTGGATAAAATAATAATGAATTAGAGGCAGGACAACAAAAATACTGGTGTGAAAGGGAGTCCTGCCTGTATCACTTCACCTTGATCTTTACAGCAGCAGCATGGCTCACTTTTAGATAAAAGACAACAGCTGCACAGAAAAGAAGACGCTTTTGTTTTAATTCAGTAGCTACCTCCTTGAAATGAACACCCTTGAATGATTCATATAATGATTCATATTCATATCTAGATCATGTAAGCAGCATTTCCAGGGAGAAGTATGAGACTGTTGTATAATTTCAATTTAAAAAGTCAGATATTATGGCCGGTAAATCGGAAATTATTCATTTGATTTGATACAATTTCATCTTTGATGACCAACAGTGAAGCAACCACCACACAATCTTCAACTCAACAAACCCCCCATTCTCTTGGTCTGGGGATGCTGATAATATTATAAACTCTGGAGCATGAAAATCTCTGCCCCAAAGTTCCCATGGGTCTTCGCTTTCTCTTGGAAATCCCACTTCCCATCTATTTGAAATGTTGTGGTTAATTTTGCTCACTGCTTACGTCAAACGTCATCCCATATGTGTGCAACCATTCATGCTGAATTGACACAGAAAGTTTATTTGGATGCAAACGCAACTGGGGCCATGTAAATAGTTGTTATGATTCTCATTTTCCACAGGTGGCACATTGTGTGACCATAAAAGTATGTGAGCGACCGCATGGCACATAAAAAAAATGTGGTTGCAAAAGATTGTGGTCTGTCCTACACACAAGCCTTTTATTTAAATTGAAGGCTCTGCCCTACACGATAGAATGCCCTTCACTATAGAAAAACACAAACTAACAAACAACTCTAGGGCTGTTTTATTTTTAAATCCAAAATCCATTAAACCCAGGACTGCTGTAAAAACAGTGGATTCATTTGATAGGCTCTTCTTCTGAATATCAAACGATCTTCATCTTTGGCTTCTATATGCAGCCTCCTGGTTTTGTGTGGACTGGGAGTCCCTATTTTTCCTCAAGGAGCTGAATGTAGAGCAGCAACTCCACAACCAGGCTAAAATACAGGGCTGTGTTCATTAGGGCATAAGGGAAAATGAAAACCAGTGTTTTGGAAAGGTGTCTCACTATTCTATACTGTGTCTCACTATTCTATACTGTTTTGTGCCAACTGAATATGACCCTAGGCCTAAACTACAACTGCAGCAGCAGGCACCTGGTCAAGCAAGACCTCGAACACAACCACCAGCAGACGGCTGGAGGAATCTCCAACAACATCCCCCACACATCAAGTGGAGAAAACCAGCGCTCCTTCCTCTGGCATTGGGACAGAGGGTCATGTGGAAGTATTTATTTAGGGACCCTTTCAGAGGAGAGCGATGTGGGGCTGCGGGGTGGATAGGGTGGCGGTGCAGGGGGCGAGAAGCAGCTGAATTCTCATTGGCTCTACAGATAAGACCAAAGCACTTGGTATAGTTCCTTGTGAGACTCATGAGGTCCCTCTCGTGGTGGAAGTGTAGAATATGTTATAGTAGTCAAGATGTTCTCACTGGAATGTCAAAATATGCATTCAGCTATATTTGTAGAGATCACATTTCCATATCCAAATATAATTTTCTTACTCTCTCCAGTCTCCAAGTGTTAACTATCTAAGAGCACATGGACCAGTGGCGACCCGTCATTCAGGGCAGGTGTGGCAGAGCCTGTTAGAGACCCACATTTTTTGCTTAAAAAAAAAAATAATAATAATAATAAAATTGGGGGGGGGGGCTACAATGTTATTTTGGCATTAATACGTGTCACATATCAGTTCTTAAACAATGTAAAAATATATATTTATAATTGAGTTAATAAAGCCGCATACACAAACATGGTCTCTTTTTTGTTTTCTTGAGTAAGGCAGCTCCAAAATGCAGGTGTTTCAGCCTAGCTCAGTGCTTTATGTGGTGGGGCGGGCCAGCAAAAAATAGGAGCATTGAGCCGTGATTGGCTCAGTATTCTGTCACTCATGGGGACCTTGCACAATCACCTAGCTTCAGTCCTTTAGTAATGGTAGACACCCAAAATTTCAGCCCTTTGGGTCCTACCATAGAGTTATATTACAAGTGCCCTTCCAAGAAGGTTCAAGGTCATTGGCCACAGAAATGACATCAAATCACGTTATATGTACAGTAGCTTTGATTGGACTGATCATGTCAACATCATACTTTCACAATCTTAGCTAGCAGTCATCATCGTGAATCAAGTCTGCTGGCAAATTATTTTTAATCCTTGTCATATGAAGAGAAATAATGAACAGAAAATATAGATAAAACGTATCGGTGCTCATCGGCCATTGGACATAAACATTACACAAGTTAGAAATCGCAACTTCAATAATGACATGTTTGGAAGGAATCGGTGACAGTGGCTAACCGCAAGCATTGCAATTTGGAAGTCAGACTGTGAAAATAAGTTTTGAAAAAAAGTTTTGAATGGTCGTCCAACTCGGAATTGTAAATCTTTTTTTCTTTGATGACAAAATTTGCCAGTGAAGGACCGCCGCGCACAACAAGGTGAGTCCAAAAATGTATTATATGGTGCTGCATAAATGATGTAATATGTCAGGGAGATATGGTCAGCCACATCAGCTATGTTTTTTAAAAAGGCTGAATGAATTGTTTCGCTGCCAGACAAGGCTCCACTGATAGCCAGGTGTAGCTGTGGTAAGGATTCACTCCATAGTGCGGGAAAGAAAGCTCTGCTGTTGGGACAGCTTTATGTAGGCCCTTATAGTGCAATTAATGTATTGTTTAGTGTTGTGTAGTGTAGTGGCTTTGCTGGCATACATCTAAAAAAAAAAAATGGGGGGGGGGGGGGGGGTGGAGTTTGCCCCACCAAGATTTACATGCTAATATGGCCACTGACAAGGACACAGCCAGGTTCTTGATTCATCCGAATGTGTATTGAGAAATCACACTCCTCCTTTTCCATAAGCTGATGCACTGATGCATTTTGGATCATTACAGTAGAAACCTTTAGAAGCGTTGTCACCTCAGAGACGTGTACTTATTTGTATTGTTTTTAAATCTTTTTAATACATTTTTATCTTATTAACACTTTGTTCTAGCTAGCTATTTGTGTAGGTAGCTATCAAGTAAACACAATGATGTTGGTCACAATTTAATATCACATTATTGCTTTAGACTGTAACAGAATTAACAATCATTCCATACACCAGGGTTTCACAAACTCAGTTCTGGGGCACCCCCTCTGGGTGCACGTTTTGGTTTTTGGCCTAGCACTACACAGCTGATTCAAATAATCAAAGCGTGTGGCTCAGTTGGTAGAGCATGACACTTACAACGCCTGGGTTGTGGTTTCAACTCCCACGGGAGACCAATATAAACAAATATGAAAATGAGTGTCTTCTAAAATTACTAATATGTCAATGACGAGTTGGTCATTTGAATCACCTGTGTAGTGCTATGGCAAAAACCAAAATGTGCACCAAGGGGGAACCCTGCCACACACTACTACATTCAGAAGAGCCTCTTCATCCAGTGGCATTGCTATGACAATTGTCATCTGTAGCCCTATAAGTTAGCTGTCAAGCGTCAAAGACAGGTTTGAAAACACGATGGAGGATGGGAGCAACGATAACTTCCTGTTGATGCTTCTTCTGTGGTGTTTAACCAGTGCCACCACCTACTGTAGGTAGCACTCAACACTTGGTTACGTATGAAATGGCTAGCTAGTTATCAGTGTGCGCTAGTAGCAATTCAATTGGGGATGTCACTCGCTCTGAAACCTTGAAGTAGTTGTTTCCCTTGCTCTGCAAGGGCCGCCGCTTTTGTGGAGCGATAGTTCGAGCCCAGGTTGGGGTGAGGAGAGGGACGGAACAACTCTGTTACAGTGGCATTTAGAAAGGAAGCTTTAGTATTGCCTCAAGTATACTGTACAGTAGCCTATATTATGAGCGGACCAACTGGCAAGTGTCTTCACTGATATTTTCAACCTCTCCCTGACCGAGTCTGTGATACCTACATGTTTCAAGCAGACCACCATAGTCCCTGTGCCCAAGGAAGCAAAGGTAACCTGCCTAAATGATTACCGCCCTGTAGCCCTCACGTCAGTAGCCATGAAGTGTTTTGAAAGGCTGGTCATGGCTCACATCAACACCATCATCCCAGAAACCCTAGACCCACTCCAATTTGCATACCGCCCCAACAGATGATGCAATCTCAATCACACTCCACACTGCCCTTTCCCACCTGGACAAAAGGAACACCTATGTGAGAATGCTGTTCATTGACTACAGCCCAGCGTTCAACACCATAGTGCCCACGAAGCTCATCACTAAGCTAAGGACCCTGGGATTAAAACACCTCCCTCTGCAACTGGATCCTGTACTGAGCTGATCGTGGACTACAGGAAAAGGCGGGCCGAACAGTCCCCCATTAACATCGACAGGGCTGTAGTGGAGCAGTTCGAGAGTTTCACGTTCCTTGGTGTCCACATCACCAACAAACTATAAAATGGTCCAAACACACCAAGACAATCGTGAAGAGGGCACGACAACACCTTTTCCCCATCAGGAGGCTGAAAAGATTTGGCATGGGTCCCCAGATCCTCAAAAGGTTCTACAGCTGCACCATTGAGAGCATCCTAACAGGCCCAGTACGCACTACGGGCCAAGCTTTCTGCCATCCAGGACCTATAGAATAGGCTGCGTCAGAGGAAAGGTCCAAAAATTGTCAGAGACTCCAGTCCATAGACTGTTTTCTCTGCTACTGCACGGAAAGCGGTACCAGAGTGCCAAGTCTAGGACCAAAAGGCTCCTTAACAGCTTCTACCCCCAAGCCATAAGACTGCTGAACAATTAATCAAATGGCCACTGGACAATTTATATTGACCCCCCTCCATTTGTTTTATACACTGCTGATACTCTGTTATTATCTTTGCATAGTCACTTCACCCCTACCTACATGTACAAATTACCTCGACTAACCTGTACCCCCGCACATTGACTCGGTACTGAGTCAATATAGCCTCGTTATTTCTATTTTATTGTGTTACTTTTTATTATTTTTTACTTTAGTTAATTTGGTAAATATTTTCTTAACCCTTCTTGAACTGCACTGTTGGTTCAGGGCTTGTAAGTAAGTATTTCACAGTAAGGTCTACACTTGTTGTATTCGGCGCACGTGACAAATAAAGTTTGATTTGTTTCTACCAATGGCAAAATTGCAGGCTATATCGGGGCATAATCAACACATCATTATTCTACTTAAACAGTCCAAAAAATTGGGGCATCACTTTTTTGTATCATCCTCAATGATTGTAAATGCATAATGTCTACATGTGGTTGTATTGTGTTTTTAGACTGGCAAATAAATCAAATTAAAAATCACAACAAATGTAAGGTATTTATAGAAACAACAAAAATAGCTTGCATCCTCTGGCTGGCTGTGGTTAGCCGAATTTGAGATTAGAGAAATTCCTTGCTATTTTCTTTAAAATAAACTCATGGCTAGATGGCTTGTCTAGGGCTTATAGCTTGTTCTCTGAGTGGAGGCTAAACGCCAAATATGCAAATCACGTCTTGAATAGCAAGTCCATTTGCCCGCTGGCGGTAGAAAGTTATAGCTTTGGGCATAGGGAAAGTGGCAAATAGCAAGCGAGAGGAAATGTTTTGCTATCTGGGTTGCTGATTGGCTGAATACCTGGGGCGCTAGGTGGTTGGAGTTGTCAACAAAGTAGTAAGACAGAAATATGAGGCCAAGTTATCGAACTACTGTTAGTTTCTTTGAGAAGATATACAGTGCTTTCAGAAAGTATTCACACCCCTTGACTTTTTCCACATTTTGAAAGTGTTAGAGCCTGAATTTAAAATGTATTAATTAAATTCAGATTTTATGGTAGTGGCCTACACACAATTCCCCATAATGTCAAAGTGGAATTATGTTTTTAGAATTTTTTACAAATTCATTACAAATGAATAGCTGAAATGTCTTGAGTCAATAAGTATTCAACCCCTTTGATATGGCAAGTCTAAATAAAGTTGGACTCACTCTGTGTGTAATAATAGTGTTTGACATGATTTTAAAATGACTACCCCATCTCTGCACCCCACACATACAATTATCTGTAAGGTCCCGCAGACAAGAATTGAATTTCAAAACACATATTCAACCACAAAGACCAGGGAGGTTTTCTAATGCCTCACAAAGAAGGCCACCTATTGGTAGATGGGTAATAAAGGCAGACATTGAATATCCCTTTGAGCATGGTGAAGTTATTAATTACACACTTTGGATGGTGTATCAATACACCAAGTCACTACTAAGATACAGGCGTCCTTCCTAACTCAATTGACGGAGAGGAAGGAAACCGCTCAGGAATTTCACTTCGAGGCCAATGGTGACCTTAAAACAGTTACATAGTTTAATTGCTGTGATAGGAGAAAACTGAGGATGGATCAAAAACATTGTAGTTACTCCACAATACTAACCTAAATGACAGAGTGAAAAGAAGAAAGCCTGTACAGACTAGTAAATATTCCAAAACATGCATCCTGTTTGCAATAAGGCACTAAAGTAAAACTGCAAAAAACGTGGCAAAGAAATGAATGTTATGTCCTGAACACAAAGTGTTATATTTGGGTCAAATCCAACACAACACATCACTGAGTACAACTCTTTATATTTTCAAGCATGGTGGTGGCTGCATCATGTTATGGGTATGCTTGTCATCGGCAAGGATAAAAAGAAATGGAATGGAGCTAAGCATAGGCAAAATCCTAGAGGAAAACCTGGTTCAGTCTGATTTCCAACAGACACTGGGAGACAAATTCACCTTTCAGCAGACAATAACCTAAAACACAAGGCCAAATATACACTGAAGTTGTTTACCAAGACAACATTGAATGTTCCTGAGTGGCCTAGTAACTGTTTTGACTTAAATTGGCTTGGAAATCTATGGCAAGACTTGAAAATGGCTGTCTAGCATCATTCAACAACCAACTTGACAGAGCTGAAGAATTTTTAAAAGAGTAATGTGCAAATATTGTACAATCCAGGTGTGCAAAGCTCATAAAGACTTACTCAGGAAGGCTCACATATGTAATCGCTACCAAATGTGATTCTAACATGTATTGACTCAGGGGTGTGAATACTTATTTAAATGAGATATTTCTGTATTTCATTTTCAATAAATTAGCAAAAATTTCTAATATCATGTTTTCACTTTGTCATTATGGGATATTGTATGTAGATGGGGGATTTGGGGGGGGGTTCAGGCTGTAAATGGGAAATAATTCAAAGGGTATGAATACTTTCTGAAGGCACTGTATAAAGTTATCTGTGCATTTGAACAGCATAAATACACATATTTCACTTTTGCATGTCAAAAAAACGAATGACCACTACTGCACATGTTGCCACTGTTTTGAACAGATTATATTATACTAATTAGAACGAGTGCACCAGTGAGAACCAAGAAGCACAAAGACGCAATAATTGAAAACACATTATCTAACTGGGGACAGCTAGCTAACATAATGTCACAAAGCTTTATCTAACTGGGGATAGCTAGCTAACATAATGTCACAAAGCTTTATCTAACTGGGGATAGCTAGCTAACATAATGTCACAAAGCTTTATCTAACTGGGGACAGCTAGCTAACATAATGTCACAAAGCTTTATCTAACTGGGGATAGCTAGCTAACATAATGTCACAAAGCTTTATCTAACTGGGGATAGCTAGCTAACATAATGTCACAAAGCTTTATCTAACTGGGGACAGCTAGCTAACATAATGTCACGAAGCTTTATCTAACTGGGGACAGCTAGCTAACATAATGTCACAAAGCTTTATCTAATTGGGGATAGCTAGCTAACATAATGTCACAAAGCTTTATCTAACTGGGGATAGCTAGCTAACAATGTCACAAAGCTTTATCTAATTGGGGATAGCTAGCTAACATAATGTCACAAAGCTTTATCTAACTGGGGATAGCTAGCTAACATAATGTCACAAAGCTTTATCTAACTGGGGATAGCTAGCTAACATAATGTCACAAAGCTTTATCTAACTGGGGATAGCTAGCTAACATAATGTCACAAAGCTTTATCTAACTGGGGATAGCTAGCTAACAATGTCACAAAGCTTTATCTAACTGGGGATAGCTAGCTAACATAATGTCACAAAGCTTTATCTAATTGGGGATAGCTAGCTAAAATTACTTTCTTCTCCAACACTTTGTTTATGCATTATTTAAACCAAATTGAACATGTTTCATTATTTATTTGAGGCTAAATTGATTTTATTGATGTATTATATTAAGTTAAAATAAGAGTTAATTCAGTATTGTTGTAATTGTCATTATTACAAATACAGTTTATTTTTATTTATTTTTTTAAATCGGCCGATTAATCGGTAGCAACTTTTTTGGTCCTCCAATAATCGGTATCGGTGTTGAAAAATCATAATCGGTCGACCTCTACTCCAGACCTGACTGCCCTTGACCAGCACAAAAACATCCTGTGGCATACTGCATTAGCATCGAATAGCCCCCGCGATATGCAACTTTTCAGGGAAGTTTGGAACCAATATACACAGGCAGTTTGAAAAGGCTAGCATTTGCTTTCCTAACAGAAATTTGCATCCTGTAGCACAAACTCCAAAAAGTTCTGGGACACTGTAAAGTCCATGGAGAATAAGAGCACCTCCTCCCAGCTGCCCACTGCACTGAGGCTAGGAAACACTGTCACCACTGATAAATCCGCGATAATTGAGAATTTCAATAAGCATTTTTCTACGGCTGGCCATGCTTTCCACCTGGCTACCCCTACCCCGGTCAACAGCCCTGCGCCCCCCACAGCAACTTGCCCAAGCCTCCCCCATTTCTCCTTCACCCAAATAGCTGATGTTCTGAAAGAACTGCAAAATCTGGACCCCTACAAATTAGCTGGGCTAGACAATCTGGACCCTCTCTTTCTAAAATCATCTGCTGAAATTGTTGCAACCCCTATTTCTAGCCTGTTCAACCTCTCTTTCATATTGTCTGAGATCCACAAAGACTGGAAAGCTGCCGCGGTCATCCCCCTCTTCAAAGGTGGAGACACTCCAGACCCAAACTGCTACAGACCTATATCTATCCTACCCTGGCTTTCTAAGGTCTTCGAAAGCCAAGTTAACAAACAGATCACCGACCATTTCAAATCCCACCATAGCTTCTCCGCAATGCAATCTGGTTTCCGAGCTGGTCATCGGTGTACCTCAGCCACGCTCAAGGTCCTAAACGATATCATAACCGCCATCGATAAGAGACAATACTGTGCAGCTGTATTCATCGACCTGGCCGAGGCTTTCGACTCTGTCAATCACCACATTCTTATCAACAGCCTTGGCTTCTCAAATGACTGCCTCGCCTGGTTCACCAACTACTTCTCTGATAGAGTTCAACGTGTCAAACCGGAGGGCCTGTTGTCCAGACCTCTGGCAGTCTCTATGGGGGTGCCACAGGGTTCAATCCTCGGGCCGACTCTTTTCTCTGTTTACATCAATGATGTCACTCTTGCTGCTGGTGATTCTCTGATCCACCTCTACGCAGACGACAACATTCTATATACCTCTGGCCCTTCTTTGGACACTGTGTTAACTAACCTCCAGACGAGCTTCAATGCCATACAACTCTCCTTCCGTGGCCTCCAACTGCCCTTAAATGCAAGTAAAACTAAATGCATGCTTTTCAACCGATCCCTGCCCACACCTGCCCACCCGTCCAGCATCACTACTCTGGACTGTTCTGACTTAGAATATGGGGACAACTACAAATACCTAGGTGTCTGGATAGACTGTAAACTCTCCTTCCAGACTCACATTAAGCATCTCCAATCCAAAATTAAATCTAGAATCGGCTTCCTATTTCGCAACAAAGCATCCCTCACACATGCTGCCAAACATACCCTCGTAAAACTGACTATCCTACCGATCCTTGACTTCGGCATTGTCACCGAAGCTGGAGACTCATATCTCCCTCACTAGCTTTAAGCACCAGCTGTCAGAGTAGCCCACAGATCACTGCACCTGTACATAGCTCATCTGTAAATAGCCCATCCAACTACCTCATCCCCATACTGTTATTTATTTTGCTTCTTTGCACCCCAGTATCTCTACTTGCACACTCATCTTCAGCACATCTATCACTCCAGTGTTTAATTTCTATATTGTAATGATTTCGCCACTATGGCCTATTTATTGCCATACCTCCCTTATCCTACCTGCACACATTGTATATAGACTTCTTCTATTGTGTTATTGACTATACGTTTGTTTATTCCATGTGCAACTCTGTGTTATTGTTATGTCGCACTGCTTTGCTTTATCTTGGCCAGGTCGCAGTTGTAAATGAGAACTTGTTCTCAACTAGCCTACCTGGTTAAATAAAGGTGAAATAAAATAAATAAAATTCTAGAACAGCTTGTTTTGAACAATATAAATGTGAAACAGGAAAATGTACACAGTTACCACACTTTTCTGAGCATTTAAAGCATTAATCCATGATTTTTTTTTCTTAACTAATATATATATTTTTTTTTTCTTAACTAATATATATATATTTTTTTTCTTAACTAATATATATATATATATATATATTTTTTCTTAACTAATATATATATATTTTTTTTTTCTTAACTAATATATATATATATATTTTTTTTTCTTAACTAATATATATATATATATATATATAAGCAATCATAAGTGTTTGGTGAAAAACAATCACACCTCGCCCGCCCGCCCCCCCCCCCTTAAATGGACGGGCCACCGCTGGTTAGGATCTACTAGTCTTGTTGCTGAATAACCTGCAAGAACTGCCCTCCTTTTGCCTTGACTGACATTGATTGTAACAATGTCCATACATAGCCTAATCAAACACAGACTATACATGGTTATAAAGTAGCTAGACATTCATTCCACTACCCTTCCCAATGTTACATTATCGCACTGCTGCTATAGTTACTTCGACAAACGAGATGGCAGAACTAGACTGCCGGTGTTGTCCGGCATCAGCCGCATTCGAATAGTCGTGATTTAGAGCTCGTGCGAGTAGGCTATACAATCTCAAGTTCAGTAGCCATCTTATTTCTCTTTATCATTTCAGACTTACTTGCCAACAATAACTTACTGGGCTACAGCTGTTGCCAGGCTACCCTGCCTGGCCAAGCAGCAGGAAGACACACCCTGTGCATATCGCATGGCGATGTCTTTAGTGCATGGCTGCTGGAAATTGTCATCATACCGTTATATTTCGAGGTAAATGCACCAGTTTGACCTGCATTAGACTCTTTATTCACAGTAGTGTCTAAACAAGTTATTAGCGTACTGCTGAAGGTTTATGATTAGTAGTCTACTTACCAGTCGTTTTCCTGCCGATCAAATCTGGGCTGAAACTACCGGTATTGGTTAGCAATACCAAGGCGGACGGAGTAGTGTGTTCATGTGCACTGAAGTTCCTCCCACCGGCTACGTGCATCAGGCAGGACTCTGAAAGCGTGATGTCGGGACAAATGGGTAGGGCCGGCCCTATTTTGGGGGGCCATGGTCGAGATGTGGTTATTATTTGATTACTTTTTTTTTTTTTTCATTCCAAGTCATCAACTCATCTCTATAGAGCTCCTGCCTGCTGTCTGACAAATTCACTATTTTCTATAGAGCTGCTGCCTGCTATAGAGCTCCTGCCTGCTGTCTGACAAATTCACTATTTTGTAGTTCTTCAAAGTAAATAAGGCATACTTTTATGACTACTGAATACCACCTATCAATCACTAAGATAATGTATTTTCAGGTAGACATACCTCACAAAGCAACAGCTGCTCTGTACAGTGCCTTCAGAAAGTAATCAGACCAATTGACTTTTTCCACATTTTGTTACGTTACAGCCTTATTCTAAGATGTATTAAATAAATACAAATTCTCAGCAATCTACACACAATGCCCCATAATGACAAAGTGAAAAACATTTTTTTTTAAACGTTAGCAAATATGTTAAAAAACAGAAATACCGTATTTACATAAGTATTCAGACCTTTTCATCTCTGCAGTATTCCATCAATCAGGCCTTTATGGTAGAGTGACCAAACGGAAGCCAGTTAAAGGCACATGACAGCCCGCTTGGAGTTTGCCAAAAGGCAACTAAAGACTCTCAGGTCTGAATACTTATGTAAATGTGATATTTCAGTTTTATTTTGACTAAGTTTGCAAAAATATCCTAACCTGTTTTTTCTTTGTCATTATGGGATATTGTGTGTAGATTGACGAGGGGAAAAACTATTTAATAAAGTTTAGAACAAGGCTGTAATCTAACAAAATGTGAAAAGTCAAGGGATCTGAATATTTTCCGAAGGCACTGTATATACCCTCACCATCCGCATTCTTCTGTCTCTCCTGTAGCAGGTGTAAAAGAAACACAGGTCGGACAAGTGGATGCGCAATGGATTATGATCATTGTAGTTAATTATCACGTTTTATGCACTAAATTTGTCATAAGCGTCGTTGTAGGGAGCGGACCAAACTGCAGCAGGTATAGTGAACATCTTCTTATTTGAAGGAAAAACCAAAAATACACTTACACAAAACAAACGACGAAAAACAGTCCTGTAAGGTGTTCAGACTATACACGGAAACAACCACCCACAAACACAAGAGAAAATTAACCCACTTAAATATGGCCTCCAATTAGAGGCAACGACAACCATTTGCCTCTAATTGGAGGTCGTTCCAAAACCCAAACATAGCAAACACATAGAAATAGAAAATATAGAACATACACCAAAAACCCCGAAACACACAAAACAAACACCCTCTGCCACACCCTGACCCCACTACAATAACAAACAACCCATTTTACTGGTCAGGACGTGACAGTACCCCCCCCCCCCAAAGGTGCAGACCCCGGACGCACCGAAATACAAAACCTCACAAATAAATAACCCCAAACTAAAGGGAGGGAAGGGAGGGTGGCTACCGTCACCGACGGCTACCGTGCTACACCCCCCCTCCCCAATCCTCCAACTACGGAGGTGGCTCAGGCTCTGGCTTTAGTCCCCATCCTAACCTGCCCACCCCCCTTGAAGGCTCATGGCTGTAGACCACTGCTAAAGGCTCTGGGCTGAGGCACATCGCTGGAGACCTCGGGCTGAGGTGCGTCGCTGGAGACCTCGGGCTGAGGGCCGTCTCGGCAGGCTCCGGACTGTGGGCCGTCTCGGCAGGCTCCGGACGTCGCCGGAAGCACTGGACGGGGAACTGTCGCCGGAAGCTCTAGACGGGGCACTGTCGCCGGAAGCTCTGGACGGGGAACTGTCGCCGGAAGCTCTGGACGGGGAACTGTCGCCGGAAGCTCTGGACGGGGAACTGTCGCCGGAAGCTCTGGACGGGGACTGCACACTGAAGGCCTGATGCGTGGGGCTGGCTTTGGAGGCGCCAGACTAGTGACACACACCACAGGGCTAGTGCGAGGAGCAGGAACAGGACGTACTGGACTGGGCAGGCGCACTAAAGGCCTGGTGCGTGGGGCTGGCTTTGGAGGCGCCAGAACAGTTACACGCACCACAGGGCTAGTGCGAGGAGCAGGAACTACGCACTGGAGGTCTGGAGCGCACAGCCTGCACAACCCGTCCTGGCTGGATTGTTACTGTAGCCCGGTACGGGCGGAGTGCTGGCACAGGGCGAACTGGGCTGTGCTGATGCATGATGGCTGCCGTGTGTAGAGCAGGCGCAGGGTAGCCTGGGCCTAGGAGACGCACTGGTGGCCATATGTATTGAGCAGGCATACCTCTCCCTGGCTGGATGCCCACTCTAGCACGGCACTTGCGGGGGGCTGGTATCGCTCGTCCCGGTCTGTGCGTGCGGATAGGCGAGACCGTGCGCACTTCCGCATAGCACGGTGCTCTCACCGCCAAACGCTCCCTATAATAAGCGTGAGGAGTTGGTTCAGGCCTATTGCCTGACTTACTCCAACGCCCCGTGTGCCCACCCCCCCAAATGTTTTTGGGAGCTGCCTCCTCACCTCCTGAAATGGAGGATATAGTGCCTCGTACCTCCGTCGCTCAGCCTTTGCTGCCTCCCGCTCCTCCTTTGGGCGCTTGTACTCCCCAGCCTGGTGCCATGGTCCTTTCCCATCTAATACCTCCTCCCATGTCCACGACTCCAAATAACTTTCCTGCTGCGGTTAAATTGCTCATCTTCTTATTTATTAAAGAAAGGAAAAACACTTACACAAAACAAACGACGAAAACCAGTCCTGTAATGTGCTCAGACTATACACGGAAACAACCACCCACAAACACAAGAGAAAATTAACCCACTTAAATATGGCCTCCAATTAGAGGCAATGACAACCAGCTTCCTCTAATTGGAGGTCGTTCCAAAACCCCAACATAGAAATAGAAAACCCAGATAAACACATAGAAATAGAACAAATAGAACATACACCAAAAACCCCGAAACACACCAAAAAAAACACCCTCTGCCACACCCTGACCACACTACAATAACAAACAACCCCTTTTACTGGTCAGGATGTGACAAAACTATGTAGAATATTTCCTAGAGCTTTCCAAAACACAATCTTCATAGTCTTGAAAAATGAATCAATAAATAATGTTAGTGAGTTATAGACTGGATGTCATTGCAGAGTTGGCCTTTCAATCAGCCTATAAAACATCTCGGTATAGGTCTAGAATTTAGGTTAATTTTGGCTGATTAGTTCACCTCCTGTCCTTTCCTACATTTCTATCTAGTGTCACACCCAATAGAAAAGTCAGAATGGAGAAAACTATATGGGTCAGGATTGTCTAAACTATCCAGGCAGGAAACGGAGCATTTATAAGACCTTCTACTATGGGATTCAAGTATGAATGAGTGTCCAGCCAGGGTGAGGCAGCACTTCATAACATTTCAGTGTTATAATCCTGTGAATCTCTAATACATATTTAGTGGATGCAAATGCCAAAGAAGCCCTTGTTGTAGCTAAAGAACAAATGACCTGGGACAATGGCAGAGATGAGTGAGGTAAACATTGTTAGAAGGTGGGTAGGACCTTTGCACCACTTCTTTATATTAGATTTTTTTACTTTGTGGAAATTAGCAGATGAACCAAATGAAATCATCCATTTGATAAACATTTCCAGTTATTTTTCTAGAATGGAAGAAAATAAACACATTTTGAGAGGATGAATACATATTACAAGTATTTCGCTACACTGGCAATAACGTCTGCTAAATATGTTAATGTGAAGAATAATTTATTTGATTTATAAATACTTCTTGTGTTCTTATAAAACCGTAGACCTAGGCTATATTATTATTTATGTAAACCTTATTGAAAACATATTAACATGTTAAAAGTGCAGAATAATAAGTGAAAGGTACTTTTTACAATCTAAAAGTGAAAGGTACTTTTTACAATCTAAAATGGTGATCATCATGAGCATATGTAGGTAGGCACAGGGTACTTCACATAACAGATACGTGGAGGGTCGGCAAAACGAGGAGCGACGCTGGGTCTGGAGTAGATCAGGTAGGAGTGCTCAGCACACATGCGCATCTTCTTGATGGGTCTTCCACCATCATCACCAATGAGTCCATGGACTGTGGCTCCCCCTGTGGCGTAGCTGGGGAAACCGACACCTTTACATAGAAAAAGGTGTATCTCCACCGGTGGAGAGTCCCAGCTCATCCTCTTCTTGGTTCCAAGGCCTCTCTCCGCACGCAATGGCAGTTGATCTGGTGGCACGTTGGACACAAACGACAACGGGGTGGGTTTTGGACACAGAAGAGAAGTAATATCTCTGTTCAGGATGGATAAGATGGAGAATGGTGGACAACTTGCGGAACTTGTCCAGTAATGCCCTTAAAGTGGCAAAATTGTAGCTTTAATTCGACTCTCGTCTACTTTCCAGAAGTTATTCTTTGAGTGTGGCATTTATGGACTGACTAGAACCTGAAATAGATAAACATGTGTAATGTCTGTTGACCTCAGGGTGATTTAATGAAAGAGACTAGAAATAATGTCTGATATAGGCCTAATAATTGTTGTGGACATACAGTACCTTGACAAAACAGTCGTTGGATGATAAGCAGACCCTGATGTTGTTCTTGATGCCTTTTCTGTCTCCTACAAGGAATGTTCCCAACTTGTCCATCAACTGGAAATGATAACATTCCATATTAGCACTCATCAATACCCACCAATATTCATTTTTACATCAACACTGAAATTATACGGTGGTTGCAAAAATATGTTGGTTTTACCTGAATAAATGTCAGCATCTTGTCTTGAGAGTCCTGAATGACATAAGCAATCAGTCCCAGATAGGTAGTGTGCTTCTTCTTGCCCTAACGTTGGTTCTACCTTTGCTGAACACTGTTGAATGGAGCCTGGAAAGGTAGGAGAGTTCCCATGATGTCCTGTGTCATGTTCTCCATCTTGTTCATTGAGTTCTTCTTCACACACGGAGCACTGATATCAGAACCTTCCTCAGTGGAACTGTGGATCTAGAATGATCCAGTCCCAAACCTCTCAATATATATCCTGCTGGAATAATACCAGGGAGAAGGTGTTCAACAGGACAGGGCCCTGAGGGGTACATGTCCAGTTTGTCCTTCTCTTTAGGATCTTCTTATTTTTAGTTTATCAGTGTTAGACTATTATTAAATAAAAACATTATTATATGACAAATGTGCAAGCCTGTTAACTCAAAATGTTAATAGCTGATATTGTCCAGAACTAGTTAATGCGTTTAGTATGGTTGATTTGTTTCCCATTATACGCATTGGTAGACTTCTTCAGGATCGATGTCCCTTCCACGGGACGGTTGAGCTAACGTAGGCTAATGCAATTAGTATGAGGTTGTAAGTAACAAGAGAACAATAAATATTCCCAGGACATAGACATATCTGATATTGGCAGAAAGCTTAAATTCTTGTTAATCTAACTGCACTGTTCAATTTGCAGTAGCTATTACAGTGAATGAATACCATGCTATTGTTTGAGGAGAGCGCACAATTTTGAAAAGTTATTAATAAACAAATTAGGTACATTTGGGCAGTCTTGATACAACATTTTGAACAGAAATGCAATGGTTCATTGGATCAGTCTAAAACTTTGCACGGACACTGATGCCATCTAGCGGCCAAAATCTAAATTTCACCTGGACTGGAATAATACATTATTGCCTTTCTCTTGCATTTCAAAGATGATGGTACCAAAAAATACAAAATAACGTTTTTTCTTTGTTTCTATTATCTTTTACCAGATCTATTGTGTTATATTCTGTTACATTCCTTTCACGTTTCCATAAACTTCAAAGTGTTTCCTTTGAAATGGTACCAAGAATATGCATATCCTTGCTTCAGGGCCTGAGCTACAGGCAGTTAGATTTGAGTATGTCATTTTAGGCGAAAAATAAGGTTAAGTACTTGGTTCTTACGTTTTGTATGCACTTTTCCTAAGCCTGTCCAAGATATATAAAGTCTATCAAACATTTTGTATCCCAATGCTTTTTTTCTTACCTTGGTGATACATACATAGCTATAGAGATTTAATACCACCCCCCACCCCAAAAAATATTAGAATGTATAACAGTGTAATTCATATATTCAAATATGAAAATATAGTGTGTGGGGCCGTTTATAGTCTGCCCACCCCACATTTAGTCTAATTTGGGTAGGCCTGCAAAAGTGACATTTTTTTAAAAGTTGAATGTGAGATCTATCTGAGGGCATTTTTTTTCTCAAGCAGATTTAAGTCAGGCCTGAGACTGGAACATTCGGGATCACTCAACACCTATTGGAAAGCCATTCTGGTATGTCTTTGGCATTCACATTTGTGTACTTGTCCTGCTGGGTTCTCTATCCCAGGGTTAGGTATTCAGAAGACTGATATCTTTTTAATTAAAAACTACAGTCTTGGTTCAAATCCAATACAACACAACACAGAGTGAAACACTATATTTTCAAGTATTGAGGTGGCAGCATCATGTTATGGATAGTGTTCCAAGAGGTTTTGAGTGTTCCTGGGCAGTCCACTCTCAGTCCTGACTGAAATCTGCTTGAAAATCAGATGCATGGTTTGAATATTGCTGTCCATCAATGATTTCCAACCAAATGTACTGAACTTGAGCAATTTTGACAAGAGCAATGGATACATTTTTCCCTATAAGAGATGTGCAAAGTTAGTAGAATCTTATTCACAATGATTCACAGCTGTAATGGCTTTCACTGGGCACGTCATGTGAGAATGAGTTTCCATGTTGTTTAGTAATCAGTACTTGCCTCTGAAAATGTACAGTTGCAACAGACATTTCCCAGCGCAATGGGGACATTTTGTCTGATTGAATTTATGAACTCAAATTTCTTATGAGGATACTGACCTCAGTGATACAGAATGTCTGCGTGTGATAATCATGTGCAAAATAAAACAAAATTACAATAAGGCCTATACACCCGGCCCAAGTGCGTAACGACCTGTTGTCATTCAATTAGGCTGTTAAGATATTATAGCCTACATTTATTTTGTAGTATGATCAAACGTCTTATTTCAATAATTGTCCCTAAATACTAAAGAAAAACATGTAATTAATCTGGTTGGGTTAGGCCAATGTCACGAATCCCACCGAAGGTGGCTCCCCTGCCTGCTCGGGCGGCGCTCGGCGGTCGTCGTCGCCGACCTACTAGCCGCCGCTGATCCTTTTTTCCTTTTCGTTTGGTATGTCTTATTGTTTGCACCTGTCCCTCATTTGGTTTATTGATTTTGGTTATTTAAGCCTGGTTAGCCCGCCCAGTGTTGTGCGGGATTATTTAGCGTCAGGTTGTGTTTTTGTATTTGGATGTGCTGGCGATCTACTACTATTATCTTTTATGCATGCTGTGCACCTGTTCTGGGCACTTTGCATTGTTTCCACGCCGGTTGTGTTGGCGTCGATCGTGTTGTGTTTTATTTAATAAACACAAAGTTCCTTACCTCTGCTCTCTGCGCCTGACTCCTACCACCACTCCTAGCAACTACTGACAGAATCCCGCACCAACTATGGAGTCAGCAGGAGCAGCCTCCCCTCCTCTCCCATCGATGGAGGAACGGGTCCTTCACCATACCACCATCCTCCACCGAATCGGCTCAGCGATGGAGCAGATGATGGAAAGGATGGACCGATGGGAGAGGAGTGGCCTCCCTACCGCATCCCCAGCCCCAAATCCCCCTCCACCATCTACCCCTCCACCGACGTCCGGACCCGGAGCCCTACGCCTGGCTCTCCCCAGGGAGTACGATGGAGCGGCGGCTGGGTGCCAGGGGTTCCTGCTACAGTTGGATTTGTACCTGGCTACCGTTCATCCAACTCCCTCGGGAGAGGAGAGCGTAAGCGTCCTCGTCTCCTGCTTAACGGGACGTGCCCTGGAGTGGGCCAACGCAGTGTGGTATGGTCCAGACTCGGCAAGGGATCATTACCCCGAGTTCACCCGCCGTTTCCGGGCCGTGTTCGACCACCCAGCTGAAGGCCGAGCGGCGGGTGAACGGCTGTTCCACCTGCGTCAGGAGACGAGGAGCGCACAGGACTTTGCTCTGGAGTTCCGGACCTTGGCTGCTGGAGCGGGGTGGAACGACAGGGCCCTGATGGACCACTATAGGTGTAGCCTCCGGGAGGACGTCCGCCGTGAGCTAGCCTGTCGGGACACTACCCTGTCACTGGATGAACTGATCGACATGTCCATTCGTCTGGACAATCTGCTGGCTGCGCGCGGGCGTCCAGACGGGGCCCTGTTGATTCCACCTCCAGGTCCTCCAGCTCCCATTCCTATGGAGCTAGGGGGGGCCGCGTCCAGGGGAACCGGAGGAGGAGGCTCCCCTTGTCCCCAGTGTGGTCGGAGAGGACACACTACCGACCGGTGCTGGGGGAGCTCCTCTGGGAATCGGGATGGCAGGCGGAGCACTCCTCGTCCATCTCAGGTGAGTAAGCACCAACCTCACCCAGAGCCCCCTGTTGGTCACATGTTCGTTTTAGTAACTTTCCCCTTGTTTTCTCCCTCTTTCCAGCATAAGGCGCTAGTCGATTCAGGCGCAGCTGGAAACTTTATGGATCGTGGGCTCGCATTAAGGCTAGGGATTCCCCTTGTATCGTTGGACCAACCTTTCCCCGTGCACTCCTTAGATAGCCGACCATTAGGGTCAGGACTGGTCAGGGAGGCCACGGTGCCACTGGACATGGTAACGCAGGGGGATCATGGGGAACGGATTAGTCTCTTCCTCATTGATTCTCCTGCGTTTCCAGTGGTGCTGGGGATTCCCTGGCTGGCCAATCACAATCCCAATATTTCGTGGAGACAGGGGGTTCTCAGAGGGTGGTCAGAGGAGTGCTCAGGCAGGTGTAAGGGAGTTTCCATCGGTGCGACGACGGTGGAGAGTCCAGACCAGGTTTCCACAGTGCGCATTCCCTCAGAATATGCCGATTTGGCTATCGCCTTCTGTAAAAAGGAGGGCGACCCGATTACCACCTCATCGACGAGGGGATTGCGTGATAGATCTCCAGGTAAACGCTGCACTTCCCAGGAGTCATGTGTACCCATTGTCACAAGAGGAGACGTTGGCTATGGAGACATATGTCACGGAATCTCTGAGACAGGGGTACATTCGGCCCTCCATGTCACCCGTCTCCTCGAGTTTCTTTTTCGTGAAGAAAAAGGATGGAGGTTTGCGCCCGTGCATTGATTATAGAGGTCTAAATTCCATCACAGTAGGGTTCAGTTACCCACTACCTCTCATCGCTACGGCGGTGGAATCATTTCACGGCGCGCGGTTTTTCACGAAACTGGACCTCAGGAGCGCTTACAATCTGGTGCGTATCCGGGGAGGAGACGAGTGGAAAACCGCATTCAGTACCACATCGGGCCACTATGAGTACCTCGTCATGCCGTACGGGTTAAAGAATGCTCCAGCCGTCTTTCAATCCTTTGTTGACGAGATTCTCAGGGACCTGCACGGGCAGGGGGTGGTGGTGTATATTGACGACATCCTGATTTATTCCGCCACCCGCGCCGCGCATGTCTCCCTGGTGCGCAAGGTGCTTGGACGACTGCTGGAGAATGACCTGTACGTCAAGGCTGAGAAATGTGAGTTTTTCAAACGAGCCGTTTCCTTCCTGGGGTATCGCATTTCCACCTCGGGGGTGGTGATGGAGGATGACCGCGTTAAAGCCGTGCGTAATTGGCCGACTCCGACCACGGTAAAGGAGGTGCAGCGGTTTTTAGGGTTTGCCAATTACTACCGGAGGTTTATCCGGGGCTTTGGTCAAGTTGCGGCTCCCATTACCTCACTGCTGAAGGGGGGTCCGGCGCGCTTGCGCTGGTCAACAGAGGCGAACAGAGCGTTCAGTCGCCTGAAGGAGCTGTTTACCGTTGCTCCAGTGCTGGCTCATCCGGATCCCTCTTTGGCATTCATAGTGGAGGTGGACGCGTCCGAGACTGGGGTGGGGGCCGTGCTATCACAGCGCTCGGGCACGCCACCCAAACTCCGCCCGTTCGCTTTCTTTTCTAGGAAGCTGGGGCCGGCGGAGCAGAACTATGACGTGGGGGACAGGGAGTTGTTAGCTGTGGTCAAGGCTCTGAAGGTGTGGAGACATTGGCTTGAGGGGGCTAGGCACCCTTTCCTCATCTGGACTGACCACCGTAATCTCGAGTACATCCGGGCAGCTAGGAGACTGAATCCGCGTCAGGCCAGGTGGGCCATGTTCTTTACCCGTTTCCGGTTCACGATCTCTTATCGGCCAGGTTCACAGAACACGAAGGCCGACGCACTGTCCCGCCTATATGACACCGAGGAGAGGGCCATCGATCCGGCTCCCATTCTTCCGGCGTCGTGTTTGGTAGCTCCGGTGGTATGGGAGCTGGACGCGGAGATCGAGCGGGCGTTACGGTCGGAACCTGCACCATCGCAGTGTCCGGCAGGTGTTCAGTACGTACCGCTTGGTCTCCGTGATCGATTGATTCGATGGGCCCATAATCTCCCCTCTTCGGGTCACCCTGGGATTGAGAGGACAGTGCGGAACCTGAGGGGGAAGTACTGGTGGCCCACCTTGGGTAAAGACGTGCGGTTCTATGTTTCCTCCTGCTCGGTGTGCGCTCAGAGCAAGGCTCCTCGACACCTGCCTAGAGGGAAATTACACCCCCTCCCCGTTCCACAGCGGCCGTGGTCACACTTGTCAGTGGACTTCCTCACTGACCTTCCCGTATCTCAGGGGAACACCACTATCCTGGTCGTTGTGGATCGGTTCTCGAAGTCCTGTCGTCTCATCCCGTTGCCCGGTCTCCCTACGGCTCTGCAGACTGCGGAGGCACTGTTTACCCATGTCTTCCGGCACTACGGGGTGCCCGAGGACATCGTTTCTGATCGGGGTCCCCAGTTCACGTCCAGAGTTTGGAGGGCGTTCATGGAACGTTTGGGGGTCTCGGTCAGCCTGACCTCGGGTTTCCACCCCGAGAGTAATGGGCAGGTGGAGAGGGTGAACCAAGAGGTGGGTAGGTTTCTAAGGACGTATTGCCAGGACCGGCCCAGAGAATGGGCGAGATACGTGCCATGGGCAGAAATAGCCCAAAATTCTCTACGGCACTCATCCACCAACATGTCACCGTTCCAGTGCGTGTTGGGCTACCAGCCGGTCCTGGCTCCATGGCACCAGAGCCAGACCGAGGCTCCTGCGGTGGAGGATTGGGTGCAGCGCTCGAAGGACACATGGAGAGCCGTCAAGGACGCACTCACCAAGGCGAGTGGACGGCAAAAGAAGAGCGCTGACCAGCACCGCAGTGAGACCCCTGTGTTTGCACCAGGGGATCGAGTCTGGCTCTCGGCTAGAAACCTGCCCCTCCGCTTGCCCTGCCGGAAGCTGGGTCCGCAGTGTGTAGGGCCGTTTAAAGTCCTGAGGAGGATAAACGAGGTGTGTTACCGATTACAACTTCCATCTTACTACCGTATTAACCCCTCGTTTCATGTGTCTCTCCTCAGGCCGGTGGTGGCTGGTCCCATGCAGGAAGGTGAGGTGCCGGAGGTTCCTCCCCCCCCGCTGGACATTGGGGGGTCCCCGGCGTATAGGATACGCGCCATTCTGGACTCCAGACTTCGGGGGGGGGGGCCTACAGTACCTCGTCGACTGGGAGGGGTACGGCGCGGAGGAGAGGTGCTGGGTACCCAGGAGGGACATTTTGGACCCCCCACTACTGAGGGAGTTCCACCGCCTTCATGGGGATCGCCCTGCACCTCGTCCTCCGGGTCGCCCTCGAGGTCGGTGGCGGCGCGCTGCGGGAGCCGCGCGTCAGGAGGGGGGTACTGTCACGAATCCCACCGAAGGTGGCTCCCCTGCCTGCTCGGGCGGCGCTCGGCGGTCGTCGTCGCCGACCTACTAGCCGCCGCTGATCCTTTTTTCCTTTTCGTTTGGTATGTCTTATTGTTTGCACCTGTCCCTCATTTGGTTTATTGATTTTGGTTATTTAAGCCTGGTTAGCCCGCCCAGTGTTGTGCGGGATTATTTAGCGTCAGGTTGTGTTTTTGTATTTGGATGTGCTGGCGATCTACTACTATTATCTTTTATGCATGCTGTGCACCTGTTCTGGGCACTTTGCATTGTTTCCACGCCGGTTGTGTTGGCGTCGATCGTGTTGTGTTTTATTTAATAAACACAAAGTTCCTTACCTCTGCTCTCTGCGCCTGACTCCTACCACCACTCCTAGCAACTACTGACAGCCAAGCTGTGAATTCCAAACATTCTATGAGATAACGTGTGTTAATGTAATTAGCATGACGTTGTAAGTAACAAGAATATTTCCCAGGACATAGACATGTCTTATTTGGCAGAAAGCTTCAATTCTTGTTAATCTAACTGCACTGTCCAATTTACAGTAGCTATTACAGTGAGAAAATACCATGCTAATGTTTGAGGAGAGTGCACAACAAAAACTTTTATCACAGCAACTGGTTTGATAAATTCACCTCTGAAGGTAAATCATGTACTTACATTCAGTAATCTTGCTCTGATTTGTCATCCCGAGGGCCCCCCCCCCCATCTAGATGTGTGAAGGTTAGTGTATTTTCTGTAGGGAAGCACATTCCTGGGAGTGTGTAAACTTAAATGTATCAATTGACCAATTTGGCACATTTGGGCAGACTTGATACAGCATTTTGAACAGTAATGCAATGGTTCATTGGATCAGTCTAAAACTTCGCACATACACTGCTGCTATTTAGTGGCCAAAATCTAAATTGCGCCTAGACTCTTAAGTGATATAATGGCCTTTCTCTTGCATTTCAAAGATGATGGAAAACGCATGTTTTTTTATTTGTATTATCTTTTACCAGATATAATGTGTTAAATTCACCTACATTAACATTTCCACAAACGTCATAGTGTTTCCTTTCTAATGGTATCAAAAATATGCATATCCTTGCTTCAGGTCCAGAGCTACAGGCAGTTAGATTTGGGTATGTCATTTCAGGCGAAAATTTTAAAAAATTGTCCTGTATTTTTTTCTCCTGGAAAAATGGAACTGATAAATGGGGTGAGAATCATTGGAATGTGGAATGTGTAGGGCCTTTAGAATTGGAATGTGTAGGGCCTTTAGAATTGGAATGTGTAGGGCCTTTAGAATTGGAATGTGCAGGGCCTTTAGGCTACATTAACAAACAACTTAGTTTGTGGAAAATAGCCTACCCAAATCACATCATCCCTGGGATTTGAGGAGGCTGTGTTGGTATAAATATAGACTCATATATTATTTTACACTACTACCACTAATTTGGGATCAATTTCTAGGCCTAAATGCCCTTCATCTACACTGATTGAAGTGGATTTAACAAGTCACATCAATAAGGAATCATAGCTTTCAGCTGGCCAGTCTATGTCATGGAAAGAGCAGGTGTTCTTAATGTTTTGTATACTCAGTGTATGTGTATACGCCTACATTGTACTATCAATTGGTGAGAGAGCCTCAAATATCACATTCATTTGTACTTATCCACTGTATGCATATTAATCGCGGCAAAGTTGCTTCCTGTTTCAGTCATGTCTTTGGTCCGGTTCACGTCGACCAAACAAAAACAATAATGATTGGTTGACAGCGCCTCCCACAATGCAGGCTATGGCTGCAAGTTGCAGCTGGTGATGAGCAACCTCAGAAAATTGCAGTCTACTGTAGTCAAAGCTTCATGAATTAATAATCTGAATTAATGTAAACATTAAAGTTTTGAAAACATAGCTTTTTGAAAAAGTGGTCTCTTGGCACAGTTTACCCCGTGCCTACCAATTTCTGTACTGAATTAAATATTACCACTACCTTTTTAAAACAATGTCTATCTTTATTTCCCAAACACAAATCAACACAATCACTTTTAATCATATTTTAATACAGGCTTAACGCTTAACAAACACTTTATTATTCTATTCTACTGAGCCAGTAACTTTATGTTCGTATTGTTATTTTTTATTATTTCATATTGTTGTTGCATTGTCGATAAGGAACCTGCAAGTAAGCATTTCGTTGGACGATGCATACCATGCGTATCCTGTACATGCAACTAATAAAACTTGAAGCTTGTACTTTTTAAAACACTTTTAACACAGGCCAGGCCCTGGTCTTACCTTATATGTCAGCGATAATGCCTTGCATTTTGCCTGGGAAGAAAACACTTCAATTTGCTCAACTTGCCATTGGCTCAACTTACCCCATGGCCATTGGCTCAATGTAACCTAAGGCAAACATTTTTAGTATATTAGCCCACACAGATAAGTACAAGGCACTTTTATGCTAGGTTTAGGACCTCACATTGAAGCTTATAGAGACCCCAATTGATTTATAGAACAATCTTAAAATTATCTACTTTGGATTAGATTCAAGCATCATGAAACCTCTAACACAATAAATTCATTTGACTTGTTGAAAAAGTTTTTTTTTAACCTAAATTGCTTACCACTTCTTCCATGTGGTTTCTTCCTTCAAATCAAATCACATTTTATTAGTCACATGCTTCGTAAACAACAGGCGTAGACTAACAATGAAATGTGTCACACCCTGATCTGTTTCACCTGTCTTTGTGATTGTCTCCACTCCCCTCCAGGTGTCGCCAATCTTCCCCATTATCCCCAGTGTATTTGTACCTGTGTTCTCTGTTTGTCTGTTGCCAGTTTATTTTGTTTCGTGAAACCTACTAGCAGTTTTCCCCTTGCCTGTCTGTTATAGTTCCTGTTTTCTAGTTTTTCCCCGGTTGTGACCTTTCTGTCTGCCCTGAGCCTGCCTACCGTTCTGTACCTTGCCACACCACAATGGATTATTGACCCTGAGACTGCCTCCGTTCTAGACCTTTTGAACCCTATCTGGACTTACTGCTTGACCTGTCGTTTTGCCTACCCCTGTATGAGTAATAAACTTTTGTTACTTCAACACTGTCTGCATCTGGGTCTTACATGAAATGTGATAGTAAAAACTGGCCATGACTGACCCAGCAGACTCTACTCCACAATGCTGTCTCCCTGCAAGGAGCCACCATTGGAAGACGCAAGGAGTTACTGCAATGTCTTATGGGGGGACTCAATACCCTGGCAGAAAGACATGACCAGCAGGCGTTCGATACATTGCTGGAGCAATTCCGCGGATTCCCCACTGGGCAGAGGGTCACACCCGTAATCTCCCAGCCTACCCAGTGTCCCAGGAACCCCGCTTACCACCTCTTACCACTATGCTGGAGACTCCAGAAACTGCCAGGCTTTTCTCTCCCAGTGCTCCCTCATTTTCGAGCTGCAGCCTTCTTAGTTTCCCTCAAACCGCTCGAAGATAGCGTACCTCATTACGCTGATGTCTGGGAGGGCTCTCGCCTGGGCTACAGCAGTATGGGAACAACAGTCGGCCGTATGCTTCAGTCTGGAGGAGTTCGTGGCAGAGATAAAGAGTTTTTGAGGCTCCATTGTCTGGGAGAGAGGCTGCCAGGAAGTTACTCCTGCTTCGGCAAGACACCCGCAGTGTGGCAGACTATGCGATGGATTTCCGAATGTTGGCAGCTGAGTGGGCGTGGAACCTGGACACGCTGTTCGACAGGTTCTGTTGCACGGAGTATCGGAGGAAGTAAAGGACGAGCATGCAGCCCGGAAACTACCGACGAATCTTGACTCGCTCATCGCCTTGACCATTTGGATTGATGGGCGACTACGGGAACAAAGGAAGGAGAGGAGAGTCGATTCCACCTCACCTCCGAGGCATACCGGAAGTCCCCGACGGCTCCATTACAGAGAGAACCCGAGTTCCTCCGAGAGCCTACGAAGACTGCCGATTCACCTCTTCCCGAGCCTTTGCAACTAGGCAGAGCTAGGCTGTATCCAGCTGAATGGCTATACAGGCTTCACACTAAGAGTTGCCTGTATTGCGGGACTACTGGTAATTTAGTCTCCACCTGTCCACTAAAAGACCAGGCTCACCGGTAGTAGTGAGTACTCTGTGAGGCCCTAGAAGCGTCTCCTGAAGGTTCGACCTCAGTGCAGGGGGTTCCAGTACCTGGTTGACTGGGAGACGCTGGGAGACGCCCAAAGGAGAGGTGCTGGGTCCCTGCTAGGGACATCCTGGACCCAGGCCTCATCGCGGATTTCCAACGCTGGCACCGTGGTCAACCAGGTATGTGCCCAGGTAGGATTCCAGGTGATTCCACTGTCATACCCTGATCTTTCACCTGTCTTTGTGCTTGTCTCCATCCCCCCGTCCAGGTGTCGCCAATCTTCCCCATTATCCCAATGTATTTCTCTGTTTGTCTGTTGCCAGTTCATTTTGTTTCGTGAAACCTACCAGCGTTTTCCCCCTTGCTCTTGTCTGTTCTAGTTCCTGTTTTCTAGTTTTGACCTTTCTGCCTGCCCTGACCCTAAGACTGCCTGCCATTCTGTACCTTGCCACACCACACTGAATCATTGACCCCTACCTGCTCTAACCCGAGACTGCCTGGCGTTCTGGACTTTTTTAACCCTATCTGGATTACTGACCTCTGCCTGCCCTTGACCTGTCATTTTGCCTGCCCCTGTATTAGTAATACACTTTTGTTACTTCGACATGGTCTGCATCTGGGTCTTACCTGAAACGTGATAGAAATGCTTACTTACGCATCCTTTTCCAACATGGCAGAGATAAGGTAATATAACGTAAATAGTGGCACAAGCAATAAATACGCAGTGAATAATAAATAAAAATAAAGAGTAAAAAATAACATGGCTATATATAGGGAGTAGATAATAACATGGCTATATACAGGGAGTAGAAAATAACATGGCTATATATAGGGAGAATAAAATAACATGGCTTCAGTTGAAGTTGGAAGTTTACATACACCTTAGCCAAATACATTTAAACTCAGTTTTTCACAATTCCTGTCTTTTAATCCTAGTAACAATTCCCTGTCTTAGATCAGTTAGGATCACCAATTTATTTTAACAATGTGAAATGTCAGAATAGCAGTAGACAGAATAATTTATTTCAACTTTTATTTCTTTCATCACATTCCCAGTGGGTCAGAAGTTTACATACACTCAATTAGTATTTGGTAGCATTGCCTTTAAATTGTTTAACTTGGGTCAAACATTTTGGGTAGCCTTCCACAAGCTTCCCACAATAATTTTGGCCAATTCCTCCTGACAGAGCTGGTGTAACTGAGTCAGGTTTGTAGGCCTCCTTGCTCGCACATGCTTTTTCAGTTCTGCCCATACATTTTCTATAGGATTGAGGTCAGGGCTTTGTGATGGCCACTCCAATACCTTGACTTTGTTGTCGTTAAGCCATTTTGCCACAACTTTGGAAGAATGCTTGGGGTCATTGTCCATTTGGAAGACCCATTTGCGACCAAGATTTAACTTCCTGACTGATGTCTTGAGATGTTGCTTCAATATATCCACACAATTTTCCTGCCTCATGATGCCATCTATTTTGTGAAGTGCACCAATCCCTCCTGCAGCAAAGCACCCCCACAACATGCACAACATGTTGCTGCCATTGGGATGGTGTTCTTCGGCTTGCAAGAATCCTCCTTTTTTCTCCAAACGTAATGATGGTCATTATTGCCAAACTGTTCTATTTTTGTTTCATCAGACCAGAGGACATTTCTCCAAAAAGTACGATCTTTGTCCCCATGTGCAGTTGCAAACCGTAGTCTGGCTTTTTTATGCCAGTTTTGGACAGTGGCTTCTTCCTTGCTGAGCGGCCTTTCAGGTTTTGTCGATATAGGACTCATTTTAATGTGGATATAGATACTTTTGTACCTGTTTCCTCCAGCATCTTCACAAGGTCCTTTGCTGTTATTCTGGGATTGATTTGCACTTTTCTCACCAAAGTACATTCATCTCCAGGAGACAGAACGCATCTCTTTCCTGAGCGGTATGACGGCTGCGTGATCCCATGGTGTTTATACTTGGGTACTATTATTTGTACAGATGAACGTGGTACCTTCAGGTGATTGGAAATTGCTTCCAAGGATGAACCAGACTTGTGGAGGTCTACAATTTTTTTTCCTGAGGTCTTGGCTGATTTCTTTTGAGTTTCCCATGATGTCAAGCAAAGATGCACTGAGTTTGAAGGTAGGCCTTGAAATACATCCACAGGTACATCTCCAAATGACTCAAATGATGTCAATTAGCCTATCATTTTCTGCAATTTTCCAAGCTGTTTAAAGTCACAGTCAACTTAGTGTATGTAAACTTCTGATCCACTGGAATTGTGATACAATGAATTATAAGTGAAATAATCTGTCTGTAAACAATTGTTGGAAAAATTACTTGTGTCATGCACAAAGTCGATGTCCTAACCGACTTGCCAAATCTATAGTTTGTTAACAAGACACTTGTGGAGTGGTTGAAAAACGAGTTTTAATGACTTCAGTGTAAGTGTATGCAAACTTCCGACTTCAACTGTATAGGTAGGGGTAAAGTGACTAGTCAACAGGATAGATAATAGACATAAGCAGAAGAGTATGAAAGTGTGTGTGTGTGTTTGTGTGAGTGTGTGTGGCATCAGTATGCATATGTGTGCATTTCATGTGTGTATGGGCGTATGTAGTGTGAGTGTGTGTGTGTGTGTGTGTGTGTGTGTGTGTGTGTGTGTGTGTGTGTGTGTGTGTGTGTGTGTGTGTAATTAAATCCAGTCCTCTTCTGGCTGTGCCGGGTGGAGATTATAACAGAACATGGCCAAGATGTTCAAATGTACATAGGTGACCAGCAGGGTCAAATAATAATCATCACAGGGGATGTCGAGGGTGCAACAGGTCAGCACCTCAGGAGTAAATGTCAGTTGGCTTTTCATAGCCAGTCATTCAGAGTATCTCTACCACTCCTGCTGTCTCTAGAGAGTTGAAAACAGCAGGTCTGGGACAGGTAGCACGTCCGGTGAACAGGTCAGCATTCCATAGCCACAGGCAGAACAGTTGAAACTGGAGCAGCAGCACGGCCAGGTGGACTGGGGACAGCAAGGAGTCATCAGGCCAGATAGTCCTGAGGCATGGTCCTAGGGCTCAGGTCCTCCGAGAGAGAGAGAGAAAGAAAGAAAGAGAGAGAGAGTTATTGAGAGCATACTTTAATTCACACAGGACACCGGATGAGACAGGAGAAATACTCCAGATATAACAGACTGGCCCTAGCCCCCCCGACACATAAACTACTGCAGCATAAATACTGGAGGCTGAGACAGGAGTGGTCGGGAGACAATGTGGCCCCATCCGACGATACCCCTGGACAGGGCCAAACAGGCAGGATATAACCCTACCCACTTTGCCAAAGCACAGCCCCCACACCACTAGAGGGATATCTTCAACCACCAACTTACCATCCTGAGACAAGGCCGAGTATAGCCCACAAAGATCTCTGCCACGGCACAACCCAAGGGGGGTTGATCACAACCTAGACAGGAAGATCACGTCAATGACTCAACCCACTCAAGTGACGCACCCCTCCTAGGGGCAGCATGGAAGAGCACCAGTAAGCCAGTGACTCAGCCCCTGTAACAGGGTTAGAGGCAGAGAATCCCAGTGGAGAGAGGGGAACCGGCCAGGCAGAGACAGCAAGGGCGGTTCGTTGCTCCAGTGCCTTTCCGTTCACCTTCACACTCCTGGGCCAGACTACACTTAATCATAGGACCTACTGAAGAGATGAGTCTTCAATAAAGACTTTAAGGTTGATACCGAGTCTGCGTCTCTCACATGGGTAGGCAGACCATTCCATAAAAATTGAGCTCTATAGGAGAAAGCCCTGCCTCCAGCTGTTTGTTTAGATATTCTAGGGACAGTAAGGAGGCCTGCATCTTGTGACCGTAGCGTACGTGTAGGTATGTACGGCAGGACCAAATCGTAAAGATAGGTAGGAGCAAGCCCATGCTTTGTAGTGCTTTTGTAGGTTAGCAGTAAAACCTTGAAATCAGCCCTTGCCTTAACAGTCAAGATTCTAGCAGCCGTGTTTAGCACTAACTGAAGTTTATTTAGTGCTTTATCCGGGTAGCCGGAAAGTAGACCATTGCAGTAGTCTAACCTAGAAGTGACAAAAGCATGGATACATTTTTCTGCATAATTTTTGGACAGAAAGTTTCAGATTTTTGCAATGTTACGTAGATGGAAAAAAGCTGTCCTTGAAACAGTCTTGATATGTTCGTCGAAAGAGAGATCAGGGTCCAGAGTAACGCCGAGGTCCTTCACAGTTTTATTTGAGACAACTGTACAACCATCAAGAGTAATTGTCAGATTCAACAGAAGATCTCTTTGTTTCTTGGGACCTAGAACAAGCATTTCTGTTTTGTCCGAGTTTAAAAGTAGAACATTTGCAGCCATCCACTTCCTTATGTCTGAAACACAGGCTTCCAGCGAGGGCAATTTTGGGGCTTCACCATGTTTCATCGAAATGTGCAGCTGTGTGTCTTCCGCATAGCAGTGAAAGTTGACATTATGTTTCCGAATGACATCACCAAGAGGTGAAATATATAGTGAAAACAATAGTGGTCCTAAAACGGAACCTTGATGAACATCGAAATTTACAGTTGATTTGTCAGAGGACAAACCATCCACAGAGACAAACTGATATCTTTCCGACAGATAACATCTAAACCAGGTGATCGATGGTATCAAAACCAGCACTAAGGTCTAGGAGCTCGAGGACAGATGCAGAGCCTCGGTCTGACGCCATTAAAAGGTAATTTACCACCTTCACAAGTGCAGTCTTAGTGCTATGATGGGGTCTAAAACCAGACTGAAGCGTTTCGTATACATTGTTTGTTTTCAGGAAGGCGGTGAGTTGCTGCGCAACAGCTTTTTCAAATTCTTTTGAGAGGAATGGGAGATTCGATATATGCCGATAGTTCTTTATATTTTCTGGGTCAAGGTTTGTCTTTTTCAAGAGAGGCTTTATTACTGCCACTTTTAGTGAGTTTGGTACACATCCGGTGGATAGAGAGCCATTTATTATGTTCAACATAGGAGGGCCAAGCACAGGAAGCAGCTCTTTCAGTAGTTTAGTTGGAATAGGGTCCACTATGCAGCTTGAAGGTTTAGAGGCCATGATTATTTTCATCATTGTGTCAAGAGATATAGTACTAAAACACTTGAGTGTCTCCCTTGATCCAAGGTCCTGGCAGAGTTGTGCAGACTCAGGACAACTGAGCTTTGGAGGAATATGCAGATTTAAAGAGGAGTCCGTAATTTGCTTTCTAATGATCATGATCTTTTCCTCACAGAAGTTCATAAATGTATCACTGCTGAAGTGAAAGCCATCCTCTCTTGGGGAATGCTGCTTTTTAATTAGCTTTGCGACAGTATCAAAAATAATTTTGGATTGTTCTTATTTCCTCAATTAAGTTGGAAAAATAGGATGATCGAGCAGCAGTGAGGGCTCTTCGATACTGCACGGTACTGTCTTTCCAAGCTAGTCGGAAGACTTCCAGTTTGGTGTGGCGCCATTTCCGTTCCAATTTTCTGGAAGCTTGCTTCAGAGCTCGGGTATTTTCTGTATACCAGGGAGCTAGTTTCTTATGTTTTTTGTTTTTAGAGGTGCGACTGCATCTGGGGTATTGCGCAAGGTTAAATTGAGTTCCTCAGTTAGGTGGTTAACTGATTTTTGTACTTTGACGTCCTAGGGTAGGAGGAGGGAGTCTGGAAGGGCATCTAGGAATCTTTGGGTTGTCCGAGAATTCATTGCACGACTTTTGATGAGCCTTGGTTTGGGTCTGAGCAGATTATTTGTTGCGATTGCAAACGTAATTCAATGGTGGTCCGATAGTCCAGGATTATGAGGAAAAACCTTAAGATCCACAACATTTATTCCACGGGACAAAACTAGGTCCAGAGTATGACTGTGGCAGTGAGTAGGTCCAGAGACATGTTGGACAAAACCCACTGAGTCGATGATGGCTCCGAATGCCTTTTGGAGTGGGTATGTGGACTTTTCCATGTGAATATAAAGTCACCAAAAATTGGAATATTATCGTGTTGGGGTGTCAGTGTAAGTATGTGTGTGTGTGTATCTCTGTGTTGGGGTATCAGTGTAAGTATGTGTGAATGTGTGCATAGAGTCAGTGGAAGAGAGTTAGTGCAAAAAAGGGTCAATGCAGGTAGTTCGGGTAGCCATTTGATTAGCTATTTAGCAGTCTTGTTTAGAAGTCTTATGGCTTGGGGGTAGAAACTGTTCAGGGTCCTGTTGGTTCCAGACTTGGTAGCAGAGAGAACAGTACATCACTGGGGCCTTTCTCTGACACCGCCTGGTATAGAGGTCCTGGATGGCAGGGAGCTCGGCCCCAGTGATGTACTGGTCCGTACGCACTGCCCTCTGTAGCGCCTTGCGGTCAGATGCTAAGCAGTTGCATAGGGGAAGGGAAAGGGGGATATCTAGTCAATTGTACTACTGAATGCATTCAACTGAAATGTGTCTTCTGCATTTAACCCAACCCGTCTGAATCAGCATAGCAAGCGATGATGCAGCCAGTCAAGATACTTTCGATGGTGCAGCTGTAGAACTTTTTGAGGATCTGAAGGCCCGTGCCAAATCTTTTCAGCCTCCTGAGGGGGAAGAGGTGTTGTCGTGCCCTCTTCAGGACTGTGTTGGTGTGTTTGGAGCATGATAGATCCTTAGTGATGTGGACACCGAGGAACTTGAAGCTCTCGACCCGCTCCACTACAGCACAGTCAATGTGAATGGATGCGTGTTCAGCCATCCGTTTCCTGTAGTCTACAATCAGCTCCTTTGTCTTACTGACATTGAGGGAGAGGTTTTGTCCTGGCACCACAATGCCAGATCTCTGACCTCCTCCCTATTTTTTTATATATTTTTTATTAAACCTTTATTTAACCTTTCTGGCACAGGCGTTCCGCTAGCGACTCACCTCGACAACATTCGGTGAAATTGCAGAGCGCCAAATTCAAAATACAGAAAAAGTCATAAAAAATGCAAGTGTAAAAAATAATAATAGTTAAAATAATCCATAGTTATATCCAAATAGCGGCGTTTTGTTCTTGCGTTCAAGACACTATCCGATGGGTAAAGAAGGGTGACGCGCCCGACGCGTTTCGTAACAAAACATTTCAAAATATTCCATTACCGTACTTCGAAGCATGTCAACCGCTGTTTAAAATCAATTTTTATGCTATTTTTCTCGTAAAAAAGCGATAATATTTCGACCGGGAGTGGTTGTTTTCGTTCAAAGAGAGAGAAAGTAATCATGGTGTCGGCTCGGGCACGCGCCTCCAGTCTCATTGTTCTCAGATCGACCACTTATAAAATGCGCTAATGTTTTTCAGCCAGGGCCTGCAAAGCCACCATTCAGCTTTCTGGTGCCTTCTGAGAGCCTATGGGAGCGTTAGAAAATGTCACGTCATGCCAGAGATCCCCTGTTTTGGTTAGAGATGATCAAGAAGGCCATGAAATGGTCAGAGAGAGCGCTTCCTGTTTGGAATCATCTCAGGTTTTGGCCTGCCAAATTAGTTCTGTTATACTCACAGACACCATTCAAACAGTTTTAGAAACTTTAGGGTGTTTTCTATCCAAATCAAACAATTATATGCATATTCTAGTTACTGGGCAGGAGTAGTAACCAGATTAAATCGGGTACGTTTTTTATCCGGCCGTGCAAATACTGCCCCCTAGCCCCAACAGGTTAAAATAGCTTTTCGGCGAAAGCACATTTTGCAATATTCTGAGTACATAGCTCAGCCATCACGGCTAGCTAATTTTACAACCACCAAGTTTGGGGCAACCTAAACTCAGAATTACTATTAGAAAAATGGTTTTACCTTTGCTGTTCTTCGTCAGAATGCACTCCCAGGACTTCTACTTCAACAACAAATGTTGTTTTGGTTCCAAATAATCGATAGTTATATCCAAATACCTCCGTTTTGTTCGTGCGTTCAGGTCACTCTCCGAAGGGTAACGCGCGAGCGCATTTCGTGACAAAAAATGTAAAAATATTCCATTACCGTACTTAGAAGCATGTCAAACGCTGTTTAAAATCAATTTTTATGCTATTTTTCTCGTAAAATAGCGATAATATTCCAACCGGGCAACGTTGTATTCATTCAAAGAGTGAAAGAAAAAAAATGGTGAGGTCTCGTGAACGCGCACTGTCCCCAGGCAGTCCACTTACAAACTCTGCTGCTGTACTTTGCCCAGAGACAGGAGACGCGTCATTCCGCTTTCTAAAGGCTTTAGAGAGCCAATGGAAGCCTTAGAAAGTGTCACGTAAAAGCACAGATGCTGTAATTTCGATAGAGATGCAACAGAAGGACTACAAATTGTCAGACAGGTCACTTCCTGCCTGGAATCTTCTCAGGTTTTTGCCTTCCAAATGAGTTCTGTTATACTCACAGACACCATTCAAACAGTTTTAGAAACTTTAGAGTGTTTTCTATCCAAATCTACTAATTATATGCATATTCTAGTTTCTGGGCAAGAGTAGTAACCAGTTTAAATCGGGTACGTTTTTTATCCGGCCGTGAAAATACTGCCCCCTAGCCCAAACAGGTTAAAGGTCTTGCTCACATCCGCTACGGAGAGCGTGATCACACAGTCGTCCGGAACAGTTGGTAGTCTCACGCATGGTTCAGTGTTGCTAGCCTCTAAGCAAGCATAGAAGGCATTTAGCTCATCTGGTAGACTCGTGTCACTGGGCAGCTCGTTGCTGGGTTTCCCTTTGTAATCTGTGATAGTTTGCAAGCCCTGCCACATCCGACACAGGCTCCATGTTCACAGACTCCATGAATTGATGACCTCTTCCTAAATACTTGGTCAAATGATACATTTTGTGTTTCTTTAGAAACAGGGGGTGGCTCAAATAGCCCCTTGACTGAACTTCCGTATTGTGTTGCCTATTTGAGATGAAAATCTGCTATGATCACAAAATAATATGGACTGTTTTATCATGAGGTGTTTATCAAAAGACATGCGTTTACAAAGATGCCCTGAACCTCAGATCTTGCATTTATTTATTATTTAAAATAACCATACAATGAATCAATGAAAAACAACAACATGTCCAGTTTTAATTAAGAATGTCTACGGGACATGTGTCCCCCCTCAGGACCCCGCCCCATCGTTAAACACCTTTTTTTTCTTCTTTTTTAAAAATCTTTATTTATTCCGGTATGAAAAGTTGTTAGTTAACCCGGAATGCACACCTTCTGTTGTCCTATTGTTCTAGCATGACATACTGTATATCCTGAGGTCTAGGATGCATCAATTCCAGGTCCACAGTTCCACTGAAGAAGGTTCTGATATCAGTGCTCTGTGTGTGACTTGGTGTGAGAAGAACTCTAAAACGAACAAGATGCAAAACATAACAATAACATCATGGGAACCTTCCACGCTCCATCCATGTATACAGTGCCTTGCAAAAGTATTCATCCCCCTTAGCGGTTTTCCTATTTTGTTGCATTACAACCTGTAATTTAAATTGATTTTGATTTCATGTAATGGACATACACAAAATAGTCCAAATTGGTGAAGTGAAATGAAAAAAATAGCTAGTTTCAAAAAAATTCTAAAAAATCTAAAATGGAAAAGTGATGAACAAGTCGGAGGTTTACATACACTTAGGTTGTAGTCATAAAAAACTCGTTTTTCAACCACTCCACAAATGTCTTGTTAACAAACTATAGTTTTGGCAAGTCGGTTAGGACATCTACTTGGTGCATGACACAAGTAATTTTTCCAACAATTGTTTACAGACAGATTATTTCACTTATAATTGACTGTATCACAATTCCAGTGTGTCAGAAGTTTACATACACTAAGTTGTCTGTGCCTTTAAACAGCTTGAGAAATTCCAGAAAATGATGTGGCTTTAGAAGCTTCTGATTGACATCATTTGAGTCAATTGGAGGTGTACCTGATATCAACTTTGGAGGGGACAATTACATGAAATTTTCTCAAGAGCAATTCCTCAGGGGGACACCAAAAGTAGTGCTGTAACACATAGCCTACATTGTAATATGGTAAATGTATATTGAGGAACCAAAGAAATAAGGTGTTTGCCGTACTCCTAACTACCGGTACCCAAAACTACACAACTACTCACAACAGCAATACCATTGCCTTTAACAAATCTTAGTTCAGTCACCAGTTTAAGTTGAGAGTGGGGGTATCCATGGCATTTTCCAATTATGTTCCTATTTTACAAGTCCAAAAAATGTAGAACCTTTCATAATGTTGCCAAACAAAGACTCAACAAACTTACCTGAGACTCCATCTCTGCCAGTCTGTCCCTGCATATCTGTCCCCAACTCTGCTGTCTGTGTGCCATCTGTTGCCTGCTCTGCCTAATGACATCATTGTGAAACATTTCCATTAGAATTTCATTTATTTCTTATGAACATTTTATCAACTAGTCTTTGAGATATTAGGCTACTAGGGTTCTTACTTTGTGTTTTGGTGTATTGAAAAATACTCTGATGTCCGTCTTTTATTTTTCTGCCATTTTTCTACCTGGCTGGCTGGCTGGCTACACACACACACACAGTGTGTAGGTTATTTACAGTAGGAGATGGGCTTCTATCATCTTATCTTTTATCATTCTATTTGGGCTTCGATCTAAAAGGTAGCTAGCAAATGTGAAACGGATTAAAATGACAAGAGTTGACAGCTGTATGAGTTCACCATTTACACAACATATGCTGCAACCTTTTGTAATTTTAATAGTTTGTTTCATATTGGCTGGCTTCCAACAATAGCTGCATTTGCAAAGCAAGCGAGCACCAATTCCGTTTCAGTGGTGTTTGCTATAATCTTTACTACCCGGGTTAAATAAAATAAATAAATAAAAATTCCCTTGCGACAATTTAGCTTTTGCAACGAGACCATTAAATATATTTAAGACAATGGTAGAAGAGAGTGTAGTTCTGTTCAGTTTGGACTTCAGTTTATCGCTAACCTTATCACAGGGACTTTGAAGCACTAACTTACATCATCTGCATGCTGATCTCGGAATAAATTGACGATAGCAAAGATTCCATCTTTGACGAGGCCACATAAATGGAATAGGTACTAGCTAGCTTAATAGTTAATATTTGCGCGCTAGCTCTGCATATTCAGCTAGTGTGTGTGCGCGATTGACTGGATTAACCTCACGTCAGTTACGTTCATTGAGTGCCTTTCAGACAGTAGACACGACCCCTCTGTTTCCTTGCCAGTGGATCAAATCATTGTGAGGCAAAGGGTGGGGGGGTCGCAATCTTTTGAAACTTAAAAACGCGCTATTAAGTGTCTATAATCAGCACAATTGCTTTCATTGCGTATTATTAATATTATTTAAATTACATAGTTATGTTTCAGTGATATATTGGGGGAGACAAATCATATTTTTCCCAGGATGTGTGGGTCGTGTGTCCCCCGTCCCCCCCGGGATTTCCGCCCCTGTGTGGATGTATTTCAAGGCCTACCTTCAAACTCAGTGCCTCTTTGCTTGACATCATGGTAAAATCAAAAGAAATCAGCCAAGACCTCAGAATTTTTTTTAGACCTCTACAAGTCTGGTTCATCCTTAGGAGCAATTTCCAAACGCCTTAAGGTACCACGTTCATCTGTACAAACAATAGTACGCAAGTATAAACACCATGGGACCACGCAGCCGTCATACCGCTCAGGAAGGAGACGCGTTCTGTCTCCTAGAGATGAACGTACTTTGGTGCGAAAAGTGCAAAGCAATCCCAGAACAACAGCAAAAGACCTTATGAAGATGCTGGAGAAAACAGGTACAAAAGTATCTATATCCACAGTAAAACGAGTCCTATATCGACATAACCTGAAAGGGCGCTCAGCAAGGAAGAAGCCACTGCTCCCAAACCACCATAAAAAGCCAGACTACAGTTTGCAACTGCACATGGGGACAAAGATTGTACTTTTTGGAGAAATGTCCTCTGGTCTGGTGAAACAAAAATAGAACTGTTTGGCCATAATGACCATTGTTATGTTTGGAGGAAAAAGGGGGAGTCTTGCAAGCCGAAGAACACCATCCCAACCGTGAAGCACAGGGGTGGCAGCATCATGTTGTGGGGGTGCTTTGCTGCAGGAGGGACTGGTGCACTTCACAAAATAGATGGCATCACGAGGAAGGGAAATTATGTGGATATATTGAAGCAACATCTCAAGACATCAGTCAGGAAGTTAAAGCTTGGTCGCAAATGGGTCTTCCAAATGGACAATGACCCCAAGCATTCTTCCAAAGTTGTGGCAAAATGCCTTAACGACAACAAAGTCAAGGTATTGGAGTGGCCATCACAACGCCCTGACCTCAACCCTATAGAAAATGTGTGGGCAGAACTGAAAAACCATGTGTGAGCAAGGATGCCTACAAACCTGACTCAGTTACACCAGCTCTGTCAGGAGGAATGGGCCAAAATTCACCCAACTTATTGTGGGAAGCTTGTGGAAGGCTACCCGAAATGTTTGACCCAAGTTAAACAATTTAAAGGCAATGCTACCAAATACTAATTGAGTGTATTTAAACTTTTGACCCACTGGGAATGTGATGAAAGAAATAGAAGCTGAAATAAATCATTATCTCTACTATTATTCTGACATTTCACATTCTTAAAATAAAGTGGTGATCCTAACTTAAAAGAGGGAATTTTTACTAGGATTAAATGTCAGAAATTGTGAAAAACTGAGTTGAAATGTATTTGGCTAAGGTGTATGTAAACTTCCGACTTCAACTATATATTTATTTTGCATTTGATGGAGAAGTTGGGACCATTGTTCTCGGGAGTCACAAAATTCGTAGAGAATAGCATCAGGATCTGCTTATCATCCAACGACTGTTTTGTCAAGGTATGTTCAGTACATGTCCACAATGGTTATTTCAGACATTATTTATGCTTGCTTATCTGTTTCAGTTTCCAGTCAATCCGTATATGCCAAAATGCAAAACAAACTTCAGGAAAGTCGATGAGCTTCGAATTACAGTGAAGACGGCATAATGCCACCTCTAGGGCATACTAGACCTGTTCCCCTTTACTTGTTCCCCTGTTCCTGGAGAGAGGCAGACGGGATATCAGAGTGCTTCGCCACGGTTAAACCGTCACGGTTTAGATCTACTAACACCAACCTTCACCAGCCCTCATATCAAAAAGATATGAAGGCCGAATTATATGTAAGATGAATTTTACATATTCATTCTCTATCGAATCCATCCAGATGCACCTTGTTCCCCGAGAAGGTGTCGGTTATCCCATCTACTCGACAGGGGGAGTCACAGTCCATATGGACTCATTGGTGATGATGGTTGAAGACCCATCAAGAAGATGCGCATGTGTGCTGAGCCCTCCTACCTGATCTACTCTAGACCCAGCGTCGCTCCTCGTTTTGACGACCCTCCACGTATCTTAAGTGAAGTACCCTGTGCCTACCTACATATGCTTATGATGATCACCATTTTAAAGATTGTAAACCCTTTTTCACTTCATATTATGCACTTTAAACCTGTTTTCTCAATGTTTACTTTGAAAATATAAGGTTCTGCTATAGCTGTGTTTTGATTGGTTAATACAATTTTGTCCAACACCAAAAAACGACTGTATTTCCCTAGGTTCAAGTTGGACTCCTCCCTGTGTATGAATTAGTTGGTTGGTCATCACCAGTTTTTCAATACATTTAATCCGTATCAAAATGATCATGTGTTTTCTCTCCCCTTCATTTTAGAAAGAGAATACAGTATTTTGAATATGTCCTTCTATTCTAACATGATATTTGTTGTAGTTAGCATGTTGTATGTGAAATATTTGGTAAAACTGTATCCAAAAACAAGGAGGGGAGGGGAGCAGAATTGAACACATTATCACTTTGATTTGAATTAAATGTTTTGGAAAAACTGGTCCCATGACAAGAATTTTATTCATCTAGGTTCCAGTAATTTGTCCATTCAAGTCCTTTGTCCATTTAGTTAAAAGGTGGGTGTGGCCAAAACTGTAAATTCCAAACGTTATAGCCCTGTGAAAAACGTCTACATATTTACTGCATGCAAATCACACAGGTAGCATAATCATTAAGCCAGTTATAACTGGACAATTGAACCGCTAAATGGGGTAGGACGAAGTAAAATCAACCCATAGATTAAGTCTTGATTCAATCACAAGGCCTATACAATGAAGTTCAAGTTAATTTGCCAACACCAATTCCCCATGCTAACATTTTCTATGGTTGAGAATACTATTTCAGTAGGCCTATTCTGTCTTGTCATGTGTAATATGCCTAGCCTTTTTACCTACACTGTAACTGCATGTAATATGATTAACCACTAGATGACAGTAGTAAGCCTACTTGAACACTTTACCACAACCTTCAGCAAAGTCCTGGCAGAGTATGCTATATATTTTTAAAGTTGGTTCAGTCATAACATAAAGCAACTCCTTTGGCTTAAAAAAAAGAACAGCATTGTATATGAAAGCTTCTCGATGAAGTAGCTTATTCAGCTAATATTATTATTACCATGATTTTCAATAAACAACGTAGGCCTATATGAATTTGGAACCGTTGAAAGCAACTCACTAGCCTGGGTACCAGTATGTTAAGCTAACATTCCACTAGCCTGGGTACCAGTATGTTAAGCTAACATTCCACTAGCCTGGGTACCAGTATGTTAAGCTAACATTCCACTAGCCTGGGTACCAGTCTGTTAAGCTAACATTCCACTAGCCTGGGTACCAGTCTGTTAAGCTAACATTCCACTAGCCTGGGTACCAGTATGTTAAGCTAACATTCCACTAGCCTGGGTACCAGTCTGTTAAGCTAACATTCCACTAGCCTGGGTACCAGTCTGTTAAGCTAACATTCCACTAGCCTGGGTACCAGTCTGTTAAGCTAACATTCCACTAGCCTGGGTACCAGTCTGTTAAGCTAACATTTGACTAGCCTGGGTACCAGTCTGTTAAGCTAACATTCCACTAGCCTGGGTACCAGTCTGTTAAGCTAACATTTCACTAGCCTGGGTACCAGTCTGTTAAGCTAACATTCCACTAGCCTGGGTACCAGTCTGTTAAGCTAACATTCCACTAGCCTGGGTACCAGTCTGTTAAGCTAACATTCCACTAGCCTGGGTACCAGTCTGTTAAGCTAACATTCCACTAGCCTGGGTACCAGTCTGTTAAGCTAACATTCCACTAGCCTGGGTACCAGTCTGTTAAGCTAACATTCCACTAGCCTGGGTACCAGTCTGTTAAGCTAACATTCACTTCTTGCGCTTCGTGTCATATGTTTAGCATGACAGGAGTGGAACGATAGCTAAACAGACTGGTACCAGACTAGTGGAACGATATCTAAACAGACTGGTACCAGACTAGTGGAACGATATCTAAACAGACTGGTACCAGACTAGTGGAACGATATCTAAACAGACTGGTAACAGACTAGTGGAACGATATCTAAACAGACTGGTACCAGACTAGTGGAACGATATCTAAACAGACTGGTACCAGACTAGTGGAACAATAGCTAAACAGACTGGTACCAGACTAGTGGAACGATATCTAAACAGACTGGTACCAGACTAGTGGAACGATAGCTAAACAGACTGGTACCAGACTAGTGGAACGATATCTAAACAGACTGGTACCAGACTAGTGGAACGATAGCTAAACAGACTGGTACCAGACTAGTGGAACGATAGCTAAACAGACTGGTAACAGACTAGTGGAACGATATCTAAACAGACTGGTACCAGACTAGTGGAACGATATCTAAACAGACTGGTACCAGACTAGTGGAACGATAGCTAAACAGACTGGTAACAGACTAGTGGAACGATAGCTAAACAGACTGGTAACAGACTAGTGGAACAATAGCTAAACAGACTGGTACCAGACTAGTGGAACGATATCTAAACAGACTGGTACCAGACTAGTGGAACGATAGCTAAACAGACTGGTACCAGACTAGTGGAACGATATCTAAACAGACTGGTAACAGACTAGTGGAACGATAGCTAAACAGACTGGTACCAGACTAGTGGAACGATATCTAAACAGACTGGTACCAGACTAGTGGAACGATATCTAAACAGACTGGTACCAGACTAGTGGAACGATAGCTAAACAGACTGGTAACAGACTAGTGGAACGATATCTAAACAGACTGGTACCAGACTAGCAACCTCCTGGAATATTAGGGCAACATAATTTCAGAACATTATACTTGATGAATGTTCTCTTTTGGCTCCAGTTATCAATACTCTTGAAGGATGTTATAATTCAAAGTTGACTGACCACCTGACCACCATCAAGGTTAGCAAATATGGAGTGAGTGAAATCTGTGTTTGCAGTTCTATCTAGAATTGTCTGTGCAGTGTGTACATGGTCAGCAACTTGCCACACTGCACCCGACTGACCTCATATTGATTGTAGGCCAGATGAGTTTGGAGAGGGTAGAAGGGCATTGTGCTTGTGTGTGAGTGTGCCTTTGTGCCTGTGCGTGTGTGTGCTTTTATGCCTGCAGTCTGTTTGACTACTTCTGTGGTCCACTCAACTCACCAAGATGGCCGACCTGATATGCAACTACTTCCTGAATGGCACCAAACTTTGCTGGGTCAATGCAAGAGTTAATTCAGCCAGAAGATGCAGAGGTCAAAGGTCAAGAACTAAAATGTATGACTAAAATAACACAAAAATCAATCAATCAAATGTATTTATAAAGCCCTTTTTACATCAGCAGATGTCACAAAGTGCTTATACAGAAACCAAACCTAAAACCCTAAACAGCAAGCAATGCAAATGTAGAAACAAATGCCTTTCTCCATTAGTGTATGCCAATACGACATGTAGGCCTACAGTTACTGTATTTGTTGTTCTGACACTCACTGTTCAGATAATACAGTCGTACAGTAGACCTACTCTTCCACTGTTCAGAAGATAAAGTTGCAATCCCACAGGTGACAGGTGGGATGTATCATAAAGGTTCCCTGTCTGTCGACATCCTGCTATAAAGTCAAAATCAAGGATGTCGTTGATCTTTATGAGACTTTGGCTGCATCTCAAATGGCACCCTACAATATTGCCCCATAGGCCCTGGGCAAAGGTTGTGCACTATATAGGGAATAGGGTGCCATATGGGACAAAACCTTTAGCAGCGTCAGACGTATTTGCTACCTTGTGTATATTACAACAGCATCTGTGCTAACTGGTACATTGGCTGTTCGCCTCAGTCCACAGGTGGGGCTTAGTTGGCTGCAGCTCACGATTCATCACACGTATTGTGTTTTTATCTTTCTCACCTTTTACTATTTTATTTGTCAAGCACTTTGAACTGCATTTTCTGTAAGTAATGTGTCATATAAATAAAGTTGTATTGATTGATACATCTCATGAAAGAGCAGCGATCCTACCTTACAGTACATGTAGGAAATCTTGTTCCATAACAATATCAGAGAAATGTTAGAATATTGTCAGATAGAACAAAATTCAGCCAATGACTTTCAAACTATGTATGTCATTTAGCAGACGCTTTTATCCAAAGCGACTTAGTCATGTGTGCATACATTTTTCATATCGGTGGCCCCAGCAGGAATTGAACCCACGAACACGAACAATCGAACACTGATGTTATATTATGACACCTATCCCATCTTTGTTGATGTTTTTATTGTTACATCATATATAAGCCTTGGTGTCAGCCTGGTATAAGAGACTACATTTTACATTGACATTTTAGGCATTTAGCAGACGCTCTTATCCAGAGTGCCTTACAGTTAGTGCATTCGTCTTTAAATAGCTAGGTGGGACAACCACACACCACGGTCAAAGTAAGTACATTTTTCCTCAAAGTATCTATCAGCAAAGTCAGAGCTAGTAAGGGGAAAAAGAGTCAAGTGCAGGGGGGGCAGGACAGAGAAGAGCTGGACTGGGCTAAGTCGGAGCTGCAGAACGGAGTGTTCGGATTGGGGTGTAGGGTTTGAGCATAGCCTGACGGTAGGGAGGGGCAGTTCCTCTTGCTGCTCCGTAGGCAAGCACCATGGTCTTGTAGTAGATGCGAGCTTCAACTGGAAGCCAGTGGAGTGTGAGGATGAGCGAGGTGACATGGGAGAACTTGGGAAGGTTGAACAAGTTGGATAAGTTGCAGGGGTTTGATGGCACAAGCGGGGACCCCAGCCAACAGCGAGTTGCAGTAGTGCAGACGGGAGATGACAAGTGCCTGGATTAGGACCTGCGCCGCTTCCTGTGTGAAGTATGGTCATTCTCTACGGATGTTGTAGAGTATGAACCTGGAGGAGCGAGTCACTGCTTTAATTTTAGCAGAGAATGACAGGGTGTTTTCCAGGGTCACGCCAAGGATCTTTGCACTCTGGGAGGGGGACACCGTGGAATTGTCAGCCGTGATGGAGAGATCTTGGAGCAGGCAGGCCTTCCTCAGTAGGAAGAGCAGTTCGGTCTTATCATCAGTACAGTAGTCTTTGGCAACGTCAGTACAGTAGTCACGGTAACGTCAGTGCAGTAGCCTATGGTAACGTCAGTACAGTAGTCACGGTAACGTCAGTGCAGTAGCCTATGGTAAAGTCAGTACAGTAGACTATGGTAATGTCAGTACAGTAGCCTATGGTAACATCAGTACAGTAGACTATGGTAAAGTCAGTACAGTAACCTATGGTAACGTCAGTACAGTAGACTATGGTAATGTCAGTACAGTAGACTATGGTAACATCAGTACAGTAGACTATGGTAACGTCAGTACAGTAGACTATGGTAACGTCAGTACAGTAGCCTATGGTAACGTCAGTACAGTAGACTATGGTAACATCAGTACAGTAGCCTATGGTAACGTCAGTACAGTAGCCTATGGTAACGTCAGTGCAGTAGCCTATGGTAACGTCAGTACAGTAGACTATGGTAACGTCAGTACAGTATCCTATGGTAACGTCAGTACAGTAGACTATGGTAAAGTCAGTACAGTAGACTATGGTAACATCAGTACAGTAGCCTATGGTAAAGTCAGTACAGTAACCTATGGTAACGTCAGTACAGTAGCCTATGGTAACGTCAGTACAGTAGACTATGGTAACGTCAGTACAGTAGACTATGGTAACGTCAGTACAGTAGCCTATGGTAACGTCAGTACAGTAGACTATGGTAACGTCAGTACAGTAGACTATGGTAACGTCAGTACAGTAGCCTATGCTTCAGAGGGGGGAGGGGCGCACACACTCTGGCAAAGATTTTCAGCTTGCAGGCAGACGCTGGAATACGTTTCTGAGTGAGGGCTTTGCATAGGCGGTTTGTAGCGTTTTTTTTGTGGGACTAGAAAAACAATTCCGGAACGTAGACAAACGTTATTAACCAGTTTCCATGCTTTTAAAATAACGGTTATTTTCCAGAACAGAACACTTTCGTTCCCGGTTCAGTTCCTGTTCCTAGAACATTTTTGTTATATTCTGGTTTTCGGTTCTGTTCTCTGAACCGGTTCCAATCCCTGGTAATGACAGACCTGGAGGGGGGGTTACAGTGAGATTAGTAGGCAAACAGACTCTAGTAAAGATGAGGTCAGCGTATTGGCTGCCTTGTGAGTGGGAGGGGACTGGGAAAGGGTGAGTTAAAAAGAAATGAAGGCTGCCCACACATCAGTCCCTATGATGAACTGGGATCTGTGGGCATAACATTAGACTATTGATAGTTTTAGCTGCTTCATGTGAATGTGTGACTGTGGAGGGAGCTAGTCACGGGACTGCAGTCTGGAGAGGAAGAAATGGTGCAGTCAGTCAGCACTCTGTGCCCACGGTATACTTCCATTCTATGAGATTACTGATGGCAGACCTAGATTGACACCGCCAACTTCTTCACCCTGCCCTTCTGCCTTCCTCCCTCCTGCCCCCTCTCTCAGTCTTTCTCTCTATCTCTCTGTTACTTTCCTCTCTCCGCTTACACCCCCCCTCCCCCCTTTTGTCACTCTCTCACAACATTTTAATTGGGTCAGTATTTTTCACACGCTATTATTACAGTGTATCCCATACCTATCCAAAAAGCCTGGTTAAAACCATTTGTGCTCCCACCTTATAATGCGTCCATGTTGTGAGCTGGCACCCTATTCCCTATATAGTGCACTACTTTTGACCCTGGGCCCATGGTCTTGCTGATGTGATACTGGACATTGTACCGTATTAATGAGATTTGTTTCTCTCCAGATGGGTCTCACCCTCTGAGCTCTTTGTTTTAGCAAAACAAACATCCAATCCAGATTAATTCAATTGGAAAATAGCCATGGTTATTCCAACAGATGAACTGTAATTGAACAATCACAGTAAATGGAAACAATTCCCCCTATTGTTCCTTCAGGGATGATAGGGACTGTTAGAGGTTTGTCTGTAAACAGGTTCAGCCATTAATCTGTTTCCCTGGCCTGCACTTTATACTGAGCAGTTAATGCCAGCCTCTAAACTGAACTCAGAGAGAGACAGAGGGTGAGAGGGAATGACAAATTCACAGAGGGAGGACTGAGAGAGAGAGAGAGAGGGTGAGAGAGAATGACAGATTTACAGAGGGAGGACTGAGAGAGAGAGAGAGGGTGAGAGAGAATGACAGATTTACAGAGGGAGGACTGAGAGAGAGAGAGGGTAAGAGAGAATGACAGATTCACAGAGGGAGGACTGAGAGAGAGAGAGAGGGTGAGAGAGAATGACAGATTCACAGAGGGAGGACTGAGAGAGAGAGAGAGGGTGAGAGAGAATGACAGATTTACAGAGGGAGGACTGAGAGAGAGAGAGGGTAAGAGAGAATGACAGATTCACAGAGGGAGGACTGAGAGAGAGAGAGAGGGTGAGAGAGAATGACAGATTCACAGAGGGAGGACTGAGAGAGAGAGAGAGGGTGAGAGAGAATGACAGATTTACAGAGGGAGGACTGAGAGAGAGAGAGAGGGTGAGAGAGAATGACAGATTTACAGAGGGAGGACTGAGAGAGAGAGAGAGGGTGAGAGAGAATGACAGATTTACAGAGGGAGGACTGAGAGAGAGAGAGAGGGTGAGAGAGAATGACAGATTCACAGAGCGAGGACTGAGAGAAAGAGAGAGAGAGAGGGATGGATGGCTCTGTGTTGTGTTACGTTCCTGACGCCTGGGCCTATGGTGATCTGTTATATGACTGGTCAGTTGATTACCTGGTTGTGACTGGCCAGACCCATGGCTTTGGCTTGTGTCTCTCTGACCCATGTCTGTGTTCCACTCTGGCTTATCTGAAGACAGCTGTTGTGGTTCAGTTTGTTAACATCAAGTGGAGAGGCTACTGTTGTGTAGTAGGGTCTAGTATACTTCTCATTTTGGCAGTAAACCTGTAGTTTTTTCCATTTTCACTGCATTTGTTGCTCATGTCCTTTTAGCGAACTGTGGGAAAACTGGGTCAAATCAAGCAACACATAGACTACCGAAGTAGGCTATGGAACAATACTGCTGCTTGGAATGACACTGGAATGATGGGATGACACTGTAATAGGATGACACTGGATGGCTCTGGATTAGGTGTATTACCATACTGGGTAGCCTATACAATTATGATATTATTATTGAGATCAATCAATTAACCAAAGGTATGTTCTGTAAAAAAGGGCCTAATTTTATCATGATGTGATAACACAATAGTCCTCAACTTCCTGTTCCTGTGAAAGATGTCCGCATAGTATGATCAATTGGCTGCTAAAGGCATGATCTCAATGGTTGCCTTTTATCCATTTCTTATGAATGTAGGAATTATATTTGATACAACACATTACACATTAACCAAACCCATTACCTGGGCAAGTACTATTCGATTGCCTCGAGTTTCGCCACATGCTTGCACACGCAGGAGGATAATAAACACCAAACACGCGCTTTCTTTGTGCCACTCCCAATAATAGTATTACACAGAAGGCAGTCACGTCGCGCACGTCTTTCACGTCGGGACAACGCCTCATTCTGAATCACTGACAGTTGCTGCCCAGTGTAATAAGAGAGCGAGTTACAAGGATGTCACGTATCTGTTCCAAGATCGATTATAACTTGTCCCACTGCCGTGCGCATTTGCACGGGCCATAAAAGGAAACATCGTAAAAGCGGTGAAGAGAGTCCAACAGTGATGATCACAATCTTATAATTACTGTCTTCTGCTTAGGCTACCTATACTGTATGTTTTCATAAACCGAATGTAGGCCTATGTGTTGCTCACACTTGTCAATGCCCAATGCTGCTTAGAAACGTAGTAATATATTCAGTGCTGAAAGATGAGGAGACATTGTCTGTAGCAGAATTACAATTCTGTTGACTTGAATTGGCTTTTTGTTTGGGCTTTGACACAAATTGCTTTCAACAACATGAACTAGGTAACATCATGTTGTGTCTGCAGGTCTATAGGAAGTCACATGGTCACATTTTGAGATGAGAAGCCATTGGCTTCTATCAATATTATTCACATTTACAACTTGTTTATAACACAGTGATAAATGTCACCTTGTTTTGTGTGCGTGTGTGTGTGCAGAGGAGTGAAAAACAGCTCAAAGCATCGCATGACTGTAAGGTTAGGATAGGTTAATAAAATCATTAACAGGTCTGATATCTAGGCCGAATACCCACGTGTAACGGCGTTCGTCGGAAGAAGGGGACCAAAGCGCAGCGTGGTACGTGTTCATGATTTTTATTATCAAAAACACTCAAACAAAAATAACAAAACAAAAAGCCAACAGTTCCGTCAGGTACACTATACAAAACAGAAAACAACTACCCACAAACACAGGTGGGAAAAAGGCTGCCTAAGTATGATTCCCAATCAGAGACGATGGACAGCTGCCTCTGATTGGAAACCATACTCGGCCAAAACAAAGAAATAGATAGCATAGAATGCCCACCCCACATCACACCCTGACCTAACCACACAGAGAAAAACGGATCTCTCAGGTCAGGGCGTGACACCAAGTGTCCACCGACTCCTCCCCAAACTATAATCATTAACACCGTCACAAACTAGTTAGGGCTGTTTGTATCCATATCTACTGAATAACATGGAGTGTATCAAAGATGAAAAAAAAACATAGTTATTTTCAAGGATCTAAGGGCTGTAGGGAAAACCAATATACTCTCTTGTCCTCGAGGGCTGCAGTAGTGAATCTCCCAGATTAAAATAGGCTACCATTGTTTTGTGTAATGTAGTGTTATATTGCACAGTATCAGAATTGACGGCTATTAATGAGTCGTTATCTAATTCACATTTATGGCTCCCGAGTGGCACAGCAGTCTAAGGCACTGCATGTCAGTGCTAGTAGGCGTCGCTACAGACCCTGGTTCGATCCAGGGCTGTATCACAACCGGCCGTGATCGGGAGTCCCATAGGGCGGTGCACAATTGGCTCAGCATCGTCTGGGTTAGGGGAGGGTTTGGCCACGGTAGGCTGTCATTGTAAATAATAATTTGTTCTTAACTGACTTGCCTAGTTAAATAAATTCACCTAATTTGACCTTTGACTCTCAGGTTACAGCTTCAGTTTACCAAAACATCCTACTGTACTCTCGACCCCCGTCTTCAGTTTAGATGGCATGACCCTCTCATTCTTTAGGGGCCCCCTTTCTTTTTTTCTCTTTTTTGTTGTTGTTATATATTTTTTATTGGAGGCTTGTGTTCAGTCCTCTTGTATCCCCTCTCTCCCTGTCCCTGTTTTGTCCCCCCCAATCCCCTCCATCTGTCCCCCTCAGTGTCCCTCTGTCTTCAGGGGGACTGGTATTTCGGCCAGTCTGTCACTTCCTGACCAGTATAAGGGGTTATTGGTTATTGTAGTTTGGTCAGGACGTGGCAGGGGGTGTTTGTTTTATGTGGTTCGGGGTTTGTTGGGATGAAAGTTAAAATGAGTACTCAACCAGCTGCGCCTTGGTCTACTCCATACGACACGCGTTACACAGTCCCACGCGTTACACAGTCCCACGCGTTACACAGTCCCACGCGTTACACAGTCCCACGCGTTACACAGTCACACTCGTTCCCGCTGACCACCAAGGATCACTCTGCCCAGCTGTAGCCAGTGTTTATATATCACGTTTTTTTCCCAGATCATAACTCATTTTCCAGTTTGAGCGACAAGAAGAAAACAGAATCCCACCCCATGGCTCAGCGGGGCCTATTATCTTAGTGTATCCTCTGTGAGTCACATGGGTCCTGTCCCTTTAATTGAAACAGGACGGGGAGGGCCCTAAACACAGCATAGCTCTGCCCATCCTAGACTAGCACAGTCCAGCACAGCATAGCTCTGCCCAGTCCTTCCTAGACTAGCACAGTCCAGCACAGCATAGCATAGCTCTCCCAGCCCATCCTAGACTAGCACAGTCCAGCACAGCATAGCATAGCTCTGCCCATCCTAGTCAGCACAGTCCAGCACAGCATAGCATAGCTCTGCCCATCCTATACTAGCACAGTCCAGCACAGCATAGTTCTGCCCAGTCCTTCCTAGACTAGCACAGTCCAGCACAGCATAGCATAGGTCTCCCAGCCCATCCTAGACTAGCACAGTCCAGCACAGCATAGCATAGCTCTGCCCATCCTAGTCAGCACAGTCCAGCACAGCATAGCATAGCTCTGCCCATCCTAGACTAGCACAGTCCAGCACAGCATAGCATAGCTCTGAGAAGAAGCTATCAGAATCCAGCATAGCATAGCATAGCTCTGAGAAGAAGCTAGCACAGTCCAGCATAGTATAGCATAGCTCTGCCCAGTCCATCCTAGACTAGCACAGTCCATCACAGCATAGCATAGATCTGCCCATCCTAGACTAGCACAGTCCATCACAGCATAGCATAGCTCTGCCCAGTCCATCCTAGACTAGCACAGTCCATCACAGCATAGCATAGATCTGCCCAGTCCTTCCTAGACTAGCACTGTCCAGTATAGCTCTGCCCAGCCTTAACTAGACTAGCACAGTCCAGCACAGCATAGCATAGATCTGCCCAGTCCTTCCTAGACTAGCACTGTCCATCATAGCATAGCATAGATCTGCCCGGTCCTTCCTAGACTAGCACTGTCCAGTATAGCTCTGCCCAGCCTTAACTAGACTAGCACAGTCCAGCACAGCATAGCATAGATCTTCCCAGTCCTTCCTAGACTAGCACAGTCCAGCACAGTACAGTATAGCTCTGCCCAGCCCATCCTAGACTAGCATGGCCCAGCATAGCTCTGTATCTATATTGACACGCTATCTTTTCATAATACTGGAAAAGTGCCAATTTCAGTTAGCGTAATATAAACCCCCTCCTAACCACAAATCCTCACCTGCCACTCAGTTCTCAGTGTTTTTCAGGATTCACTCCTTCACAGCTCTGTTCTCTTCCCTGAAGCACATGCCGATTAGGAACCAGGCTAGGTCTGTGAGAGGTTTTGCTGAGATAGCGACTTCCCGCTATCCTGTGGTAACCTCCTGTTTAAAACTCCTAACAGTAATAATAAAGTTGAAGAAAAAAATGAATAAATGTGTCTATTTCATACTATTTATCGAATATCGATAACTGTCTGGTGAGACAGATGTATTCGTGAAAGACCAATATCGTCCAATAATATTGGTGAACCGATATATTGGTTGGCACCCCCTTACGGACAGTTTCCCGGACGCAGATTAGTCTTGAAAAAAAATATTATATTTCAATGGAGATTCTAAATTGAGCATGCCCTCCCACAGAATCATCCTTAATCTAGCCTAATTCAAGACTGGAAAACCAGCCATAAAATCCTGGATATTATTAGATTTGAGTTTATTTCCTTTTTGACCATGTGTTCTAACTCTGTTTTATACCAACATATTGATCTGATTCTGTTGGGTGAAAGGGTAACGAAAGGGCCTTTGTTGGTGGACTGTTTTGACCATACTGAGTCATCAGACCTACTTGCTGCAGAATGTCACCAGACTGGCATTTTTGATCTAGAAATGTGATAACGTGTCCCAAATAGCACTCTATTGTCTATTTAGTGCACTAGTTTTGACAAGGGCCCATTTAGTGCACTATATAAGGAATAATAGGTTGCCATTTGGTAATACATTGCCATTTGGGATGCAGCCGATGCCGACACACAAGTGCTTGGGCACAAAACCGGAATCTCACAAAAGGTCTCATTGATAACTGAAAATCTAATCTCAAATGTGATGTCATTACTCAGACCTCCATGTTAACAAACTGTTAAAGAGGATACACAAGAGGTGACAATGATCAACTAAACAAGGCATACATTTCAGCAGGCGGTGTGTGTGTTTTAGTTCTTTGACACACGATACCCCTATCCAGATAAACATTGTCTTTAAAGTTCGATACGGTTTAATGATACTACAGTCGTACATGATTGAAAATAACAAGCAAGGTTAGCCATTCAGTAACTTACGAGCATAAATCTAAAAGAAAATAGGGAATTGGCTTCTAGCCTAGCTAGCGTTATCATTGTAATCATAGCTAGAGCTATGGGTGGGGTTATATCCTACCTGTTTGGCCCTGTCCGGGGGTTTCATCGGATGGGGCCACAGTGTCTCCTGACCCCTCCTGTCTCAGCCTCCAGTATTTATGCTGCAGTAGTTTATGTGTCGGGGGGCTAGGGTCAGTCTGTCACATCTGGAGTATTTCTCGTCTTTTCCGGTGTCCTGTGTGAATTTAAATATGCTCTCTCTAATTCTCTCTTTCTCTTTCTTTCTTTCTCTCTCTCGGAGGACCTGAGCCCTAGGACCATGCCTCAGGACTACCTGGCTTGATGACTCCTTGCTGTCCCCAGTTCACCTGGCCGTGCTGCTGCTCCAGTTCCAACTGTTCTGCCTGCAGCTATGGAACCCTGACCTGTTCACCGGACGTGCTACCTGTCCCAGACCTGTTGTCCCAGACCTGCTGGAACCCTGACCTATTCACCGGACATGCTACCTGTCCCAGACCTGCTGTTTTCAACTCTCTAGAGACAGCAGGAGCGGTAGAGATACTCTCAAAGATCGGCTATGAAAAAGCCAACTGACACTTACTCTTGTGTTACTGACTTGTTGCACCCTCGACAACTACTATGATTATTATTATTTGACAATGCTGGTCATTTATGAACATTTGAACATCTAGGCCATGTGCTGTTATAATCTCCACCCGGCACAGCCAGAAGAGGACTGGCCACCCCTCATAGCCTGGTTCCTCTCTAGGTTTCTCCTAGGTTTTGGCCTTTCTAGGGAGTTTTTCCTAGCCACCGTGCTTCTACACCTGCATTGCTTGCTGTTTGGGGTTTTAGGCTGGGTTTCTGTACAGCACTTTGTGATATCAGCTGATGTAAGAAGGGCTATATAAATCAATTTGATTTGATATTCAAGGAATCAATGTCAAATTCAGGTCAGTCTAGGTCACAGGAGGCTGGTGGCACCTTAATTGGGGAGGATGGGCTCATAGTAATGGCTGGAAAGATATAAGTGGAACGGTATTGAACTCATCAAACATATGGCTTCCGTGTGTTTGGTACCATTCCATTTACTCCATTCCAGCCATTATTATGAGCTGTCCGCCCCTCACCAGCCTCCTGTGGTCTAGGTATGTGTGTAATAGCCATCTAGACCACCACTGACAACCTATTTACCTCATATATTAAGTTTGGTTTACACCCGCACACACAGTTCATGTCCTGCTCATAGTTGTTCACAAAGCAGTAGGATGATTATAGTGAAATGATTAGGCTATATTGCGCAAATCAAAAGGTTATTTTAGACTTCCCTCAATACATGATTCACACGTCCTGATCTTTGACAAAAGGACATGGCTTTGGCCACGCTTTTACTGGTAAATCATTTACAACACTAGTTAGATGTGACCTACATCAGGCCAAATCTATTGCATACTTGTTTGCTTGGCTTTGGCCACGCTTTTACTGGTAAATCATTTACAACACTAGTTAGATGTGACCTACATCAGGCCAAATCTATTGCATACTTGTTTGCTTACCTACTGGCACCCTGTTCCCTACATAGTGCACTATTGACACCCTATTCCATACGTAGTTCACTACTGGCACCCTATTCCCTACATAGTTCACTACTGGCACCCTATTCCCTACATAGTTCACTACTGGCACACTATTCCCTGCATAGTGCACTACTGGCACCCTATTCACTACATGGTACACTACTGGCACCTTATTCCCTACATAGTACACTACTGGCACCCTATTCCCTACATAGTGCGCTACTGGCACCCTATTCCCTACATGGTACACTACTGGCACCCTATTCCTTACATAGTGCACTACTGGCACCCTATTCCCTACATAGTGCACTACTGGCACACTATTACCTGCATAGTGCACTACTGGCACCCTATTCCCTACATAGTTCACTACTGGCACCCTATTCCCTACATAGTGCACTACTGGCACCCTATTCCCTACATAGTGCATTACTGGCACCCTATTCCCTACATAGTGCACTACTGGCACCCTATTCCCTACATAGTGCACTACTGGCACCCTATTCCCTACATAGTGCACTACTGGCACCCTATTCCCTACATAGTTCACTACTGGCAACCTAGTCCCTACATAGTGCACTACTGGCACCCTATTCCCTACGTAGTTCCCTACTGGCACCCTATTCCCTACATAGTGCACTACTGGCACCCTATTCCCTACATAGTGCACTACTGGCACCCTATTCCCTACGTAGTTCACTACTGGCACCCTATTCCCTACATAGTTCTGCCTGCAGAAATAAAAGCTTCTTCCAAGTGGGTATGACACCTGCTCCTGTTTCCTGCTGCTTAAATTCCACCTGGTGATCTGTTCACCGTCTGCCCTGGTTGTCTCCCTGTCTGGTACAGCTACCCCCACCACACTCACCCCTCTCTCCCGAGCTTTCGCTCGCCTCCGGCACACAGGCACTGTTGGGGCCAGTGACTCTGAACTTACAATGGCTAGCCCCAAGTCGTTATATATATTTGAAATATATATATATATTTTTATTGTGCATTTTGCTATTTGCCTCATACCTCCTGCCTGCTTTGTTGACTATGAACTTTCTTATTTACCCAACTGTGGGACAGACTATGTTTGTTCCCACACTCGGGACTCTGACTCTCTATTGGTTACACAGACTTTTGGCCTCCCATCCTATTCTAACCACCTCTTGCTGGCTTTTGTTACCTGATGAAATTGCTGTATAATATGATATTGTTGCCATCTAATGCACATTCAAATGTCATAAATCAACACTGCAGAGCTCTCCCTGTCCTCTGCCGTGCCTTGATTGTATTACTGTTGATGATATCTGGAAATGTGCATGTACCCTGGCCCATCTACTGTTGCTAGCCCCAATCCTGATTTGTACTCTGATATCTGCTTCACTGATTTCTGCTCTCGTAAAAGCCTGGGTTTTCTGCACGTTAACACTAGAAGCTTATTACCTAAAATGGATCAATTGAAACTGCGGGTTCACTGCTCCAATCCAGATGTGTTGGTCATTACTGAGACGTGGTTAAGGAAGAGTGTTTAGAATACTGATGTTAACCTTTCTGGTTATAACCTTTTCGGCAAGACAGATCTTCCAAAGGTGGGGCAGTGGCAATCTTTACCAAGGACCACCTTCAGTGCTCAGTTGTCTCCACCAAGTCTGTCCCCAAACAATTTTATTTGCTGGTTTTAAGCATTAAAATTTCAAATAGCTCTTCGTTGACTGTTGCTGGGTGTTATCGTCCTCCATCAGCACCGGCCTGTACCCTACCTGCCCTAAGCTCTCCTGGCCCCTTACACTAAGTTTGAATTTGTCCTGCTTGGTGACCTAAACTGGGACATGCTTAAACCACCTGACCAAGTCCTAAAGCAATGGGACTCCCTAAATCTTTCTCAGATTATTACCAATCCCACAAGGTATGACTCCAATCACCCAGAAAAGGCTACTCTCCTCGATGTTATCCTCACAAATAATCCTGATAGGTATCAGTCTGGTGTTTTCTGTAAAGACCTTAGTGATCACTGTTTTACAGCCTGTGTTCGTAATGGCTGCTCAGTGAAACGACCTGTCCTGATTTGTCATAGATGCTTGCTAAAAAACTCTAATGAGCAAGCCTTCCTTCCAGTGGCGGTTCTAGACCATTTTAACTGGGGAGGCCAAGCTGGGGCCAGTTGTACTGTTAGAGGGGCCAGTTACATTAGACGTTATTGTTCTCATATCGTTTTCTTCACTGCATTGCAGGCATTAGCAGGCAAAAGACCATGTTCATAATCATTAGTGTTCCGCGTTGCCACTGTCTAATAACGGATGTAAAAAAAAACGATTGCAAAAATTTGTTATGTAAAAATAATTTCATACTCCACATTTAGGGGGCCACAAGGGGGTCCAAAATTGTTGTCCCCTGCCCCCCCCCCCAGAACCACCCCTGCTTCCTTCATGACCTGGTGTAGAATCAGCTTGATCCCCTCTATCGAAGACACTTGGACCTTCTCTTTTAATATTTTCAGTGATATTGTTAACAAACACACCTCCATAAAATTGAATTAAAAACAGGTTCAGCTCCTGGATCAACCGTGATCTTGCAGAGTTACTCCACCTCAAGAATTGCATTTGGCGAAAGGCTCGGCACACACATACTCAGGCTGACTGGCTCTCATTCAGGCAAATGAGAAATAAGTGCACTCAGGCTATCGGGAAGGCCAAAGTTAGTTACTTTAAGGAGCAGTTCTCTCTCTGTAGGTTTAACCTTAAAAAGTTCTGGAAAACGATTAAAGGAAAATAAACCTTGAGAACAAACCCTCCTCCTCACAGCTGCCCATGTCCATTAAAGTTGATGATGTGGTTGTTACTGACAAGAAGCACATGGCTAAGCTCTTTTATCACCACTTCATTAAGTCAGGATTCCTATTTGACTCAGCCATGCCTCCTTGCCCGTCCAACATTTCCTCATTTCCCACCCCTTCTAATGCGACTAGCCCCACAGCTCCTCCCTCTTTTCCCCTGCCCAGCTACAAAGTTTCTCCCTGCAGGCGGTCACTGAGTCGGAGGTGCTAAAGGAGCGCCTTAAACTTGACCTCAACAAAACATCTGGGTCAGATGGATTAGGCCGTTTCTTTTTTAAGGTTGCTGCCCCTATAATCGCCAAGCCTATCTCTGACCTTTTTAACCTGTCTCTCCTTTCTGGTTCCCATTGCTTGGAAGGCAGCCACGATTCATCCTTTATTTAAAGGGGGAGATCAAGCTGATCATAACTGTTATAGGCCCATTTCTATTTTGCCCCGTTTCTCAAAAGTGTTGGAAAAACTTGTCAATAATCAACTGACTGGCTTTCTTGATGTCTATAGTATTCTCTTTGGTATGCAATCTGGTTTCCGCTTAGGTTATAGATGTGTCACTGCAAACTTAAAGGTCCTCAATGATGTCACCGTTGATTCTAAGCAATGTTGTGCTGCTATTTTTATTGACTTGACCAAAGCTTTTGATACAGTAGACCATTCCATTCTTGTGGGCCGGCTAAGGAGTATTGGTGTCTCTGAGGGGTCTCTGAGGGGTCTTTGGCCTGGTTTGCTAACTACCTCTCTCAAAGAGTGCAGTGTATAAAGTCAGAACATCTGCTGTCTCAGCCACTGCCTGTCACCAAGGGTGTACCCCAATGCTCGATCCTAGGCCCCACGCTCTTCTCAATTTACATCAACAACATAGCTCAGGCAGTAGGAAGCTCTCTCATCCATTTATATGCAGATGATACAGTCTTATACTCAGCTGGCCCCTCCCCGGATTTTGTGTTAAACGCTCTACAACAAAGCCTTCTCTGCCCTTAACCTTGTTCTGAACACCTCAGAAAAACAAAGGTCATGTGGTTTGGTAAGTAGAATGCCCCTCTCCCCACAGGTGTGATTACTACCTCTGAGGGTTTAGAGCTTGAGGTAGTCTCCTCATTCAAGTACTTGGGAGTATGGCTAGACGGTACATTGTCCTTCTCTCAGCACATATCAAAGCTACAGGCTAAAGTTAAATCTAGACTTGGTTTCCTCTATCGTAATCGCTCCTCTTTCACCCCAGCTGCCAAACTAACCCTGATTCAGATGAACATACTACCCATGCTAGATTACGGAGACGTAATTTATAGATCGGCAGGTAAGGGTGCTCTCGAGCGGCTAGATGGTCTTTACCATTCGGCCATCAGATTTACCACCAATGCTCCTTATAGGACACATCACTGCACTCTATACTCCTGTGTAAACTGGTCATCTCTGTTTACCCGTCGCAAGACCCACTGGTTGATGCTCGCTCCCCCCTATCTGAGATACCTACTGCAGCCCTCATCCTCCACATACAACACCTGTTCTACCAGTCACATTCTGTTAAAGGTCCCCGAAGCACACACATCCCTGGGTCGCTCCTCTTTTCAGTTCACTGCAGCTAGCGACTGGAAGGAGCTACAACAAACACTCAAACTGGACAGTTTTATCTCAATCTCTTCATTCAAAGATTCAATCATGGACACTCTTACTGACAGTTGTGGCTGCTTTGCGTGATGTATTGTTGTCTCTACCTTCTTGCCCATTGTACTATAGTTTGTGCCCAATAATGTTTGTACCCTGTTTTGTGCTGCTACCATGTTATGCTGCTGCCATGTTGTGTTGCTACCATGCTGTGTTGTCATGTGTTGCTGCCATGCTATGTTGTTGTCTTAGGTCTCTCTTTATGTAGTGTTGTGTTGTCTCTCTTGTCGTGATGTGTGTTTTGTCCTATATTTTTATTTAATTAATTTTTATTTTTAATCCCAGCCCCCGTCCCCGCAGGAGGCCTTTTGCCTTTTGGTAGGCCGTCATTGTAAACAAGAATATATTCTTAGCTAACTTGCCTAGTTAAATAAAGGTTAAATAAATATATATTTTTTTTAAAGAGTTCAGTACTGGCACCCTATTCCCTATATAGTACACTACTTGCACCCTATTCCCTACATAGTACAGTCATGGCCAAAAGTTTTGAGAATTATACAAATATTAATTTTCACAAAGTCTGCAGCCTCAGGTTGTATGATGGCAATTTGCATATACTCCAGAATGTTATGAAGAGTGATCAGATGAATTGCAATTAATTGCAAAGTCCCTCTTTGCCCTTCAAATGAACTGAATCCCCAAAAAACATTTCCACTGCATTATAGCCCTGCCACAAAAGTACCAGCTGACATCATGTCAGTGATTCTCTCATTAACACAGGTGTGAGTGTTGATGAGGACAAGGCTGGAGATCACTCTGTCATGCTGATTGAGTTCAAATAACAGACTGGAAGCTTCAAATGGAGGGTGGTGCTTGGAATCATTGTTCTTCCTCTGTCAACGATGGTTACCTGCAAGGAAACACGTGCCGTCATCATTGCTTTGCACTAAAAGGCTTCCCAGGCAAGGATATTGCTGCCAGTAAGATTACACCTAAATCAACCATTTATCAGCTCATCAAGAACTTCAAGGAGAGCTGTTAAATTGTTGTGAAGAAGGCTTCAGGTTCGCCCAAGAAAGTCCAGCAAGGGCCAGGACCGTCTCCTAAAGTTGATTCAGCTCCGGGATCGGGGAACCACCAGTACAGAGCTTGCTCAGGAATGGCAGCAGGCAGGTGTGAGTGCATCTGCACGCACAGTGAGGCGAAGACTTTTGGAGGATGGCCTGCTGTCAAGAAGGGCAGCAAAGAAGCCACTTCTCTCCAGGAAAAACATCAGGGAAAGACTGATATTCTGCAAAAGGTACAGGGATTGGACTGCTGAGGACTGGGGTAAAGTCATTTTCTCTGATGAATCCCCTTTCCGATTGTTTGGGGCATCCGGAAAAAAGCTTGTCCGGAGAAGACAAGGTGAGCGCTACCATCAGTCCTGTGTCATGCCAACAGTAAAGAATCTGGAGACCATTCATGTGTGGGGTAGCTTCTCAGCCAAGGGAGTGGGCTCACTCACAATTTTGCCTAAGAACACAGCCATGAATAAAGAATGGTACCAACACATCCTCCGAGAGCAACTTCTCCCAACCATCCAGGAACAGTTTGGTGACGAACAATGCCTTTTCCAGCATGATGGAGCACCTTGCCATAAGGCAAAAGTGATAACTAAGTGGCTCGGGAAACAAAACATCAATATTTTGAGTCCATGGCCAGGAAACTCCCCAGACCTTAATCCCATTGAGAACTTGTGGTCAATCCTCAAGAGGCGGGTGGACAAACAAAAACCCAAAAATTCTGGCAAATTCCAAGCATTGATTATGCAAGAATGGGCTGCCATCAGTCAGGATGTGGCCCATAAGTTAATTGACAGCATGCAAGGGCGGATTGCAGAGGTCTTGAAAAAGAAGGGTCAACACTGCAAATATTGACTCTTTGCATCAACTTCATGAAATTGTCAATAAAAGCCTTTGACACTTATGAAATGCTTGTAATTATACTTCAGTATTCCATAGTAACATCTGACAAAAAATATCTAAAGACATTGAAGCAGCAAACTTTGTGGAAATTAATATTTATGTCATTCTCAAAACTTTGGGCCACGACTGTGTACTACTGGCACCCTATTCCCTACATAGTTCACTACTGGCACCCTGTTCCCTACATAGTGCACTATTGGCACCCTATTCCTTACATAGTTCACTATTGGCACCCTATTCCCTACATAGTACACTACTGGCACCCTATTCTCTGCATAGTACACTACTGGCACCCTATTCCCTGCATAGTACACTATAGGCCTTTTGCCTTTTGGTAGGCCGTCATTGTAAATAAGAATTTGTTCTTAGCTGACTTGCCTAGTTAAATAAAGGTTAAATAAATGAAACATTTTTAAAAACATTGTTGGATGTCTCTGTGTTCTTGTGGAAATGCCAGGTACCATCAATGGAAAGAGTTTCACTAAATGAGTTATCTTATCACCATTGGCTTGCCAGCTTTTACGATGCAATCTATTGTAACTGTCATGTCACAAGTGTCTGAGTCACAAGCCCTCGTTATTATAACACCCCAGTTACATCACTCTACCTCTTAATGCTGATGGCTGGTTTGATCCAGGCTAAACTGATATCCCGATGACATTGCGACAGGCTTATGCACACACTAAGTTCCTTTAAGAATAAAAATGAATATCCTTCCTTCCTCTGAAGAGTACACTCTTAGAAAAAAGGGTTCCAAAAGGGTTCTTCGGCTGTCCCCGTAGGAGAACTGTGTGGAAAGGGTTCTACATGGAATTCCACATGGTTCTACCTGGAACCAAAAGGGTTCTACCTGGAACAAAAAAGGGTTATTCAAAGGGTTCTCCTATGGGGACAGCCAAACAACGCTTTTAGGTTCTAGATAGCACCTTTTTTCTAAGAGTGTACTACAGACTAAAGAACTACATGTTCTCTCTACTCAAACCTGTTTCCCTATCTCCTAGGAGCCTGGGGTGAGGGGAGAAAGGTTAACCTGTTTCCCTATCTCCCAGGAGCCTGGGGTGAGGGGAGAAAGGTTCTCTCTACTCAAACCTGTTTCCCTATCTCCTAGGAGCCTGGGATGAGGGGAGAAAGGTTCTCTCTACTCTAACCTGTTTCTCTATCTCCTAGGAGCCTGGGGTGAGGGGAGAAAGGTTAACCTGTTTCCTTATCTCCCAGGAACCTGGGGTGAGGGGAGAAAGGTTAACCTGTTTCCTTATCTCCCAGGAACCTGGGGTGAGGGGAGAAAGGTTAACCTGTTTCTTTATCTCCCAGGAACCTGGGGTGAGGGGAGAAAGGTTAACCTGTTTCCTTATCTCCCAGGAACCTGGGGTGAGGGGAGAAAGGTTAACCTGTTTCCTTATCTCCCAGGAACCTGGGGTGAGGGGAGAAAGGTTCACTCTTACATATCCAATAGATATTTAATCTCATTACAGAGAGAGGTGAGGTGGGACAAAAAGGACATGTAGTGCATTTGCAGTGAAGATCAAGGCAGTAGAGGAATGAATGAACCCAGGGTGTTCACAGTTCAAACAGACTGATACTCTATGAACCCAGGGTGTTCACAGTTCAAACAGACTGATACTCTATGAACCCAGGGTGTTCACAGTTCAAACAGACTGATACTCTATGAACCCAGGGTGTTCACAGTTCAAACAGACTGATACTCTATGAACCCAGGGTGTTCACAGTTCAAACAGACCGATACTCTATGAACCCAGGGTGTTCAGTTCAAACAGACCGATACTCTATGAACCCAGGGTGTTCACAGTTCAAACAGACTGATACTCTATGAACCCAGGGTGTTCACAGTTCAAACAGACCGATACTCTATGAACCCAGGGTGTTCAGTTCAAACAGACTGATACTCTATGAACCCAGGGTGTTCACAGTTCAAACAGACTGATACTCTATGAACCCAGGGTGTTCACAGTTCAAACAGACTGATACTCTATGAACCCAGGGTGTTCACAGTTCAAACAGACTGATACTCTATGAACCCAGGGTGTTCACAGTTCAAACAGACCGATACTCTATGAACCCAGGGTGTTCACAGTTCAAACAGACTGATACTCTATGAACCCAGGGTGTTCACAGTTCAAACAGACCGATACTCTATGAACCCAGGGTGTTCACAGTTCAAACAGACTGATACTCTATGAACCCAGGGTGTTCACAGTTCAAACAGACTGATACTCTATGAACCCAGGGTGTTCACAGTTCAAACAGACTGATACTCTATGAACCCAGGGTGTTTGCCTTTCACGCCAACGATCAGGTTTTCGCTTCCCGCCATACGCTACAATATGATGATGATTAATAAAATACTTAATAAATACAGCAAATAAATGACCGTTCAGAAAGTTATATACACCAGCCCACATAACCTAAGTCCTACTATTCCAGACTCTGGTTAACATATCACACTGGCATGTAACTGTTGGTACATGTCACACACCAGATAGTGTATGTGGGTTTCGAGGGCATGTCCATGGCCCTCTTTAAGCTGTATATGCATACATGCAACACACACACACACACACACACACACACACACACACACACACACACACACACACACACACACACACACACACAGGTCTTCTGAATGCTCTCACAAACACTGTAATCAGCCAGGTAAAAGTCCACCATTCTTATCAAGTGTTGAGACACTTTGACCCAAATACAGAGTCCTAAAACTTCTATTAGCTACTCACAATATCAAAAATGAAATCTATTGAGAATCATCATCATTCAACACTGAAGTTATATTTGTAGTACATCATTTATGCTGCAGATTTTTCTTTTCATTATGGCCCTCTGTCTCTTTGTAAGTATGCAAAATGCTGCTAATCATTACTTCATGTTATGTTAAACTTGACTTGCTGAAGTGCAAGAATGTTTTCTGTGTAGTATGACTCGAATGTGGCTGGGGAAACTACAATGTTGTAAGGAATCTATCGTCATTGGCTCTTATTCAGTTTATTGGTCTAGTACTTAGTGACTTAGTGATTAGCATAATGGTTATATTTTCTATCCAACGCGTCCATTGTATTCCACATGTTCCCATTGAGGGCCTCACATTTACAAAACCACAGTGAAGGCATTGTATTGCCCCAGAGACTTTACACACAGACACACAGTCATTCCAATTCAACAGTTTATGGACTAAACCGCATTTGTGTTATTTGTCAAATAAGTGTGAATGATCGTATGCACAGGATCTATCAGGACAAAGAAGCTACAAATGCTATTGACCACATACAGTATGAATCAGTCAAGTAGAGTACAAAAGTAGAAGCGCACCTCTCCCTAGATCATAACTGCGTTCCAATCAGCATCCTATTCCCTATGTAGTGAACTACTTTTGACCAGAGGTCAAACTGGAGTTAGTATTGGTTCTAGTATTGACTGAACAACACAGAGATAGAAAACACTATCTGCAAAGGATCCCCAATATCCCATCCAGAAATGCTGAGGGAAGGGGAACGACTTCCGTTCATACAGACTTATCTCTGGCTAGCTCTGGTCCAGGGCGTGAGTGTGTGATCCTTAGTGAAGGAACGTGCATCATTGACCTGGACCAGAGCTACTCCCTGGAGAATACAAACCCAAGGTTGCAGGCATTCTCCTGCTCCTCCTCCTCTTCCAAAGCTTAAAAGTTGCACTTTGCAGGTTGACAAAGTCGTACAGAGGGAGTGAGAAATACATCCCAGACTCCCTTTCCTTTAAAACTCAAAGCAGATTCATTCGTTTGGCATGGTCTCATATAAATACGACAGGGTTGCCAAGATTCCAGTACACACCCAGCCACTGTTTAGTGAAAGTGTACCCAAGTAATATCCCAGTAATTATCACCTAACCACAAAACATGGACTGTTGACAAATTAACAAACTTCCCCGAAAAAAACTCACATCAAAGTGATCCCTCTCTGATTCTAAACGCGTTGCAAAATGAGTAAATGCAATAACTGCACTACATAAATGCACAAATGTCCAGAGATATACATGTAGTTAAGAGGTGAGAAGTGAACGTACTAATACTTCACGACAACTGTGCTATTGACACACTTTAATCAGCAGTTTCCGTGTCATCCCATTTGTCGTGCAACCGCTGTAAACAGTGTAGCTGTATTACCAAATGCAGTGATATTGCCCAATAGCGAGTGGAGAAGGGAAAAGAGGCTGGTCTGAGGTCTTTATAAACGTCGGTTACATCCGCGCTTCAGTTGCACGTAGTAAATAACCACATCTTTGTTATAGGGAAGAAATAGTCCTGAGGCGATTTGCAAACCATTTAAAGAGTGTTTAAGGACTTGTTGTGAGTGATCACCAGTGGACAATCAAGCTTTACAGGTAAGTTATTTGCATACAATAGAACGATGAGTATGGTTATCATAATTATTATGACGTTGTAATTTGTAGACAACGTTACACTTTGTAAGTCTGCATTTTATTTTTGTTTCTGGTTTGTATAAAATCGTACTTTCATTGACTACAGTGATATCGACATTTTTCACATTTTGTATTCCTTTTTATAGTATTTATTTTGATGTTATAACTTCCACTCAGTCAGATATTTGAAAGTCGAAATGTTTTTTTTGTGTGTGTATTTGGTAGATCTCAGGATATTACAACGCATTCCACATTAAATGCAGGTCCTAAATATACAGGTCATTTTGAAACTGTCCAGATGTTCGTGCCAGTGTAGCTGCTATTGCGTCTAAACATATTACATGCTGCTGTGCACGTGCCACGAGCACCGCTAAGCCACACAGGAAGATTGTTTGTTTACGTTTTCAACAATGGAGTGGCTGCGTGACCGGATTCTGTGGACGCCTCTTCCTCATAACTAAACAGCCGTATACATTCTGCTTTTATTTGTGTAATAGTGGGTGCACAAGCTTGCGTTTTTGTGTTTTTATTAGTATGTGTAGTCAAAATACCCAATTGTGGATGTGACAGCATATGCAGAAGTGTGATTAAGCTGGCATGACAATTATTTTCAGAAGAAAAGTGACAAAATATGATACAAAAGTGAAATATTTGTCTCTTTTCATTAGGAAGTAATGTCAGTGTTCTGACTATTTCCAGATAACTTTTCCAGTTTCTTATTCATGTGTTTTTTAAGAGATATAACAAGGACAGGGTCTTTCAGGATTGAGAGGATATTTTTTCAATTATGATACATTATTTTTGTTTTCACAAGTATGCTTGGCAGCTATCACTAATGAATGTAGCTAAGTCCAAAGTAAGATGGCCTACGCAGTGAACATCTAGTAGTGAAATACCCATCCTTCATTTTCTGTAGCATCGCAAGAGATCCCCTCTCATTTGAATTGGTTCAACCTTTTTGCCTTATTAGCGCATCTTTTTGTGGTACCCACAGACCAACTATATCATGTTTTAATGTCACATGCTCAAGTACAGTGAAATGCCTTTGCAGTAATCAATAACAATATAATACTAACAATAACAAGGTAGAAACAAAACACAGAAGATATAAAAATAAGAAGAATATGATAAAGTAAGTAAGCATACTATATACGGGGTCAGTTCAACACCATATTTACCATGTGCAGGGATACTGGATCGATAGAGGTAGATATGTATAGAGGTAAGATGACTAGGCAACAGGATATATGATTAATAAAGTAGCAGCAGCATATATGATGATTGTATGTGAGTGGGTGTAAATGTATGTGCATATTTGTGTGTGTGTGTGTGTGAGCAAATGATGGAGTGAGTGTTTGTATGTGTGTTGGAGTGTCAGTGTGGGTAAGTGTGTAGGGTCCTGTGAGTGTGCATAAAGACAAAAATAACTCGGATGTGTATCATCCCCCTAGTATGAGCCACGCACATACATTTTGAGATGGTAAAAGATATCAAAATGTATGTCTCTAAGAGCTTAATTTAGCTAGCAGCAGCAGCCTGCCCTGCTGCTAATATTTTCAGAATGAGGGGATTTGACAGATTAAATGGGCGTGACGAAAGATTAGGGAAGTAATCATTGTTTGTGTAGATGTTTCTGGATTTAACCCATATGAAGGGAAAGGCAGAGTGGCAGTGGCCTTAATTCTAGCTCTCTAAAAGGGAGACTTAGCTTCCCAATACCAATCAGTAGGCCACAAATGGGTTTTGTCAACAAAGTAGCGGAGATTTGGTGTTTTGTAACATATAACTTACATTATCTGGTTTTAAGCAGTCGATCTCAACATTTAAGGCCTTCTCAGTCAAAGTGTTGAATATTTGTAACGCAGACACTTTATCCTTCTAATATTTC